>NC_064444.1:11996718-12327218 GCF_023343835.1 Lagopus muta
TGGAGGCTCGGCCGGGGCTTGTGCAAGCTGTGGCTGGTGGTGGACTACCTGGTGTGCACCGCCTCCGTCTTCAACATCGTCCTTATCAGCTTCGACAGGTTCATCTCTGTCACCAAGGCGGTAAGGGCTGCGCTCCTGGGCACGAACGGCAAAAGCCGCGGTTAGCAGAGAGAAGCCCAGCACAGAGCAGCTGCAGGAAGGGTTTGCTTGGGTGATCCTCGTGCTCCTCAGACAACACAGGAGATGGGAGCAGCCTCGATACACCCGCTCTGTTCTGGAAGTAGGTTTAGGAACAATTGGCTTTGGCAGAAAGAGTTGTTTCTCACTTCTCTGCTGCTTTAGAAACTGGCACAGGCTGTACGTGCTGCTGTTGAAGCTAGAAGAGCAGAGCCTCTCACTTCTTCTGCAGTCACACCTTAGAAGAGCTTAGAAAATCATTACCCGGGTGCAACAGAGCATTCCCTCGAACACAGCAACCTACTGCCAGCCTCCAGTAAAGGCAGAGCTCTGCACCAGGTACTAAGCCCTTCCATGGTGCCCAAACAACACGTTATCTCTGGCATTAGGTCTCATTCTTCTACAAGCAGTTCGTGGCTATTCTCCAGCACCATTTCACTTGTATTTCATTAAAACATTGAATTAGCTTCATTGTTCAATGTAAATCACACTGAAGCAACAATAACTTTTCAGTAAATAGTTAGAAGAAACAACAGCACTTAACACAGTTCATAGGTAGCTTAGTATTTCACCAACTATTTTTTCCAACAGGGAGAAATAAACAAATTAATTCTCAAATAGTCAACACAACATTCCTTTATTTTCTAAGTTCTGTATTAGCCATGAATTTTACTTTTAGAAACCACACTCATGACTATACACATAATATAAATATATAGACTGGATGGTTTCAGAACCAAGCTGTTTATAATAAATGATAGAGTTCAGCCTCTTTGAAACATTTCAAATAAATCGTCCATATAAAAATCCCTCCCAAAGAGTACAGAATCTGCCTACTGGTGTAGAGCAACATGAGTATATGAGAATGAGTTCTAAATTATTCTCTCAGTGAAAGCTTCAAACTTCCTACAGAAGTTGCTAATGATTTCAGGAGCAGTCTTGAAAAGGAGTGCAAAAATGAGACCCAATTCAGACAAACTCAGAATTCCTCAGCTGTACTGCCATACTAACCAAAACAGCATAAGCCCTGGAGACCAAAATTCACAGACTGGGGCAACGGGCATGAATTCAAGGAGATTTCAAGGCTGAGGACTTTGTATTCCAAAATATTGTGTCATAGGTCCCTGGGATTAACCACTGCAGAGACGGGAAGATGGAATTCCAATTCATTATATGAATATTGTCTGGTACACCAGCAAATTAGAATATGAAAACTTAGATGATCTTGAGGTTCTACTCTATAGTGCTGATGTAGTTTACTGACTTAACGCCGTACAACCCTTGTGGCACCTTAGATTCCCTGTTTTCTAAATAAGAAAAAATACTCACCCTGTGAAGCATTTTGCAGACCACAAATCATTCCCACTTGCAGGTAACAGTTCTGTAAGTAATTTGTGACAAAATGAAAATAAGGGTATAAAACAAAAGCTCTTCGCCATTTCTTCTTGGGGGCAACTTTCGCTTAAGAAAAAAAAAGCTATCTATACAAAGCATTGAGGATCTGCATTCACAGAATACCCCTGCAAGCTCTATTCATTTATTACAGTTTCTAGATTGTTTAATATAGAATACATCAATGAATTTCAAAGAGCTGTCTTTGATAGCTTTGATAAGCTGTAAACTTGTGTCATAGCTTATGCAACAGAATACATAAGCAACTAGTAACTGCTAATTCTAGAAACTGCAGTGAGTATTTACTTCAGAAAAGCCTATTTTCTGGTTTGTAAGGTCTGATGCACATTCTCAGAACCTACCCATCACCATGATAGTATTTCTGAAACACCCACTCTAACAAACATCTTTTCCGTGGTTTTGTGAGCCTGTAACCCCTACCCCCAAACCAATATATGTTATCATCAACCTTCAAAAGATAAGAGGTCCACATTCCAAGGTGCCCATGGAACCACTTGAGATGCCATTAATATACGTGACTTCTTCCTTACTCAGGTGAGTTACAGAGCACAGAAAGGGAAGACCAGAAATGCAATACTGAAGATGATCACTGTATGGATTGCTGCTTTTCTTCTCTATGGTCCAGCCATTCTCAGCTGGGAGTACGTCGCCCAGAAGAGCATCCTTCCAGAAGGAGAATGTCATGCAGAGTTCTTCTACAACTGGTATTTCCTAATGATTGCTTCTACCATTGAATTCTTTACACCTTTCATCACTGTTACATACTTCAACTTAAGCATTTACCTCAATATTAGGAAACGCATATCCCTTAGAAATGAAAACTTATCTCCTGGCCAAGGGGACTGCGAGATGAGTTTCCGAGGGAAGAAAAGGGAACACACCATATTTTTGGTAAAACCTGCTAACAGACAGAAACACAAGAGGAAGAAAGGAAGCAGCCTTTCTCCCCTGCAGAAGGCTTCAAGGCTCAGCCTATGTAAATTTGACAGTCAGTCATTAAATGTGAATGTCAATCAAGACCTTACACCACTTCAGGTGGACGCAGAGACCAAGTCTCATAGGAACAGTTTCTGTAAAACTACAGAAGATACAGGCGGCGCCACCACGAGAGCAGACGCTGCTATGACAAACAGATTTAGACTTACTCGAGATAAAAGAGTAGCTAAGTCTTTAGCAATTATTGTAAGTGTGTTTGGTTTGTGTTGGGCACCTTATACACTTTTAATGATCATCAGAGCAGCTTGCCATGGGCACTGTGTGTTACATTCACTTTATGAGACTTCGTTTTGGCTTCTGTGGGTGAATTCAGCCATTAATCCCATTCTGTACCCACTATGCCACATGAGCTTCAGGAAAGCCTTTATCAAACTCCTGTGCCCAGGAAAAGTTAAAGTTCATCCTCATATTTTTATGTAAAAAAAAAAAAACCTGTGAAATTTGTCAGTAAGCACATCTTGCTTTCAGTGGGAACACAAACTGGCCAGTACTCATCTGTAAATAGTAAATGCACTGTGCACTGAATATTTAAGGGAACACTGATGAGTAAATAATCAGGAACTTATAGAATACAGTCATCTGCATAGCTGAAGAAATAGCAATCAGTGACAACAAAGGTAATTTCTCAAAGCTCTTCAAGGATTTGCCTACAGTGTACTTTCTGGTGATGATGCACTAGCACTGAAGAGACAAAAAGGGAATACAAATTTCATACCAACAACTGGGGAGTGTCTCATTATTAATGTTTAAGTAAAACTGGTAAGAAATTTGTTAGTTTGGATTTGTTATATTTTGCCCCCAGCCACTCTGTAAGGACTTCAGGGTCTTAGCTGCTAGGTGTATGCATTTTGGGGAGGAAATCCCCAGTCCCTAACCAACTAATGGTACCAAGGAAAAGCTTGGAACAAGAGGTACCAGAACAGTCAGGTTACCAGAAAAGATGAACAACTATACCAATAAAGGAACACTGACCTGGGTGGAAAAGGTGATTCGTTTCTACCTTCATTAGCATCTTCTACAGTTTTACAGACATTTAATTCTGAGAACAATTCATAGCTATTGAACATCCACAGTCACTCAGTGCCACAGCCAAAAAGCATCTTAGCACAGCTGATCTGAAAGTTCACTAATGATGAAGTTCATTTTGTAAAATTTCAATAAAGGTAATTATTTACCAACTGTGAAAGAGTTACGACTGTCATCTTAACCAAGAGCATACGGAAGTAAGCTTATAACAGAGAATAACTGCAGCTGAAGCCACAAAACTATTATTAAGAAGTAATTCCTGAGTTGCAAGTACAGGTTACCTTAAGAATTAAACATAGTTTCACAAATATTCTAAGATAAGAGGGCATATTCCAACCATATGAATGCATCTACATGAACATAATAATCACATTTTACTATGAATGCTTCATAACAAAGAGTGCTTTCACTTTTTTCTTAAACAAGGGACAGCATCAACAGATACTGAGTAATGGTATTCAAAAGTTTTTTACTTACACCACAAAGCAAATGAGGCCATAAGGTTCCCTCCATTCCTCCTCCACTTCCAAACCAGCAGAGCAACAACCTAATTCTTATCTTCTCTGTAATTCTTAGGTTTCCTAGGATTATATTTGTCATTTTCAAAAACAAGCAGTGACACTAAATTATTGAACAACCCAGCAAAGTTTGACTACCTCATCCAATATAGCCTATGTCATTTTAATAGCAGTGACCGACTCAAGGAGTGAGGAAGTTCAGTCGGTAGCTTTAGAACACCGCAGTCAGTTAAGGTAAAGAAACAAGATTTCAACAAAGTTTTTAGGAAATGGTATTAAATCTACAACTAGATCAGTCTTCACATATCTTTGGGAATTGCTCTACCACTCAAATTTCTACAGCTTCATGATTTAATTGCCACGAATCTCTTTAGCACAGACCTAGAATCTAGCAGGCTTCTCCACCATTCAAGTCAGAAAAGCACTCTGAACTGTGAACAGGCACCTTTCAGCAGAAATTGATTTTGGATGACAGTTTTCTGCATCAGGACAGCTAGCACCCTCCTCAGTTGGTCCAGGTTAACCATGCCTTTGTTTTTTTGTCCCTTCAAAGCAGAAGTCCCTTTGCTTTTATCAGAAGGTAGTACTAGGTTCAACAGTGGGCTCTGAACAGACAAAACAACAGGTGTTAATAGCAATTTTATTGTTTCACTGGTGCAAAAATCATGATACGGAATAAACTGGTGTAATGCATTTTCCCCTAAATTTACAGTAATGAAGGTTATACATATCTATATAGATTGCAATTTCTCTATTTTTATACTATTTGGAACAAAATTATCTTGATAAATACTCCCTGTGCACGGTACTGGCTCTCGCTGAATGTCACAGAGCCTTAATATGCAAAATATAGCTTCTGTTTTTGAACATGGTATTTTAAAACTCTCCAAACATGCATTAATATATTCTAGTTTTTAGGGAAAAACATTACACTTAGTCTTAACTTGCATTAAAAGAAAAGCACAAGCAGAACCTGACATACAATAATCCCAAAAGTCTGATGCTCTGCAAGGATCACAGTTTCAGATGACAGTCACTGCCAGTTTAGAACTCTAGTGCCACAGAAGCAACAGCAAACAGACAAGAGAAGTCAAAAACAGAAGAACCCTACCATGTCACATAGATTCCAAAGAAAGATTCAGCCATGCTAACTGAAGAAACCTGTAGTTGCTGGTCCAACCTTTCAAATTCGTTAGAGTACTTAACACAAGTGTTTGAAGTGCCAGACTGAGCACATGAATGTTAACTTGACATTTCTGAAAGGCACAATCTATGAAACTATCTTTAAAAACAAAACAAAACAAACCATATGGTATGTAAATGAAAAGAAATAAGTACAGTGCGTATCTCCTTTAAAGAACAAGACCTTCATAAATTGGCCCCTCAGATTCTGGTGATTCCCTCCTCAGACGCAAGTGCTCCAGTGTGTTGTGAAAGTGTTTGTTAATTTGTTCTGTTTCTTCAGTAGATTCGAGGTTTGGAAGATCTTCTCTTATCTTTTGTATGAGTTGATTCAAAACTTGAATTGTCACCTGCAGGAGAAGATATGAGCAACAAAATAATTGACAAGACCTCTGTGTAACACATAAATATTAGTTTTAACAGACTACAGACAGACTTCCCTTGGTATTTGGACAGTTCTTACAGTTATTATTGATAACATATGCAGACAAACTGCTGGATTCTGCACCTTCTCTTGCTCCTCCTAGCAGGCACAATGCTTCAGGTTTCAGAATTTTGTGAAAGCTCCCCCCAACTCCAGCAAATATGAACAGCCTCTCAAGTGAAGAAACCTATAGATCTGTAACTTAACACAGCATTTCTCTTCACTTTATTCATTACAAACATTAATAACTTTAAACAAATAAAGCACACAACCAGACTGTCTAGACAACCTGTCCCCTGTAGAAGTCAGGATGGTAGCATCAGATTAAGTTATTCCTAGCAACCAAGTCACAGCTTAGGAAAGTACAGCTGTCTATGGCAACAAATCCAGCATTACACAGAACACCAAAGCACAAAATGCACTGCAGACTGCCACTGTATCACATTCTTACAGATGTGCTCAGTGCCTTGAAATACAGCGTTTTGCCTCAATCCACAGATCCAACAACTCCAACACTACTGTAGTAGCTGGAAATTGGTTCTGCTGCTGGAAGTTATCATATCCCTAAAATCTCTTCAGATGTTCTCTCAGAATTACATGATAAGTTATTAACATCTGTTCTTCACTAAATGGTGACATAGGAACTTCAGAAGTTTACCAGCTACATGCTAACTAAACAATGAGTATGCTGCAACCATTATCTCAGATGTCAGGTGAAACTTAGGCTGGCATGCAAGACATCACACCAGTGAGATTAAAGTCTACACCAACCTTTGGCAGCACTCTAAGCAGTGACCTTGAATAGCTCTAAGAATTTTATTTCCCTTAGTGCACATTAAGTTAAATACCTCTGAAGTTAAATGAAAATACAGTAAGATCTTAAATCATAGTCAGTTTTGACCTAATAAAAGTAGATGTATCCAAGTCTTGCAATTTAAATTCAGAACTAGATTACAAGTGATTTTCTTTCCTATGAAAGAAGTTATCTCTACAACATGGAGAGCATTGTATTTTACTAGCATACCAAAAATTGACCACTTAGTATTACTATTTAGCACACTAAGCAGACACGATCCGGGGTATAAATGAGTACAGGTATTAGAAAACAGATTTAATGAATAATGCATTTTTACTCACTGCCTCATTTTCCTTTTCGTAAAAATAGATGTATCTATTGAGAATTTCTATGAAAAGTTGGACTTGCAGAGAAGGGTCCATGCACTGATTCGCTATTTTTAAAGCCTTCTTCAGGCACTCCATCACTCTCTTTCCTCCATGAAGCTACAAGGAAAAATAAAGTTACAAGAAATAGAATAAAATAATATAAGAAATAGAATAGGGAGAACCAACATCTCTTCCCTCAACACATAGATAGCATTTCACAGGGGTACATTACAAAAACTGTAGAGAATGACACAAACTGCAGAACAACCTACCATTAAAACTGTACCCTTCTCGATTTTAACAGTTTGGGTAAGCTTTCCATAAATCAGGCAATAACAAACAGTTGTTGAAAGCCTTCAAGTACCTAACTAAATTTGTACACTACACTACAATATGTACACTAACACGTAGCTTGTGAAACAAATTTCAAACAAATGTTCCTAAGTGCTGTGGCTCATGTGGGAAAAGCACCCCTTCTTATGTTTGAATTCAACAATTTGTACCTTCAGAGTTCATTGATTCATGTGCAAACAACTATAGAGATGTGTAAAATGCAGGAGATTACTCTGAGCCAGCCTTAAACTAGCTGACAATCACAAAATTTTGCATGGTACTTCCACTTTTAAGCTTGAGGTTTTTTTTTAATTCTCTATTTATGCACACTGTAAGATTTAGAAGCTTCATATATTGGAACACAGTCCAGCCAAGCCTGATCACACTGTGTTCACTTTAGAAGCTAGTGCATTCTGAAGGAAGCCACAGCTACATCACTGAGGTAGGATGTGCTGCGCTGTGTCCCTTAATTCTTACCTCCTCTCCATTCTTGTCAGTGTTTCGGCCAGACCAGAACAGATGAGCACAAGTACTCACAGCCCGGCACTGGTCTGGTTTCTTAAGGAGCTTAGAGGCTGCCAACGCACACTGAGTCCTCAGCGGCTCATGGTTCTCCTCACTGAAGCACTTCATCCTCTCAAACGTCCCAATTATCAACGTGATTGCAGCCAGCTGTGCCTTTGAATCACTGATTTCATCTTCATACAGAGAGAAAGCCTAGTCAGAGAAGGAAAATCTTAATTATTGCTTCAGAACAATATAAAAAGAATTACACTTGCAATAACAAAAACACAATTGGACACTTCATAGAGACTGTCACCATCTAGTCAAAACCACAGACCAGAAGCGTGTCCTGCAACAAAGTTATTGAAATAGTCATAGAAAACATGCATGGTTCTCTAAAAACAGAGATAGTTTCTCCTTGTTTCAGGCATCTGTTCAAATAAGAAACTTCAGTAACAGAAATATTCATTAACAAAGATTCTTTGAAATGCAAAACAGCACAGCAAAAGCTTAAGTGGTAGGTTACTGACCAGTCAGGTTTCCTGACTGACAGTCAGGAAAATGTTCACATTGCTGCTGTGTCTTCAGAAAAAGAATGTACCACTAAAGAAATCTCAAACTATTTCTAAGGTAAGGCACATAAGGTCCATCAGCACTGTGCTGTGTCAGAATAGCAACTGATCCACAGTGAGTAGAGACGGGGGGCTATCAGTGACTCAGTTTAAGAACATGCCTTAGTAGCAGTATGAGAGGAAAGATTAGAACAAGGCCTGTAATGCGGATAGCATTAGTAAGTCAGTTCTTCATCTAATGTGAGCAAGTGGGAGAAAAGCTTAAGTCACAGGTAAAGCAGACTTGGAAATAATTTAATGACTTTCAACAAAAAGATGGTTATCAATAAGGACCAGCGTGACAGCTGTGAACGCCACAAATTTTACAGGACTTCCAAGAGTACCTAAGATCAGTACAATACAAGCTACAGGAGCTGGAAAATGGTCTTAAAAGCAATGAAAAAGCATTTTACATTGAGAAAGCCACACTCCTCCTGCAAACCAACCACGTGAGGATGTGGCAGCATTGCAACGTAACACATGTTGTCAGACTGTGTACTCCAAATATTATCAATGGAGCTCAATTACACAGAACCCTGGGAAGCAAGAACGAAGTTAAGGAGTTTCTACCTAGTAGTATTTGCTGCAATATTTGATGTTTTAATCGTGCTAGATTTTCAACGTTCAGAAAACTGATCCAAATCATACTTAAGGTAGCACAGGACAGTGACAGCAAAGGACAGCTGGACACTTACCTGGGACATAAATTCATAGGCCACAGTTTCATGATTCTCAAAGCCAATCTCCCCTGCAGCCAGCGCCCCTTGTAGAAAGAGACGAAGAGGCAGCTCTGCCAGCTCTGCTTTGATCAAAGCACTGATGGTCTGATGAGCAAATGAGAAGATTTTCTGGCACTTCTTCTCCCACTTGTCATCCTAGAGAAGTAAAACAAGTTAAAGACTGAACAAGATAGCAGTAAGAGAAAATAATATGAACTGTAGCAAACTGTGTTAAGCACTCCAATCTGCTCCCTTCTGGATGTCAGACAATTACTGAAATGGGTTGGTATATGTGGGCCTCACAGAATTGCGTGGATCTCAGCAGGTTTTAACAAAACCATTGCAAGGGAATTTCAAGACATCCAATTTCAAGAGTGCTTTTAACAAACATTTTTTCTTCACTCTACAACCCCGCAGTAAGGGGAAATGCATGTTTAAGCTATTACTTTCAATTAGAAAGCATTTAAGAGATAAAAATTGAAGAGTTGTTTTAGTGTAACTTGAGCAGTAGTTAAAAGAGTGCAATCAGCAGATGACTGTGCAGTCTGCCTTGAGGGGGGGAAAAAAAAAAAAACACAAAAAAACAAGCTTTTACACACTGTTAGCTGCAGCCAGACAAAATGCTCCCTGCTCCTCTAAAGAAGCAAGCAAAAAGAAACAAGTACACAGAAGACATCCAGAGACCAACTCACCACTTTTGAGTTTTCCTTGTAGCGAAAAGCAAGCTGGTACGCTGCAAAAACCAACGGTGGCAGCGTAAAACGAATACGTTGGTTCCCACCTGCACCAAAGTGTTTTCGAGCAGTGTTTAAGATCTAAAAACAGAAGCAGTGGAAGCTTAGAGAGTTCTTTAAAAAATCACGTCATTTGCATCTACAACAATCTGCACTCCGTGGAGCAGGAAGACGTATGAACTGCTTAACAGGAATTACATTTGTGCAGTATCTGTAGGTTTTTCGTGTACTGAGTGACAAAACTTTTTCCTGTAACTGCTTAATAAGCAGTAGGCAATGCTCATACTGTATTAACTACAGATACATTCTGGATTGGGTAGAGAGACAGAAGTTGCCTGGGCTCAAATTTAGAGCCTGCATCAGATACCTTCTATTCTCAGAGTAACACAGACTGCAGAAAAAAAAAAAATGACCATCCTTTGCTATAATAGCCTGTAAAAACTATAAAGCAGTTAAGTTTAATAAAACAAGTCAACCAAATTTCACTCAATGCTTTTGAGATAGATGGTTATATGAAGCAGTTAGAAGGCTAGTCGAATTGCACCTTAACACACTACTTCTAGGTAAGCAGCTTTCTACACTTTTGCATGATGTTGTGTATTGAGTTGGTAGCGACAGAGCAGCTTCAAGCTCCAATCAATCTTTTATAGTAAATAATGCAAAATCTGACACTTCACAGAACACAAACACACTCAGAAGCACTAATGCCATACCTTATACTGTTGGTCAGGGTCATCTGAACGCAGAAGATGAATAAATCTTCCAACAAGACTCTGCTCATCAGCAAAGTCCTCGGGGTCAGGGTCTTCAGCAGGTTGATCTGGCTGATCCTGGATCAGCGTGGATACCAAATTCATGATAGCATCAACCTGTTAAAGGCAACATAAGCTGTTTAAATTTGAGTAGTCTATGAACATACGTTGATAGAAACTGGAAGTGTCTTTACAGCCATTCATAGTCCTGACAAAGGACTAAGAACATGTTAACTGTTGATGCTTTAAGACTTACTTGCCTTACACGCTGAAGAGTCCCTCTCTGCATAGAGGGACAGAATAATTGTACTGACAAAATTCAGATTCACTATTCAAACCTTCTTCAGGTAAAAGGCCAAACTTCAATGGGGAAAAATCAAGATCTTTGTTAAAGCTTAAGAAGTAGTTTCTAGGATGAGGTAAACAAGATACATAAAGACAAGATATCTGAGAACTCGGGCAGAAAAATAATCAAGCCAGATAAAACCTGGGCTAATAAAATGGGGAAGACAAGAACAGAATCTAAGCATAACCTACATGAGATCCCTTAGAATGTTTTCAAGTCTTCAAACAGTAGCTAAGATATCCAGAATTTGCAAGTAAGTAAGCTTTTATCATACCTGTTCTTGGGACACAATTTCTGTGTTATAATCCAACACGTTGCTAAGCACATAACAACTCATGCTCTTCCTGGACTCGTAATCAAAGTACTCAAACAGGGGGTGGAAATGTTTTAGTCTCAAAACTGTCAGGATATTGTTGTAAGTATCAACAGGGATTTTCAGAAGTCTGGTCAGCTCCTTTGAAACAGCACTACTTGTTGCAATACTAAAAGAAAATACATGTGAGACCACAATTAATTACTAGCTTACATACACAGGCAGACTTAAATCTGCCCCAGTACCAACTCTGATATAGACCATAACAACTAAGCAACCCACAGCAAAGAAGATCAGAAAGATAAAGGCTCAAAAACAGTATCTTGCTCTTTGGGATATACAGCAGGAATTACAAATTTTAAAGCCACTGACAGCAGGAACAAACTGTGGCTGCTAATTCAGCCAAAGGAAAACTCCAGAGGGCTGTAAGGGAAAGAACAGATAGTGACTACACAAAGCTTGGCATCAACACTGTGCATCTGTACAGCTACATGGGGAGATTTATGCACAGACAAGTAAATCCTGGTGAGTCAGGCTTTCCCCCATTGTAGCTTATCATGAACTTCCACAGCTTGGCTCTTGCACCAAGATGCAGAATCTAAACCAGGCCTCTTCATCTTAAAAAATACAATGTAGAAGTCAAGATTTGAGGGCAGCTACTACTCCAGAGAGAACGTAATATTTACTTACTGTTCCAGATTAAGTTTATTGAATATTTCTACAGTTGTCTCCAACACCTTATCAACATAGTCAACACGGTCTGGGTAGCACTTCATAGCTAAGTTAATGAGAGAAACTTGCAAGGATACCACATCCTCTGAGGGCATGTCTTGACGAGACTGAAATTTAAGACAGCACTGAGTTGATCAAAACCACATAACTTTGCAAAAAGAACAGACTGCACGCAAGAATTCCCAGCATACCTGTATAACAGTAGCAACCTGCTGTGAAAAGATGTCAAACAGTTTGATATCTGCTGGGATACCAGGTCCATCTTCACGATGCGCAAATAAAGCTAACCTGGTAACAACAACAACAAATAACAAAAAAGACACTGGTCAGAGTAAGATACTAGAAGAAAAAAGTAAGCTTTTTAGGTATACATGCAAGCTTTATTAAAAGCAAAAAGGAAATTCATCTGAGTCAGAGGCCACAATCAACCACCGAGGCTAGTAAATATCTGTCCTAGAAAAGAGTGCTGATAGACAGCAAGATGAAGAAAGAACAATGTAGGTTCAAATCTGTGCTCTTCACCTAGAAGTTGATTGTTCCTTCCAGCAGAGAAAAAGTTACAGAGCAGCCTGATGGAACAGCAGATGTTCCGCAGTGGTGTTGAACATCCAATAGCATTTTCAGCTAAAAGGTCTCCAGAGGAGGGAGGAAGAAGAACTGAACTATGACTCAACTACTCCTTGTTTCCAAAAGAATTATAGATCAACATGTTTGGGATGTCCACTGCCTGTGAAGAGCAAAGTTCAAAGTAAATTTGAAGTGGAGTAGATGACTTTTTTTCCTCCATAAAAGCAAAGTTAAGAGATTGCTCTTTCCTGAGTTACAGAAAGATCTACAAAATATTTAGGAAAAATCACCTATTTAAAGTTTCTAAGATTATTTCTCACAGAGTTTAAAAACTTAATTCTTCACAAACTTCTGCTCTGAAATAAAGATACGTAAGAACAGGCTTAAGCACCAATAAAACCTCACTGCCAGGGAAAACATTAAACTACTCACATTTTGACAGGTTGGGAACAAGAAGGTTTTCTAAAGACAAGGAAAATTACTGCCTTTTCTCAAAGGGACAAGACAGCTTCTTTGAACAACTCAAAGTGTGAGGCTGACAGGCTTCCAAATACCATCATGCTGCAGGCAGATGGCAGCATAATTAAAAGTTGTGAATGGCACAGTAAGTCAAGAAAGACCTCAAAGCAACAAGTCTTTTCAGAAAGACTCCTTAAACAGGAAAGCCTCATGGGAATAGAGGCTAAAGCTTCACAAGCTCCTCTGCTTTGTTCACGCCCAGTTTCAACTACCTCATGCCAGAAATCAAGATGAGAAATGCAACCAGCAAACCCTGCGTGGAACATATCTAAGACATAATTGCACAGTTCTGAACTGCATAATTGTTCCAAACAACAGCAAAACAAAAGATTTTCATCACACGCATTGACTCAAATAACTGATAACACTGCTGTCCTTCAGAGTAACATCAGTCCTAAACAAAAAACTGACCAATTACAAAGAAGATAATCACACCACCTCTCTTCTATCCTATCTCTGAATGAGAGGGCTCCAGAAGACACTAACAGCAGCCAACACAGTACTGATATGCCTAGAAGCACAGCAGGTCCACTGCCACTCATTTCCTTACTACTGAGTATCTGTAAGAGTAAGAACAGAAGACTTACTGTGGAGGCAATACCAAAGTTGTTCAAGTCCTGCAAATAAATGTGACAGCAGAAGGTACAAAATGAAAGCCTCTATGCAAGAATTACATTGCTACGTGATCATGTAAATCTAGCAAGAGGTCCCTACAGTAACTGAACTTCCTACAGTGGTATGAATGGACCAGTTATACAAAGGTGTACATTGGTGTGCAAAAGCAAGAAGGTTTTTTTGAGGCTTCAAGGTTAATGATCTTATCCTAAGTGCATCTTTCTGCAGTAAGAAAGTACAGGTACTCGCTGTCATCGGTGTTGGTTCCATTCAGGATACAAATAAAAACTTCAGTTGAGATTCCTCCCTTAATATTTTAATTCAGTGCAAGCAGTTAAAAGCAGTATTTCCCCAAAATAAGAATCAATAAAGTAGTTCTGCTTCCTACCAGCTCTTTTCTGAAGAGGTTGTCAAATCAGAATACTGCTGCCACTCTAGTTCAAAAACACAAAGCTGGTCAATAACTTGTTGCCTGGCTTCATCTGCTTTTGAAGTTTTAATCTGTCCTTGAAAGTAGGACACATTAGAAGCCGCTAAAGCAGAGCCCAGAGAACAGAAACTACATGAATAATATTCTTCACAGTCTTAATTGCAGGTGATAAAAATACAGTAAAGTTAAACATGAATAACATATGAAAAATTGAAAGCTTTCAACTGCTAAGAGTTATCATCTGCGTGTGCAATACACACTTCATTTTGAGCCAATTTCCACACCCCCCAATCACTTACCTGTCAATTAAAGCAATTATTATATTTTTCACATTAACATTTTGGTGCAGCTCAGCACAAGCTCTGAGAAATGGGTTCAAGGTTTGGAGATGAAATTCATCTGGGAAAACCTGAAATTTTAGACCAGTAATCATCAAGTTAGTAACTGACTTTGCCCACTATCACACAGCAGTAAAACCAAATAGTTATTGAAAAGCAAATACCACACATTAAACACAGTCCTATGACTGTTCTAGGGTTTCCCAAACTGATCTTGTCTTAGCAAATATGTAAAGCAAAAGATGAAAGACAAATTGGTAACCTGAAGGCCTGGCTACCTATCATAATTCTTACTGCAAGCATGGTTGCTCAGATAGCTTACCAGCTTCTGCAACAGAAGGAGCACAAAATGGATACCACTCCACTCTGTCCACCTGGTGAAAACTAGTATGCATCACGCCAATGAGAAAGAGTACCACTGAAGAAATTTCCCAGTTCATAAGGAAGTAAAAATACTCCGAACCTGACTAAAAGCACAGAAATAATTATCCCCGTGTTCAAAACTAATAATGCAATTGAATTTAAGTAGCTCACCTGTATGATACACTCCATGAGGTACTCCTGAGCTAAAGCATCTCTACAGTTTACAACCTGCTCCAATATTCCAGGCAGAACAATCTGTAATAAGAAGAACAGCCCTGTAGTGTTTTTACAGTCCTGAAGTTTATACTCATAGATGCATTTAATCCAAGTAGAGCAGTATTTCTAACACTTCTTGGCTTTTCTTTATGTAAAGACTTTATCAGAAAGTCTAAGTGTTCAGAGAAAAAGTTTTCCACTCCCAGTCAGATGCCCCTTTGGCACATGGTACTAATTCAAAACATGCAAGTCTTTTTTAGGCAAGAATATTAAGTTTTGCTGGCTATCCTTTCACAAAACAAACAATTCTTCCCAAATGCTTTGGAAGGCATAACTTAGAAGAAGTTGTGAAGTCTACTATAGAATGCTCTATATGCACATCTCTCTTAAACCCACCTATTATTATTATTATTATTATGGGAATCAGTAAAATGAATTCAAAACTTCATGCCAATCCTACTGAAAAAGTTTATAAGAAAAATCCATGAGTAAGGTCTTTAGCTTAGCTTCTCAACACATCACACAGTTTCACTAGCTTTCTGAGTTTCAAGTGAAAAGTGGTTCTAGAAGTGCCATGACTACCAAGCTTTTAGCACAGCTGTAACTCTTGCCAACCTGCTTATCTGGAAGCCCAAACTGGTTTGACATGGGGAAAAAACAGCAGAGGTTGGAAAGTGTGGACAGTCATCCTACCTGCTTGTATCGTTCCACATTAACACCTTCCAGCTGACTGAGGCGAACAAGGTTGGTTCCTACCAGAATTCTCAGTTCCTGCCTTTCCCGCTCTCTCTTTTCTCTGTCCCTACTGTGGCCCTGGTGTTGCATTCGCACCCAAAGTTTGTTCATCTCAGCAAAGTTCAGCAGCACAAAGTCCATAGAATCACTGATGTCTCCAGTGGTTTCTTCACTGCAATTGAGAACAGGTTAGGAATATGAAAAGCTTTCTGCCCACCCAGATTTTAAGATAAAAGGTTGGGGAAGCATGTGGTGGGATGTCTAGGTTCATAAGAACAGTTCACATTCTCACTTAAATAAGGAAACCTTAAGAATTCCCTTCCCAAATTAACAGAATTCAGTTTTGACAAGAATTTTTAACTTATGCTCCTTCTCTAGAAGCATTCAAGCCCAAGCTGGATGGGGCTTTGCACAGCCTGGTCTACAGGGAGGTGTCCCTGCCTATAGCAGGAGGGTTGGAACTAGATGACCTTAAAGGTTCCTTCCAACCCAAACCATAGATGATATCCACCTCTTTCAAACCCAAAAAAGTCATGTCCCATATGTAATTACGTTCTGTTTAAAGTTATGTGCTGTCTTACTCTGCTTGCTCGCCTTCATCTGGTAAGATGTTCCTGGTACACTGCAGGAGATAGTTGCGAAGAAAGAGGCCTCTAAGAGGATGCTGTACTCCACGGCACATCTCCACCAGGTCTTTCAAAATATCTTTCCTGGACTGTGGAAATGACTTGACATATACAACACCTACTGTTATTAGGAGATACCTGCAGAAGGCACAGAACAGAGCAACAGATTGTCAAATAACACTAAAATACCTTAAAGGCAACAGCCCACTTCAATCCTGACAGCATTACCAAAGTGCAGAAAGCAGTTAGATGACATCCAGGTACCGGGGTGCCATAACTTCAGATATTTTGCCAGCTTTCAACTCCTGCTCTCCTCTGCTACAGAACACAGTAAGTCTGAAAAGCTGATTTACCTCATTACAATTTTTTGTACAAGGAATGCATACACGCTCAGCACGCACTGAGTGAATTACTGCTTGTCTATACTTACAACACCCTGCAGGACTGGAAAGTAACTCTGGCACAAAGATAAGGTATGTATAATGGTGAAGCATTAAACCTCTTTCACACTGTAGTTTAGCATAAAAGGTGTTACGCTCCTCAGAAATGCTCACACCTGCACTTAGTCCTTCCTATCTCTGTATTAAGCAAAGCGTACAAGGAACAAGTAAAAAAAAAAAAACCAAAAAAAACCACCCCACCCTTACAATCCTCAGAACATGCAAATATTTGGCTCAGAAGCCTCAACTCTGCAAGCTTTGCTAACTCATGAGAGCACCAGAAGGGTTCACCAGAGAGAAACATAGCCTACATCAAGTAGGTAAGAATAAAAATCAAATGATTATGATGAGGGAAAGACATAGTGGCATTACTCCAAATCACCCAATCTGCATGAGCCTGGTACCCCAGAGACCCTTCCTGGCACCACTGTGAAGGCCAAAAATAAAATTTTACTTAGCACAGAAACTTCTGAAGTCTTTATATCTCAAAGGTCCACTCTAGCCCTACAGCGACACATTTGAAGATAAGCCCTTCAGTATTACCTCTAGCACATTTACTTAAAAACTACATTTAGAAAGACTAAGCTGTGGTTACTCACCACTAGGAGACAGATGCTTATGAAGTACCTATTCTGTGTGCAGCTCAAAGACCTAGACCCTCAGCTACAAGTTACTTAACAGGTAGCACTGGGAAAAAAAAAAAATGCTAGATGTGCTGTTAATCTCACTGAGCAGAACGGACAACTTGGTTAGTTTTGTGCTGACCAGCTCTTTACTCCAAGTCTGCTTTACTAAAAAGTGTTTCCATCTCAGTCATGTGCAAAAATAAGATCTTGGCAGGAACAATCTACATTCTGAAGTTGCACTCTTGGCCTAAATCTCATAGGAATCCACTCTTAAGATATGCAGCTGTAACATTTACAAGCAAGTCTTGCTGTCAAGCAAGAATACAGCCCATTATCAGAATTCAGATATTGACCATTATCTGACATTTTTATTTAAGAAAATGCCAAACACATATACACTTACAGTCTTGGAATAATATTTCCAGCATACTGTACTAGCTCATAAAGGTCTGCCACTTTCCTTCCTTTGGCAAATTCATCTGTCAGGTAGACTTCCAAGTAGTGTAGCTCATCAGAAATTGCCATGTCTTGTTCTCTTAGTTAAGGATTTTAGTTCAAAGCATCTACAACAGACCTAGAGAGAAATTTGTTCAATCACACCAAAGAGGAAAGATGCTGTTCAAATACAATCATAGGTTTTAAACAAGTCAAGCCTAACTAGGTAGCACTTCAGAAAAATTCATCACTACTGACATTAAGAGTACCAAATAAACCTAAACTTCAATTTCCATTCTTAGCATATTAGAAAAGAGCAAGAAATACAAGCAGTTAAAACAGCTAACAAGTGAATGTGATGGAACAGAATATCTAGACTAAGAAGGCATACAACGTGGTACAGAAGAACAACTTCCTCAACAGCAGGCACAAAGAAAGCAATTTCAAATATATTCACATTCAATTCTCAAACTTCATGAAAAGCCTCCTGTCATTCAGGTACAAGACGACAGACAAGTGCATAGATTACAGCACTTGACTTAGGGCTAGATTCTGTGAAAACAAAAAGGCAAAGTAAGTTGGTTTTATAGATATTTTTGGGTAGCATACAGTAAGCACAACTTTTTATAGAGGTACTATTCTTATAGACCTAGACTCCCGAAGACTCACAATGAAAGATACAAAAGACATTAAAGACCTTCTTCACACCAAAGGGAAAATAACTTCAAACAGTGAGCAAACAACTGGATATTCTCTTATTATACATCCAGATAATTAGTAGAGAAGTGCTAACAAGAATGTGAGAAAAGAGATGGCAACTGAACAACCACAAACAACAAAAAGTGCAGGTGAACATTTCATTCCAAATTCAGCAACCACTTGTTCCTTTAACCTTCAAAGGATACAGAGCTCATAATAGCTCTTAGGAGACAACATAGAAGTCCGCAGCTCACCAAGCTTGTTGGACGCGTGTTTCAAAGCATCCATGAGCTTGTTTTTGTCCTTCAGAGGAGGTAAAACAACAGTCTATCACAAATAACTCCAGGAAACCAGAATACTTAAGCAAACAAAAAAAACTTAAAGCATAGGTTTCTGAAAAAAAAAAAAAAAAAAAAAAAAAAAACAAAAACCCACAACATGCAAGCATTAAGTACCTAAACATCAGGAAAGTGAGAGTTCTAATTCAAATAAATTAGTATCTAACCTATATTACATCCTCCCTCCAAACTAAGCTGAAGGCAGCTAGAAAGCACAAGATATAGCTGTAGCAATAAAGTATTATATTATCAAAAAATATTTTTTCCTGTTCAGAAATCCACATCCATCACTCAAGTTCTATTCAGCAAGCAAACCAGGACTACTCTTAAGTCATCCCATCTCCTGTTTTCTCAGATCTTATGAAGAAACCTCCAGCACTCAGAACACACATAATGCCAGTGGGAGCCACTGTTTGATTTCTCCTTTCCCCTCCTCACCCAACAGTAACAGCTTACTGAAAGCAAGAGTCACATACAGCATGTGCTTACAATGGAATTACCACAGGAAACAAGAAACTTTCAACCTACCATCTATATGTACTTACTGAACACATCATTAAAAACAGCATTAAGTTTGGGAGGGCAGTGGATGGAATGGCTAGGGTTATACACTTAGCATATGGTTACTCAGTCACAAATAGAAGTGGAAAGTTCAGAGGCAACTGCTTTCAAGACTTCAAAAATATTCCATGCAGCAGAAAACTGGAAGAGGCATTGACTTCCTTGCTACTGTCATTTGACCACAAAGTTAGCTTGCCCAGCCAGATGAAAATAAAAATATATTTAAGTTCTGTCATTGCAGCTTTAAACAGCTTCTCTAAGTAATTCTCTAGATAAAGCTAAAGCTTCTCAAAGCCAAGAAACGTTCACGTGATTATACTATGCTCTGCACTGACTACAATTTCAAGCTGAATATCCCAGCAGAAACCCCAGTCAATGTTGTTCTCCAGTTAGAGGAGAACTGATGCATCAGTCTACAATTAGTCCTATAAAAGTTCTCTTTAGCAGCAGATAACACATTAGCCTCACAGTCCGCAGCTCATGAAAAGACTCCAGTTACAAAGCAGCAGTACACTGAACACTGACAAGAACAATTTCTCATCGTGTAGCTGCACATAGAGTGCATTTGAGCAGTGAACTGGTAACAGCTGGCAGGCTCACCCTCAGTTTAGGCCGATTCAAATGGAAGCACCAACTAAATTATAAAGGTGCACCTTCATTATCTTGTCAAATACTGGGTAAAAAAAAAAAAAACACAACAAACAACAGCTATTTAAGGAACACTGAAGACTCCCTCACTCATTTAGTAGCTGCCTCATTCACTTGCAAAGGCTCTAACACAAAGACACAAGGAGTTAAGTTCCCTCAATGCACTACAGATTAGTATTGATTTACTATTTTACTCCTAGCAGATGGGAAGCTTCACTGCATTTTTAAGTTACATTCTTACCAAGCATCTCTTCATTTGGAAAGACTGCACCTTCACAGCCTGAATGGCTTCATCCAGGAGTTTTTCCTGTTCATCCTGGGGAGATTGCTGTGTTGTTGGCTGGAAGGAAAACAAACAACCATTTTAATGAATCTACCTATGACTTGATTCACTGTTCTCCCATAGTTTAGAATACAGTGCAAGTGTCACAGCAACACGACCATTAAGAGTTGTCAAATAGCTAAATATTCATTAATTATGGGGTAAAGCTTTACTCTGCAAAAACTTTCTTTTCTCCAGGAAAACGCTACTGCAGCCTTACAGTACTTGAAGGGAGCAACTTTCTGCACGGCCTGATAGTGATTGTGCAAAGGGGAATCACTTTAAACTTAAACAGAGGAGACTTAAGTTAAATGTAAGGAAGAAATGCTTTACTCAGAGGGTGGTGAGCTGCAGGAACATGTTGCCCAACAAGGTTGTGGTTGCCCCATCCCTGGAGGGGCTAAGGCCAGGCTGGATGCAGCCCTGGGCAGCCTAAGCTGGTGGATGGCAACCAGCCCATGGCAGGGGGTTTGAACTAGATGGTCTTTAAGGTCCTCTCCAGCCTCAGCCATTCTATGAGTCTATGAACTTGAGGGCAGGGACAAGATGAGTTATGGACAGCCTATATTATCCATATATAAATATGGACAGCATTGTTATTTCCTAGAACACAGAGCCAAGAGGGTAGAACAGTCAACTTCTACCTTCTTTACCAGCATTTTCAGGTCAAAAATACAACATCAGTATTTGGCAAGAAGAAGGTTCATGAGAACACATGGACATCATCACCCTGATGGCAAGCATCATTACTCCTTGCCAGAAGATCAAAGCAAGGCATGAAGCCCAGACCACAACCATACAGATCATATTCTGCACACACAGGTCACAAGCTATCAGCTAACTAGTATCCAAGCCACACAGCTCTGCTGAGGCCTAGCTCCAGATAAGCAAAGGATAAAGTACAATTACCTCTTCATGGAAGGTAAAGATGACTTGCAGAAAGTAACAGAAACCCAATGAGAATCATCATTTCCTCATGCCCCCTATCTTCCTCAGCAACTCTCTTCCTTTTGTTTCTCCTCAAATAAGAACACTCCAGGCCTTCACCATACAAAACAAATTCATCTGCCTTTCCAAGGGTCATACTGCATTTTCTGTATTGATTAGACCCATTGCTTACAGCCTTACACATCCCCCCGCCCAGCTGGAACAGGCTCTCCCTCCTGCAGCTGCTTCCTTTCCTCTGCCAGATCAATGAGGTCAGTGGAGCTTCCTTCTTTTACATTACACATGACATTCAAGTCTACATCAACCTAAACCCATACCCAGCTTCCTCACAGTGCCCCAGCAGCTCACACACTGCATTCAGTACCACTCCCCATGCCTAACACCCAGAGAAGAACCACCACCACGCTGCTGTCACTTAGGCCAGCCCTCAGCATCTCATTAGAGCTCCCCTGGCCTCTCTCAGCCTGGGGGTTTGGTTTCAGAGGGCACCCCTCAGTTATCATCAGATAGAAGCACTGGAACTGTGGCTCAACTGCACCTTCTCTGGTCTTGAGAAATACCATTTACGCACACAGAATCCTGTGCTGGTGCTCTGAGCCCACAGCTTCAGTAATTTCTCAACTCTTGGTTCTTGTTCCCTTCCTCTTCCACTGTGTTCAGAAGGCTCCTGCCCTCTGTAACCAAATATCTTGATAAGAATCTAAAAGGCCATCAACTACAACACCATCTTGATGTTCTTAAAACCACTATCTCCAGTATTCACTTCTCTCAAATGCTCCGTGCTTGGAGTTCCCGTAAGCATCTTTTAAGGAGCAAGATTTTAATTTGGGTTTTCATTAAAATAGAGAACTTAAATTTAACACCAATTTAGTAGCTGTAGAGCACTGCAGCCTTGGCATACCATGTTTTCCTCCTTTCTTCCACATTCACCACTACCCTTGATTCCTATCCTGTAACTGCAATCTCCCTCACAAGAGCCACAGACAACTTCTCCTGTGTGTTTTCCCTACTACCCAACAGAGAAGGCAATACCACACAACGTTGTTTGTGCCCTGGTTCTATCTCACCAGGTGGTGAATCTCCACCCTTCTTCCAGCAGGGAGAAGTCAGGGCTGCTCTGATCCAACCTCGGTGACAGTTCTGCTTGGAGCAGAAGGCTACGGGTGGAAGTTCTTCAACTGCAACTCAGCACCTCACTAACAGCTAAACCATGAACAATAACCCATTAGCAAATCTGTCTCGTCAACAGAGCAAGTTAGCTCTGCTAATCAGAGTGACTGCACTTATCACAAAGCATGGGCCTTCTGCACAGCACTGAAGCATATGGCAGAGCAGCACAGTAAGGTGGCTGTACCTCCAGGGCAATTCATAGCTACAAACTCTTCAAAGGCTTTGAGTAATTTTGTCTTTCCAATAGGACTTGGAATAAATGAAGATAGGTAGAAGGTACTGCACTTCTGCACCTAAAGAAAAGGCAATCATGGTGTTCTACAGCTGCACAAGTGGCAGAAAAGCCTTCCCTGACTGCAACAAACATAACCGAGGCAGCCCAAGGGGCACAGCCTGTAGCAGCATGGCCTCTGAAAGGGGTGAACATCTGAACAGCAGCGCTACCAAACAAGTTCCAGCTCCTTCCCAAGTATTCTGACTTTGAAATCTCTATAGAAAGTACCAGCTGACCCTTTTCTACGTCTGCATGTGAGCTGGTTACTACCGCGTGCCAGACACACACGGCTGAGGTTGAGGAGACACGGCTCCTATCAAACTGGGAACCAGCTGCTGTGCCAGATACAATGGTGAATAAAGCTGTTTATGTCCTGTACCTTCCACTCCATAGCAAGAACCTACACGTCAGTTCCAAGTGTTATTTAATCAGGAACACAACTGCTCTGTGGAATCCTATTCCAATCTAAACTCCTGAAGTAGAAGATATATCAACTCCTGAGAAAAGCAGCAGAGCTGTGTAATCAAGGCACAACACGGCCTCCCTCCTCAGCACCAAGCACAGTAAGATATGAGCTACTGCACAAACGCAAGATAACAATTCTCAGCAACTACGCAGCCAGCCTGACTTCAATGCTTGAGTCTTAACACCCCACAGAGCTTTCTGCCAGTTTGATGCTGCTGAGTTGCCTTGGGGAAGAAAAAATTTAAACCCCAAACTAGCTTGGAAGAAGCATATTGCCTGGCTGATCACATGGTAACACCAGTTACCTGGAAGATAATTCGTACTGCAAACATGGCTCTGGACATGTACATTCTGACAGTAACAGCTACTGCTGACACAGAACATTATCATTAAACCTACAGTGTATAATTTACTTGATTTCTGACACTCATTTCCACGAGAAGAAGTTAATACACAGTCTGTTGCATATTTAAGGCTTAGCAGCAGTCTGGAGGTGGTAAAAACCCCAGGTCAGGGTGCAGATGGCTTTGAAGTCTAGCAAACTGCAGCACTCCACAGAACTTAGAGCATTAAACCACGAAAGAAATCAAGGTAAGCCTGCAGAACCTACCAAGCAGTCTGTACTCTGATAATGCACACACCTAAAACTGGATGTAGGGTACGGATAACACAAGTAAGTGGAAGATTTTGCTTCTGTTCTAAGGTGTATTTTTTATCTACCCTAAGTATCATTACTTAGATGTGCTTCCAGCATATTCCATGCAACTTCTCCTCCTGTTTGCTCACATCCCATGTTTGGTACCACAACAGAAGTGACTTACCCAAGTTTCTCTACCTCCTTCAAATTTCATGAGGACATCAATCACCCTATCACTGCCCATGCAAAAGGAGCATTTAACCAAGGTAGACAACAGGTTTGCTGCAGAATATTAGGACTGAAGCCGGCCTAGCTATGAAGCCTGATCACACACAGCAGATTGCTGTGAGCATCACAGCACGGCTTGGCAGTAACTAAAAGAAAGCACAGGCATTTTACATTTATATTAGAAGCATTACTCTGCAACACCAGAACTTGTAAGTCTCACAACAGAGAAGCCTGAGGATCAACTAAAGAACACCTTTTTCACATGTTTAAGATATCATTTATTTCCACAAGAAGGCACAAGCAATCCACAAGAATCAAGGGGCTGTGCTGTTTAGTCATGAGATAACTGACAGCAGCAAGAAACAACACTCTAGTTTAAGGTTCAAACATTTTGCTTTCAGCATGGCCACTGGAAACAGCAGCAGAGCTCGATCTGGTAGAGGGGACCACGCCAGCACAGCGCTGGTCTTCTCTTCCTCCATCAGACACCACAGGGCATTGGAAGAAGGGGACAGAGAGCAGACACGGAAGTGACAAACACAAGGGAGCCATGCCAGCTGGGAACCATGAGGTACCTGTGGCAGTGACTCGGGAGGCAGATCACCTGCACACACTGCACATTTCCTGTTATCCATTCAAATACTTCCCCTTCATGACAGGATTCACGGCCACACACACACACTTCTGGAGGATGCAGCATTAAATCCAACCCAACACACAGACGACGTCAGAACACAGATCTGCCCCAGCAGCCCTGGGACTGCACAGCTCTGCTTCAGTTCATTTGTGGCACCGAGTATGTCCACGCCTCGCTGCGCAGACACAGCCAGCACTGCTCACACTGCAGCTGGACGGACCAACAGACAGAGATGCCACAGCACACGCTGCTGAGGATATCGCCTCAGCAAATACAATGAACTCGGGTTGTGCCAGGAAGCACAGCTGTCCTTTTGTTGTCGCCGAGCATTCAGAAGCACGTCTCGGTAAGCGCTACTCCACGCTCCAGGTTCTTTCATAAGCACTCACAACTGCTGCAGAGCGGCCTGCCCCAGACCCCGGCCGCAGCGGCTCACGCTGCCGTTTGGGGCCCGGCCCCGCCTCGCCTCGGCCCCACCCGCGCCGAGCAGCGGCCTCGCGGCCTCCAGAGCCCTCAGACCCCGCCGCGCCTCCCCCGCACGGCCCCGCCGCGCGCAACCGCTGACGGTGCTCCCGAGCTGCAGCCCCCGGGCCCGGCCCAACCCCGGGCCTTCTCTCAGCGGCCGACTCCCGCCCTCAGGGCGGCGGCGGGACTCGGGGCTCTCCCCTCTCCCCCCCACTGCCCTACAACCACCACGCACCGACCCCGCCGCCCCTCACCATGGTCGCGCCGCCGCCACGAGCCGCCCCCACCAGCAACGCCCCGCAGCGCCGCGCGCCGTCATGTGACTGCGCCGCCCGCGCCGCCCCGCCCCTCCGCCGCGCCGCCGCCCTTCCATTGGCCGGCGCCGAGGAAGCGCTTCTCTGCGGGTCGATTGGCTCTGCGGGGACGATTGACGGCTGGACGGACCGGTCGGTCGGCGAGCCCGGTGGCGGGTCCGGAGCCGCGCGACGCGGGCACAGCGGGCGGGAATCGAGAGCGAGGCGGATGGAGCGCGGCGCGGTACGGCGGCTGGCGGTACGGCTGGGGATCGGCGAGCCGCGCGTCGTCAGGTAGCGCAGTGCGGGGTTCGAGAGCATCGGCAGGGATGGCGGGAGGAGCGTGCCCTGCGTGCACGGGGCCCGGCACGCAGCCCGGTCACCTACGGACGAGGCTCCGCCGCCACCTCCGCGTCACCGCGGTGTTTTGCAGGAAAGCCGAGGAGTACCTGCGGCTGTCCCAGGTGAAGTGCGCGGGGCTGATGGCGCACGTGACCGCGAGCGGCCTGGCCGTGATGTGCCTGGAGCTGGCGGCCCGCTGCGCCAAGCACCCCGCCGGCAAGGTGAGCCGGCCCCAAACCTCCCGCGCCCCGCACGGATCTCCTCCGTAGCGCTGTCGGAAGCGGCGCGTAGTTTCTCGTTTCTCCGCCGTCTCTGGGTACGGAGCCGGCGAGGAGCCTCGGCGATCCCCGTGTTCTTTCTTTATCTCGAACAGAGCTCCTTTGTTAAACTCTCCGGTTTGAACAAGACCGCGTACCAGAGCTCCGTGAAGGCCTTGGAATGTTTACTGGGGGTGAACGCCCGGCTGGGGATGCGCGAGCTGGCGGTGCAGTTGTGCTGCACGGAGGCACTGAGCGCGGCCTCGGAAATCCTGCAGAGGTGAGCGGCTGTACGGCTCCGTGCCCGCAAGGGTGAGGAGCCGGCTGGGGAGAAGGGCGGGCGGCTGCTTCTGAAGGCCCACGAGGTGAGTTCTTAGCACTGACAGCACGTTACCTATTTAAAACACATTAGAAAGACTGAGCCTCTGGAGCACGGTAAGTCGCTGCCCAAGTTCCAGTTTTTCAGCTCAGAGCAGTTTGAAAAAGTCAGGACTTTGTGTCTTTGCCTGCAGCACTGTAATTAGCTGCTGCTCATGGCACAGTTCAGAAGAAACGGGCAGGAGAAACAACCATTCTGGAGAAGCAGATCTCTTACAGTGCACGTTACCTGTCAGAACATGAGGTACAGCACTTCAGTGGGGATCCAAAAGATTTTACTAAAACCTGGCTGTAAGATCTACTTTAGCAAGAGCAGTCGAGGAGAAGCTCTGCAGTGCTGTTCTGCTGCTGAGCACATTTAAGTGTTGGTGGGGTTTCCGAGGATTCTGGTGGGAAACAAAGGCTGTGAACGCTGTGGTACTTAAACAGCCTGGTAAAGGTGAACAATAAGAAGTTAAATTCTTCACATTGCTGAATATCCAGTATGTCATCCACTATATATTGTACAGGTGAAGGTTTAAATATAGATCAAAAAATCTATAGTTCTACCCTTTGTAATAGGACAGATCTAAAGATCTCTTCATGTAATTTTAAAGATAAAAGCAAGCGTAAATGGGTAGCACAAATGAAATTATACTGACATACCTCGATTCAGATCTCTCCCTTAAAATACCTTTAAATCAAAAAGAGGAAGTGATTCCCATTCCCTTCTATTCCCCAGTCTGTTTATCTCCTCTAAAGCAGTAGCAGCTTTTTGTGCTTGACCAGGTTTCAAAGGACTGAGATATCCAATATTTAACTGCTGAGTACCATGTGACAAATTAATTTCAAAAGTTTCATTTGAAGCAAATGCATTATACAGCTATCACTCTGTTATTCTTTAGGTACGAATCCAGCCTCCCTGAAGCACAGCAAATGGAACTTGATTTCTCAAAACCACTATTTATAGCAGCTGCACTATTCACTGCGTGCAGGTGAGTACAGTGTAAGGGGTTCTTTTATAGGCTTAGATACCTGGTGAGACATTCAACAGAAATAGTGCATGCAGTGTAAGCAACTGATTGATTCAGCATGGCTAAAGGCTCTTTACTACTGCATTCTGCATCTCTACTCCTGGAACTGGAGACATCTCTAGCACAAGAACCCTTTTACAAGGAAATCTCCAGCCTACACTGCATTTGCTTTCAGGGGGGAACAGAAGCATTACATCAGATGTACAGAAGAGGATCTTGAATTACTTGTCCTAGAAGAAATGAAATCTGCCTTTCCTGGTGTGTGATTGATGAAGCAGATAGTTCCATTTGGATGTGTTATCCCTGACAGTAGCTGAAGAAGTCCACCAAGCCAATATAACAGTAGTAATATTTTCAGATTTAACCTGAACTTTCTTCTCTTGTCAGTGTAGATTGGTGTTGGACATAAAGCAAGAAGTTCTGCATGTCTCTTGGTGAGATATTGCTCAAGATGAAAGAATGGCTGCTGCCAGCTTACCTATGAGCACCTGTACTATCCCATCCTCAGGCTCTAACATTTGGGGGATGGATTTGTCTCAGCTTTAGACCAGCATCATCTCAGGAGATGGCTGATAGAAGAGCCTGACACATTTAACAGTTGGGAAGAATTTGCTTGCGCGTACGTGTTTTCCCTCTCAATACTGTGCCTTTTAACAGTCAACAATTCCGGTGTTGTGTAGTTTCATAGCTCTTGACAAATGTTTTGACTGCAGTCCCATTCAGTTCTTCACAAGAGTAGTTGCCTTGCTTCCCTTGAAACCTATGAAGTACCTTTTCCTGATAGAATTTCCTCTCATAATTTGAGCTAACTGTGGGCTTCACTTCCAGATCCATCTTGACTCTTCCTTCCCAAAGGCAGCATTGATAGAGTAATAAATATCATCTCAGCTGGATGATATTTGCTGAGAGATAAATTAATTTTCTGTTACAGGTGTTTGAAGCTGAAAGTGGACAAATCTAGGGTGTTGGCTATATCTGGAGTGAAAAAAGCAATATTTGATCGCCTGTGCAGTCAGATGGAGAAGATAAGCCAGCAATTCAACAGTATGTTTTTGACCTTATCTTTGTAATACAGCTTACCCAACGTCTAGGCTCACAGTGTCCCCATGCATTTCTGCTGGTGGTTTCATTTCGGTCACTTCAACTATTTTCTTTCAGCCAAACCTGCCCACCATTCCAGCGTTTCCCTCAGTCCTGTTCCCACTCACAGTCCTTGCTTCTGGGAAGGTCAAACAGTTGAGAACATGATAAGGCCCACAGTACCTATCCTCTTCCTTAATGCTCACAGTTCTTTACATTTTCTGCTGCTGAAAGTTATCCCCTCTTTCTCCCATACCACTAAAGCATTTTGGATTCATCCTTGCCTGCTTTCTTCATCCTGTTTAATATAGCAACATAATATGGAAATTAGCATAAACCTTTTACTACCTCTGTTGCTTTAATTGACGCTCCTGTGTTTTCCTTCACAGGGATTAACACACAGCTAAGCCTTGATCTCCTTGTAGTAATTCAACCATTACCTGACACCATGCCTCCACACACAGCAGGCAGACATAAGAGTCTTTCTCACCTGCTGCTGAACTTCCAGCTCTCCCCACTCTTTAGCATAGGGCAAAGATTGAAGATGTATGTTCCTTTCTGTCCTTGTATCTTTGTTCCTTCCTGTTTATCTCCTCTTTCCCTCCCCAGATTTTTATTCTCACTCTCCCACTGACAGTATTCCTCCTCCACTTCATCTTCATATTTCACACTGCAGTGTTTTCTAGAGTGTCCTGCCTGAATCCAAACCAAAAGCTGCTCTTGCTAGGCATGGAGCTGCCAACAGAGAAATTATCCCACCACAAAAGCAGCTTCAAGGCAGACAGGAGTTCCTTTTTCAGGTTAGGTATAAATTGACAGCATGCTGTGGGTATCTGTAAAACAAAGCAGTTGTAGAAATGGTACAGAAGGGAGAATGCTTTGTGAATAATCAAGAATGGCAGCAAGGTGTTTTTTGATATGAACAAAGCTGATGATTATGGTTACACATGCAGCAGCAGCACTAGGTAAAGCAGCCAGCCAATCCTCGCAAGCCTTGGAGGGTGCTGGCACCTTTGCATATACAGTTTGGCTATCAGTCTTTAACAGAGAATCTTTTTGATGAGGAAACACCACTTGCCTGCTAAGCTGTTTTCCAGCCAGGTCAATCAGTTAAGTCTATTCACTAACTGGCTGCACAAGAAGCTATGCTAACACATCAGGCAGCAACCTGGAAGGAAGAATACATCACAAAGGGAGGGCACTGGGGGAAGGCATCACTGCTGTGAACAACTGGATGTAGAATAACATCCCACATCACTCATCCCACATCATTCAGAAGTAAAGTAACTTAACTTTTTTGTTTGTTTGTTTTTTAGAAGATGATATTCCATTAGCTGCAGAGACATCTGAAACCCAGCAGACTGACCTGGAGCAATGTGAGAAAGAAAGTAAGTTGTGTTTAGCTGTGAACTAAGATTATCGGAGTCATTTGGGGTTTTGTTGCTGCTTTGCAGTATTTTAGTTGTAAAATAATAAAAATTGGTTGACACCATTCTGCAATCTACTATAATAGAAGGACTAATTAAACACAGCAAAAGGACAATGTTTACTATACTGAGTAGTTGTACTAAAGTTAACTCTTACACTCAACCAGAAAAGTGAAAAGGTGACCGCCTTGGGAGGGGGGCAGATGAGGAAACCAGAGAGTTGAGAGTGCAGTAATGGTCTCTGTACATGAATAGGCTGATCTCTGTACACTGGCTGATTATTTCCAACAGCACATTGCTGGTGCTGGCCCATCATGTACTTACCTTTTTTTTCTTAAACATAGGTTCTGAAGATTATGATGATGAGATTCCATGTAAACAGCCAAAGACTGAAACAAAGCAAGACTATGAAGAATGGAAAAGGAGAATCCTGGAAAATGCTGCTAAGGCACAAGAGACAAATAGTGGTACTGTTTCTATAGTGCCACCTTGTAATATCACTACTGCTTGCTCATAATGTTAACAGTCCTTTTGTTCTTAACAATTCCTGTAGCATACAAGTGATGACTGGCTGGTATTCAGCTAATTTTATTTTTTGAGCTAGTTTTTAAAAGTTATTTTTAGTAAATGACAATTGAGGTGATTTTTGGAAGAAGCATGTTTAATTATTTGCCAGGCTGGTACTTGAGCAGATGTAGCATTATGTGGTAGGACAGCTTCATTTTTCTTGGTACAAGCAGCAGGTGACACTCCAATATGATGTTCAATGTGAATAAATTATAAGTCACATGTCCTTGTGCCTCTAGCTGGCAGCAGACAATGAAAAAGAGTGGGAGGAGACCAACTGTGCCTTGTTAAACAGCAAAAACAACAGATGAATTAAAGACTGAGTAATTTTTAAAACTGTCAAACACTTATTCACTGAACTGACAATAGTTTTTATGCCTGTGTAGGACTGAAGTCTCTTGTGTATGTAATGGGGCCCAGCTGTTCCAAGAAACAATAAAGATATCGGAAGGAAAAGCTTTGCATTAAGACGTGCATTTTTATGCACATGGTTGTTGTATGTAAAACTTCTGGGGGGCAAAGTAAGACAGGAGGACCCATCTGTGGAAGGTATCCAGGGAACAAGGATTTTGAACGTAGTGAAGCTGGGACACAGACCTTTTTGTTGTATCTCAGGAGCATAAGCTTCAACTGGAGTGCCCTGACCCATAGGTCTTAGAGGCAACTTGTGTCATCCTATACTTTCATCCCACCTATTCAGAGTAGGACTTAAAGTAACTATTTTTGAAAGAAAAATCATAACCTTTAGCAGTCCAGGACTAGCGTTACTATAATAAAGTCAAGCCAATTCTGCTGCCCATTTCTTGTCTTCTGTCTGAGTTGTATGAACAAGTTAACTTTTATAAATCATCATTTCAAAAAAAAAAAAACCAGAAACTCCTTAGCTATTTGCATGAAGGGAAATAACTCCTGTCTGAGCACTTAGATTTGAAACAGCATTCCCATCTGAGCTTCTCAACAGTATTTTGATGGTCTGCCAAATGCCTCACTGCTTAGCATGTTTCTTGCTTACCTGGGTGACACTGATTCCAGCTTCAGCTATTACCCTGTGGGGCCACCTGTTTTTTTTTGTTTTCCCATACTCTGTTCCAGTGTCTTGCAGACTGTGTGTAGGGTGTTTTTAGCTTTTTGTAGACCATGCAGGACATTATGAAATATCCCATGAGACTGCAGAGATGGTTTTCACTGTATTGCAGAATTACGTGGCTACAGAAGCTGAAAAGATTTCTGTTAAGAACAAAATAGCAAGCCAGATGCATCCTCTTTTTGTAGATGGAGAGGAAATATAAGACAGCAGAGAACAGCTATATCTATTACCCCCTTACAAAAATAGAGGAAGTACTACACAGTAAGTGGTAAAATGAAGTTTACTAGCAAATTACCTTTCACTTCATCTCACAGTGTAATTGAAGCATAAAAAAGAAATAAATTCTAGTCACCTTTAAATAGTAAAAGCCAATTTCATACCTGATGAGAGTCCTGAAACATAACAGTAACTTTATTGTGGAATGGACTCCAAACAAATGCATGGCGTGCAGAGAAAAATCTTAGTTAATGAACCCCCAGTAGGAGCTGTAACAAAACATCTGCTATTAATATCTAACATGTGGCAGAGGGGTGAGATCTTACATTCTGTAAGACCTAATGAAAGATGCTTTCTAATGTTTGTTTTTTGAACCAAAATGGAGGAATGGGCCTGTTCCTTTATAATGTATTTTATTAGTATTAGTTCAGAAATATACAGACCAAAGAATATATCCACTTCTAGCATGCAGAACCACTGTGGAAGGAAAATATGAACAAAAGTGGGCCTTCACAGAAGGTGATACATTGTAAAGATTCACTGGATTTTAATCATTTTTCACTGCTCTGATAGTAGAAAATCGGCACCAGTCCAGAATCCAGGGATTAGAATAAGTGGGAAGCACTAGAGCGGAAAGAAGATAACTAGGCTAGGGTAAGGCATTCATAAAATCTTCTTTATTAGCAACCAGCACTTTTGCTAATTTAAGGGATATGAAAATCTGTAAAGTTAATGGGAGCTTGGCAGCAGCTAGATGTCTTCACTGAAAAGCTAGTTCTAGGAAAACCAACAAGTATCACTAATAAAGAGCCTGTTCAGCTTACACTGAGCTCTACAAAATCTAGAACAGGAATGAAAGAAACCACAGGTCTAATAAATAATGTTGCATTTTTAGCTGAGAAATTGTAAGTGGCTTCAATTCTTTAGACATCATGAAGAGTTAGTATTGTGAAGAAAAAGTCTTATGTTTGAGAGCAAGTTGGGAAAAAAAGGGTTTCAGTGTTCCAGCTGAGCCAAAAAGAGAGTCTAGCAATACACCATTTCTCTGGAGCTAAACAGCATTAGAATGTGTTCTGCATATCAACTTTCCAGATAAAATGCATTAAAATCATTGAAAAGGATTTAAAAAAATCTCAAGAATCACAATACTAAGGGCTGCAGTCACACCCAATGAAAAGCATTTACACATTTAAAACGTGAAATGAAGTGTCTGGAAGTCTTTCCAGTACATTATGAAATATTTGCAGAGCGACCCAGCAGCCACTGCCTAGTTTTTATTTGTGGCAGTTTCACCCATCTATCTTCTCACAAAAGTAAAAGTTTGATCTTCCTGCTTAAGTAACAAACCTGAGGGAAAATATTGTGCTATTCTTGTGGCAGTCCACTAAAACTGATCGTGTACAGAGCAGTTGTGAAGAAAGTCTTTAGAGATCCCATGCTTGGTGTGAGAAGCCAGAAAACTGCTGGTCTTTTTGGTAAAAACAGACCAATAACACCTTCAGGAAGAGGTCAGCCCCACTAAATTCTATTTTTTCATCACTATGTACAACTAAAAGCTTGAGAGAACAAAACAAAGTATATTCTGTTTTCTTAAGTTATTTCAGTGCCTCTGCTTTCAGGTAACACTTTCTGTTCTTGTCTGCTTTCAGAGACATTTCAGGTAACTAAGCACTAACACACAATATATGAGAAAGACAGATGCAAGACTTGACATTATATACGGGATAGAAATTACTGAAGATACTGAGTTGTTCTCCTCTGGTTTCACACCATCTTCAAGCATGGTAGTTGCTTCATACAACATTATGCAAGCTTGACAGACATACTCTGAAATCTCTTCAGTCTGTTAGCAGCAGCCACCACATAAAAATGTTTCTGTGAACAAAACAGAGTGGTCTGAGTGTGAGTGTAACTGAGGAAAAGGACTTTTTCTTTCTAGATTTTCCTTCAGCAAAAAAAGACAATCTATTTACCTAAAGGTCCTCATGGAGGTTGAACATGTTAAGTTGCTAAGTTGAACATGAGTCAGCAGCGTGCCCTTGCCATAAAGGTAGCTATGGTGCCCCAGGTTGCACTGTTTAATGTGAGCAGCTCAAAGAAGTTGATCCTCAACAATGGTGAAACCACAGCTGTAGTACTGTGTCCAGTTCTGGGCTCCACATTAGAGAAGAGACCTAAAACCTGAGAGTCTAATAAATGGCCCATAAGATGGGTAAGGGACTGGAGTCTCTCCTATGAGGACTGCTCTGCTTGGAAGAGAGAAAGCTCAAAGGAATCTTATCAATATATATAAATATTTGAAGGGAGGGTGCAAAAAGGATGTAGCCAGGCTCTTTTCAGTGTTGACAAAAGAGGCAATTGGCAACAAACTGAGATAGCAGGTTCCATCTGACCATCAGGAATCCTTTTCAATTGTAAGAGTGAGTAAGCAATAGAACACGTTGCACAGAGGGGGTGCCTCTCTCCTTCAGGTTACTAAAAAGCCACCTATATGTGGTCCTGCTTGAGCAAAAGGGGTGGACATGAGGTCCCTGCCAACATCAGCCATTCTGTGATTCTGGGAAAACTGAATACAGGGTCAGAAAACAATCACTGTCTAAGCCACAGGTAAATCAGCTCACTTAAAGCAAGAAACAGTCTTTCTACAGCTCCCTTTTCTGAAAAGTCTTGGGCTTATCAGAAAGGTTCTGAGAATTTTTCCTGATGTCTTTAAGCCTATTTTTTTTTTTCCTCTCCCAGACTTCCGTTCTCTGCAGTGGGAAACAAAACTGCCTTTCATTGTATCCCATCACAACTGTTGTCAATGCAAAAATGTCTCCATTAAAAGAAGAAAAAAAATTAGAGTGAGCTAAATAGCATTTGAAGCCTCTGAACTTGTAAAGAAAAAAATATAGAACTTCAAATAACAAACTGAAGAATTTCTAAACTCATGTTTACAATAGTTTAGTAAAACTGAGCCAATATTCAGAAAAGCAGAACCTGCCTGGGTTGAGCTGATTTTCCCCCTGGAAGATTTTCCAGGCTAATTACCTTCCATTTTCTTTGAGCTATGTAACTTTGCAGCAACAACTGGGACTTCAGGCGAAGCTTGAACCTCTTGGCTTTGGCAGGCAGGTTGTTTAACCACTCGTGCTTCAAACACTGTGTTGCGCTCATCCGGCAGCTGCAAGAAAAAAAAGAAGTACCATGTAAACACAGCCACCCTCTTGCCATTTTCTCTGAATCTCAGGCTCCTCAATCTACAGATTACATAAATGTTTCCCTTAAATAAACCAATGCAAGTGAGTGGAAAGGCTTGAGATGCTATTCATTCCAGTGCATAGAGTCCTAACAACATCCTGCACTCTCCAGTGTAAGGAATGAGTGGTGTGAAAAGTTGCTGGCAGGGTGTGCAGTGGGTTGACTGTCCGGTGTTCAACTATTCTATTTTACCTTGTTTGGATTTTGTTCTGAAGAAGCAGCTGTACAGGTTCATCGGTTATGTATAATTTTGTTATGCAAATCAAGAACCACTGAAAGAATCAGTGCATGAAGAAAAACTGTTGTGGTGCCATCTACCTGTCCTGAGAGTGCAGGCTTATTCTGTGCCTCATATTTAAAAAGCACAAACATCCCTTCATCCTAAGCTTAGATACAGATAAATATAACATTATTCTCAGACATTCAACAATGGCCCCAAACATGAAAACCTGTCCAAAAACCTTGAGAAATAGAGAAAAGCTTGTGAAGGGAGGCAGGGAGACAAGATTTTAAAGTTCAATTTGCATTTTTTAAAAACAAACCCTATGACTTCTGGCTGAAAATGTAATAAAGTATTATAACCGATTTGTCTGATTTAGGCAATGATCTGGAGGACGGTAATATTCTAAGCACTCCTTGAAATACCCCTCAAATATTGCCCTCTGCTTTTCTGTATGCATTATTTCCTGTTTTGATTAGTTTTGTATCATCGCCCAGCAAGAGAAAACTATTTTCTATCCACCCTACCCCAGCCCCATAGCCATTTTCTGACATCAATGTCACCCTCATTCTTCTGTTGTTTCATACATACAATCACTTTTTGTTTTATTTGATCCCAAAATGAGAAACCAACATGCAGAGGTAAGTCCTAAATGCTTCTTAATAGCTACCAAATGCACTTAGACCACTTCAGAAGAAAACTATGCACATTTTCACAGCTGTAGCTTCTATTCATCCTCTGTATACTCAATAAACTTCTTTTTTCCCCCCCACAATTTACAACAAGGCTTGTAAGAATTCAAAGTAACAAACAAAATAGCTTTTATGCAGAGAAGGAATATTAAAGACAGATTTCTACACAGCAAATCCTTCCAGACTTCCTCTCTTCTGCCTTGAGGAACTGTCCAGTAAGCACAGAACAGCAAAAGAAAATGTCACGTAATAACTTCTCATTGTTGACTGTAATTCAAACAGTGGGCTAGAAGGAAATAAACACTATTAGGTGCTACACTGTTCTCATGATCAGAGAAGGAGGTACCTTTTCTCTTTCACAAGTAGTCTGGAAATAAAATCTTTTGCTTCCTCTGACAGCTGTTCAAAAGCTTCTGCATCAAAATCCCAGTTGCAATTGACTACATAATTCATCGTCTCCGCATCAGTTTCTCCCAGGAATGGGGACAAGCCACTAAGCCTGAATAAATAAATACATAAAATTTAAAAAACAATTTTAAAAAGCGAAGTGGGAGATAAACAGTTACATGCAAGATGAATTTCTTCTCCCTTGAATCTTCTGTTCTATAGTTCTGGCCAATTTTTCAAGAGGAAGAGTTCTCAGACATGGGGGTCCTACCTGTCAGTCCCTGCCAAGAACTGTATTGTTAGTGTTACTGCTCAGCAGCTCACTCAGCTAAGTCAGAGCACACCATTATTGGATCTCTAGTAAAATAAATTCAGCAGGAGTCTCAGTACATATTTCAGTGCTTTCCCAACTAGAAGAGCTAGGAGGGTTCAAGAGCTTTCCTAAATCAAAGCCTATAACCAAGGTTGGCTCAAATTACACTGGTTTCTGAACAGCATATTGTTTTCAACTAGCCTCTAGCCTCAGATTTATTGTTTCAGCAATTCATTATTTCATTTAGTTACTTTTTGGCTAACAAATTTAAACCATTTATTCCGTTCACAGAAAGCATTTGTGAAAAATTCTGAGACGCTGAGTCAGCTCACCAGAGCCTTCCAAGCCATCCCTGCCTTCAACAGAAAAAAAGTCTTACTCCCATTTGTGATGTGACCTGTGGCCCAGCACTTCACATTAATTCCTCTGGGCAGATGCAGACCAAGTCCAAGCTAATAAAATTATCAGACTGCAAATTTGAAAATTAATCTAAATCTTCAAGAATCCAATAAAAATGGAAATTCTGAAATGCTTTGGGCCACTTTTCCAAGGAATCACAATATGATCCACTTGAACTTGATAAATAAGGTGGGGTAAAGGAGAAGAATGTTTACATACTTATCTAAAGGCCTATTTGTTGTTCAGAGACTTAACACCAACTGTGAGGTACCCTCACATTAAAGGGCTGCAGCTCACTGTTTGCTTTTAACAGCATGAATTAGGAGTTCCATTCTGATGGGCTCGCTGCCTGCCATGCTCCTGTACCGCAGACACCCTCCACTGCCCTGTTCTCATAGAGCCTTTGGTGCCACTGCCATGACCTCTCATACTCACAACATGTACGTGATGACGCCTACGCTCCACATGTCTGTTGGGTAGGAAACAAAGTCATAGTTCACCACTTCGGGAGCCAAGAACTCTGGAGTTCCAAAGTTAACCTTCAATTTTTCTCGAGGTTTGTACCTTTAACAGAAAGAAACAGACATCAATGCTGAGAGCAGGCCAGGGGAACAAATATCTCATCTCTAGAAATCAAAGCATGGTACAAAAACAAACAAACAAAAAGCTAGCATAGCAGTCTCCAAGCCAACCAGGACAGCATTAAGGTCTTGAAGACCTTAATTAAAAGTCTTTTTTAAGATCTTGAAAATTAAGGAGTGAATTCTGCTGTGACTGCAGGTATAAGACAATCAGTTTTCCACTTGTCTGAGTAAAAACAGAAAAAAAGACCAAGAGCAATAAAATCTGCATAGACCTCTGTCAGGGAATGAGAGAAGCTATGCTTTCTGCCAGGTTCCACCTTTCCAGCAGATGTTGTCCAACATAAAACAAACAAACCTGTTTCCATTAAAAGGGGTTTGGAGAGCATTTGCTTCCCTATGCTCAGCTACGTCTTAGGTTAAAGGTCTGTGCAGCAGACTTGAGCAAAATGTAACTGCAAAAGTGGGATTCTCTGAACAGGATTATTTGGGCTTAGTAACATGTAAAACACAGATCCGAATAGGGAGAAAATGATTCAATTTTATTGCTTAAAAATTAAGTGTACAGACACTGAACCAGTAATAAGTTTCACTGACGCCAGTGGGAGTTACATCTAAGTACACAGACAGAAAGCAATTAAAGCACTGCTTTTATATCTCAGCTTCTTGGAAGATTTTGTTTTAAACTCTACTTAAGTAAAAAAATTACATCTTTACCCTCCATTTCATAAACAAATTAATCTCAGTGCATCCTTCTGTTTTCATAAATACTTCTAAAACAAGAGTCCTTGGATAGACACCAGAATATGATACATACGTACATGCTGGCACGCATATGCATGCATATACCAGGTCCTGACTTAACAAAATCCTCAAAGGGTTTAGAAAAAAAAAAATAATAAAGAAATGTTTTTATAGTTACACCAACAGGAGTCAATTCTTTCAATTCTGAGGATCTGACTCATGTTCCCACAGCTTTCCTCAAGCAAACAAAGCAAGCAAAGTAAGAGCACAGTGAAAAGCCTCTATTTCTCTGAGGGCTTTATGTTTCACATGAGATGTGTTCATGGAGTCCCTAGAGTAAAAGCTTTAGAAGGGGAATCATTTTGAAACAATTAGAACAGCTGTATATCTTTATTCAACAGAAACCCTACTTGAAAAAGCAAGTAGATAATTAATGCACACAGCAGAACTCATGCCTGCAGCAGCATAGTATTTAGCTCATTCACATATCAGAATCACCTCAGAGCCAGTAAATGCATAAAAAAATATAATAAGAACTACCAGCAGCATATTTCGATGGGATTTTTTTTTAATTAATTCATAGCAGAACCCTTACCTCCTTGCGAATCCAAAGTCAATAATTTTTATCTGGTTTCCTGTGTGATTTACACATAATATGTTTTCAGGCTACAAAAAGACAAGAGTATTTTCAGTTAAACATGACTAATACACAAATTTAGTAAGAATAAGAAAAATATCTCAGATATTTTAGAATCTTTAGGATGATTCTTTTACTTCTTCTTATTAGAGATAAGGATTTGGCTGACACATAAGTTAGAGAAAGGTTTGGTTTTGGATCTCCTGTAAGGAAGTTTAACTTCCACTCCAGTACAACACTATTCCTGTACTGAATATAAACAGATTTTGAAATGAAAAGCACCTGCTTCATGTACAACAGAGTTAGGTTATGGTTTACCCTGAATTTATGAAAGTGATTCCACGAAAGTCACAAGAAACACATCAAATGCACCCTCTGTTTTGTTCACGAAAGCAAAGGAAAAAGTTTCCTTCGTTTTGTTTTTGCTACTATTCTCCATTTATTTGCTAGTTTTCTTTTCCCTAACGTGACTGTTTTTCAAAGGAGAGAGTGAGTTTCCAAAGTCAGAACTGCAGAGCTGCCTGTAGGCCAACCAGGACTACTACCATCTGAGTAAGGCACTGTATGAACAAGGAAATTGATGTGGCCTGTTTTCAGCCACATCAGTTAAGGAATCACACAGTTCAGATCCAGGCAGTAAAAGGAACAATAGGAAGAAGATGGAAAAGATGTTTGGATACAATTAAAATGCAGGAAGAATGAAGACTGGAAGCATTTCTAAGCATTTCTGTCCAAAGATGTTTTGGGGTTGGTTTCTTTTGTTTATTTTTGAAGAAGAACAGAAGGTCATTGTTTAATGTCACACAATGAAAAGTTTCTGATTTAACAGCAAAAAAAAATTACAGAAATGCATTATTCCATTATTATAAGTAAGCTACTAAGTAGACACTGAAAAAAACCATCTCTGGAACTTCTTCACTGTGGCTATTGAATTAAGGTAGTCTATTTCTTTATGAGATTAATGAAATAAGAAATAATAGCAATTACAGCCTGTAGTGGTGTAAACCATCACTCATGGATATCACTGACCTTCAGATCTAAATGGAGAATATAATGCTGGTGCAAGTAATGGACTCCTTCACAGATTTGTTTGGTAAATAAGATTGCATCCAACTCTGTTAGACTGTAGTTTTCATCCGTGATCCGGTCAAATAATTCACCACCATCCAGACTAAAATTTTAACAGATAAGCATTAAAAACACCAGAATTCCTCATTAACTTCATTTATTTCCACACTGGAAACTCAGTTTCTAATTTAGCACGGGTCCTAACAACACAACCAGCATGTATCACATCTGCAGACTAAATGACTTTAAGAAACTTATTTTTGTGTGTGAAATTAAGCATCACTTTAGAGCGCCTTCCACACTGGAAGACTTATTGCTAACATTTGGGAGGAAGCAGCAGGGGAGAATCAAAGCCTAAATTCAAAGCCACACAATCTGAAGACAAAATGGGGACCTGGAAAACCTATAGAATGTACCGAAGTATCTATTATTATTTCCCTGTTAGCTCTGGGAAATTAACTCTTCAACCTATACAATGCGTTCAACTTCTAAACTGAAAGCCATATTACTTGAGCTGACAACTGAAACCAATCCTGCACAAAAAAAAAAGAAAAAAATAGAACATTACGTCAGACACACAGATCTGACAAGGTTTTGCAGGGTAAAAATTACAATTGTTTAAATGAAAGAGTAGAATATAGACATTTTAAAATGTCTTTTTTTTTTTTCTATTTTGTTTCCTTTTTTCTTTCACGTCAACAACAATTCATTTTGTAATGGAAACTCAGTTTGAAAAACAAAACCAAAAAAAAAACAATAGCCATACTTTAATCTCCCTTGTGTCATTTCCGTACTCTGTATTCTCACTTCTTATCTGAGGTTTTACTTACCCCATACTGTAGTTTGGTAGCTAGGGACAGCGACGCCTCAACGTTAAACTCAAATGAAAAATGAACCATAGCAAAATTATTTCATTAATAGTCTTGTAATTAGCTCCATATGCTTGAAGATAACTACCTTCCTTAGCATCTGCTTAAATTGCAATCTTGCAGTGTATGTATTTTTTAATGTGAAGATATTGCCTTTAAAATATGTAGCTTCCACTCTCATAGGCTCAAAAGCCACTCAAGCCTTTTTCATATCTCAGAGTTATTGCTCTCCTTTTCTTTTAGTAACCAAAGCAAACCCAAATTCCAACAGTTCCTGAAATCATTTAAACTTACTATTCCATGATCAAAGTTATATTATTTTTGGCTTCAAAGGCATCATAAAGCTGGATCAAATTCACATGATTTAATTGGTTCATGATGTTAATTTCATTTTTCACATCCTCCTGAAAAAAAAAATAAAAATAAAAATAAAAAAGAGCAAATATGCTCCTTGAACTCCAATATATTTGAATACAATAGTTTTTAACCCTGCAGCATCTGTATGACAGGTTTCATGTGAACAAATGGCTTAATCACAAACACTGGAAATGACCAACAGTTATGAAGCCCAAGCTACTACTTTAACAGACAAGTTCTAATATTTGGTACTATGCAATGAGAAATTGACTCCTACAAGGAGGTTCAGTGACGTGGCGTTAAAATGAATGCAATTCACATGGTTTACAGCATGCACTCATTTAGGCTCACAGGAACATAGTTACCTTTTCTTTTGCTCCTTTCACTTTAATGACTTTGGCTGCCAAATTGAGACCAGTTGAGACTTCTGTGCACTTATGAACTTGCCCAAAACGCCCCCTGTTGACAACAAACGAAAGACAGGAAAATAACACAGCTCACTGCAGAAATTTTTCAAACTATTCTTATCATTGATTAAAAATAGCCCAGTACAAAGTGAACAGAATCAGGTGGCCAGCAGCATCAATCTCCTCTTTCTCTCAGCTTATGAAGGATTAGTTTTATCTTTCCAGCCAGTTGTTCAACGCTTACATTAAAATATTATGACCCTTCGTATTACTACATTTCACTGTGGTATGATGACCTGATGATATTCTTTTTCAGTTCTGTAACTGTACCCATTTGCTGTCCTTCAGTGATGTGTCAGTGGACATATTAACAAGGATATTTCTGTCTTGATCTCATAACTTTTAAAATGACTAACACCAGTAACTGTACCCACTCCACAAACCACATTTCTTGCATGGTGTAAATTCTCCCCCATGTCACCCAGATACATTAATGCCCCTTGGGATGATTCCTAAACATCATTTTCTCTGCTATTGCATCATCAGGCCTATACTTAAGCCATATTCATACTTGAATTAGTCTGTAAATAAAACCTTCTTGTTAGATAAGTATACAAAATACAAAGGCTGAAGCAGCTGTAGATTTTCCTCAAGTCAAAACTAAATGCGAGGTCAACATAATTACAATTTTTTCCCTTAGTTTTCTTTAAGGGAAAGTTCAATGTGAAATAAAGATTTTGGAAGCTGTCTGACCCCTAACAGGCTCTGCTGACTTCAAATGCTCTGAATCTGACTGGAAATTATGGATTTCTGTCAAGACTCCAGCTGTAGCCAAAATTATTACAGCAAATGCAAATAGTATCCAAGAGCACAGTCAGGAGCCTGAAAATGGAACTGAGGCAGAAGCCAGTAATCTAAGGGACCTAGAGATGCACCTCAGACTGATTCATAAGAGGGCAAATATAGTAGCCCAGGAAGTCTGGAGGATGAAGAGATGAACAATCTGACATGCTATCTGCATACTCTCTCCTTGCTTTTCTATTGTAGGCCAAATTTACTCTCTTCTTGCTCTACCAGAGAAAACCAACTTCCTCAAAGCTTAAAGGACTAAAAATGGTAGAGAAAGTGATGTTATCAAAATAGAGGGGAAAGTATTCATAACATACATGAAAAATAGTTACAGTAGATACATTTGAATCCCCTTTTGTTCCACACAGAACCGTAAATTAAAGAAATAAGCTGATATTCATCACTCTCCATGTTTTCGGGAGTGAGTGAGCATTTTGATCCACTAAGCAACTGCTCTGGCTGCAGCAGGCTTGCACATGCCTCACCTGTACACATCTTGGTGCCATCTGAAGAAGATTACTAGTTCCTGAGCTAACTGCACTTCTTCACAATTAGCTACCACCTGCAGTACAGCAGAAGGGGGCAGAGAGACTTACCCTCCAAGGACTTCACGGTGACACACTGAGTAGCACGTTGTCACATCTGTTAGCTTGACACTCACCATGCGATGTTCGAAAGGAGCTGGGGGAGAAGGGCTGTCATCTAAAGAGGAGAAAGCCTGGTCACTGAGATATTTCTCCCTCATCACTGCAGCTTCATCTTCATCACACCAACATTCTCAGTCCACAGGGCATGCACATCACTTCATTTTGTTTGCTCGATACAATGAGAAGTCTCAATTGCCTTCTACTGGAATTCAGACAAGCACTGAAGTATCTACAAACATTAAGCATGCAATTCTTTCCACTATTTTTAGAGTGAAATGCAGGTAAAATACCAGAAGCAATGGAACTGCTCATTTTTAAATGCAAATCAGTTGAGCACACACAATCACTTTGCTTTTCATTAAGAAAAACTTAAATCTGATTTAAAAAAAAAAAAAAAAAAAGAATTTCTAGATGGTTGTAAAGGAGATGCTGAAAATATTCAAAATCTCTCTGCTGCTTCAAATACAGACTTCTACTGTTAGCAGCCTTCTAGAGATGATGGATGAAGGCCCATCACTGAGGATAGGATCCCACCTCCCAGCTCTCAACCCTGTCTTCTTAACACAGCAATGCTGAAAGAGCCCAGGGAGGTAGGTTAACATTTGACCTTATGCATTAACAAAAGAGGCCATTCAACAAAAATATCTGGAAGTTTCAAAACAATTATACTTGACATTCTTCTCATTTTGATAAGCTAACTGGGAAAACCAGCATGAATACACAACAATATCAGCATAGATATCAGTTAATTCAGGAAGCTTCTACCAGCAACACCTTGTTTTACTAGCAACATTTTATTAAGAGCTGTAAACACTTAAATGATTAAGTTTAACCAGTTCCTGGGAGTTAAATAATTAAATTATTATATGCTTAATGTCTAAGTTCTTCTAGGATAAAGCTTCTACCATCCACTACGGTGTTGCTCTTTCAAAGTAATTTTACAGTTTAAGTCCAGAGATCTTGGTGAGCAATTTAACACATATGCAAATTCATTTTCTTGCCACCACTGCTGAGAGCACCAGATGCAGCTCAGGGCATCTACCCATACACGTACATTCTGGAATTACACGTCTGTTGCCTGAAAAAACATGGAGTGTTCACACACTAATCGAGAAGAGATCTATGGCCAATAGCACAAAGACCAAGCAAGACACTCGTCCTGCAATATTCTGCTGTTCTCTTCAGTCTGTAATTGCAGAAGCATACCTAGTTTGCTTACTCTGCCTTACTGAACAAAGGCTATATCTGGAGGACTGTATTTTGTCAATATTACTTATTCTGTAGAAATATACATTCCACTTAATTTCATCTGAAAGGATATTTTTTACTGCAAAACACCTTTTAGAAGGAAAAGTACTATTGAAATAAACTGTACTAACGTTAATTCTCTTGTTTTTGACCATCAAACTTATCTGTGGTGTTCAGTTAAATACTCTTAAGCATAGGACCCAGGTGGTGTAGCACGCACTACTCCAGCTATTAGTTTGTATGCAATACACAGGGATAGCACAAACTCAGTGTAAAAGTTTCCAAAATTAAGTACAAGCAGCTTACCAATGATCATCCCATCCTGTGTGGAAAGTTCTTTGCTAGCTTCCAATGACTTAGTGTTCTCCATTGTTGTTCCTGCACACTGGCCCACATCGTTCTCACTTCCCACTGAACAGGGGGGCTCAGATTCTCTCCTGTCAGAGTTGGTAACTGCCAAGGAATCTTTTACTTCTACTGTTCCTTGATGGATTTTGACTTGTATTCCCAGATCTTTCTTTGGCTCTGTTGCAGCGGTACTCTGTGAAACTATGGGTTTGCATTTTAGTTCTGATTTGTCTTCAGCCTTTTTACTTGGCTTGGGCTTGTTCAATAATGGCTGTTGCTTCCCTGTTTTTGGTGCAAGTTCATTTTGCTTCTTGTTGTCTCTCACTTCTTGATTTGATTCAGCGCTGACATTTTTCAAAGTCTGTTCAAGCTTGGATTTACTAGGCAGCTGTTTATATCCTTCCACTTCTGATGATAAAGAGGACGGGGATTTTGCTTTGAGATTTTTATGTCTGTGATCACTTGAGTTCCCTTCTTTGCTCATTTCAACCTTTTCTTTCACTTCAGTCATATGAACATCAGTGGCTATCCTGCAGAGCAAGCAGTTGACAATTCACATAGATACCCAGACTTTCTTTCACAACTTCACTTAGAAAGAAAACTTATAAACTTCTTAAAATGCAGATTTCTATAGTATTAAAGAAACATAATTATACCAATCCTCTGAGGAAAAACAGCACTAAGGAGAAAGCACTGAAAAACATACAGATAATTTTTCTGCATCCTTGACTGCCTCACCTGAGCAGAACATGTCTCACAAACTCCAAAGTGCTTAACTCATCATCAGAAACATCAGAAAGCTGTTCCAACTTCTATCAGCTATTACAGTTGAACTAATGAGATATCATTCCTATTTGTAGAGAGATGGTAGAGATTGTCTTTGCCAATTACAGGCTGAGTATCCAAACATCTGCCTGGTCATACAGCTCTACAAATCTTTGTGTTTGTATTCATCCTAGTCCTCTCCAGCTGGCTGACTTGCACACTCAAACATGTTTATGCCTTATGGGATAGAATTCTTTCCACAGCTTTCTGTTAGAAAAGTAACTTTTGTAGTTCTCCCACCCCATTAATATTATTCGCCCTGACGTTCCAGCTACCAGAAAACTTTCCCTCTTTTTCTATTTCTACCAGAAATATTTCCCTCATTTCCCAGAAGTTAATCCCTCTTTCAGAGGAGTAACGTCATTACAAAATACACAAAAGAAATTGTTTCCACTTTTGCATAACTGAAGTCTGAAGTTTCCCAGTTTTAGCACCTTTCACAGCTGCTGCCTTGTGCTATGAATTTAAACTGCACCAGTAGTAAGCTATTCAGAGCACTGAACGCTGCTCTGTGCAAACACTTCCACTGCTATCTAGACAAGCCTGAACTCAAGAGGACTCTTGGGCATGTCTCCAAACAGGAGAACACAATGTTCTTCTGACACTTCTGCAGGGGCTTACAGACCTCATTAAAAGTAGCATGCGTTTCAAAGATGCATTTACTACACTATGCTTCACATGCAAGCATAATAGGGACCTTGTTCAGGAGTGTTGTCTTTTCCCAGGATTTGCTCTAGGTTCTACCTTCTGGTTTTCTGTTGGCTTCCCAACACTCTTCACCAAATGCTTTGGCACTTGCATACCCCCTCTGTCCAAACCATTCAACTGCTCCAAAAGCCGCTTTCTGTGTGCAAGTTCACTCCTGCCGTATCATATTTAATCAGTACCAAATGCCATAGGGATAACAGCAACTGTTCATCAGCTTGTTCACAAACACCTGAGCCAGCCTCAGTGCGGGAAGCACAGACCCAGCTCCACTTAAAGAAGCCTCATGAGCCAGAGGCAAAACAGAGGGAGGTCTCCTGTTTCTTAATGCTGTTACAACAACAGATTTGGGGTTATCAATGTATATGAGCTGTACACAATTTGTTCCTAAGTGTTGGAGAAGAGGCCACGATGGTGGAAACCACTATGGTTTCAAATTAAAACACACGCACAGAAGTAGTGTCACGTTCTTGTCTGGGCTTCAGACATTAATTTGTACTAGGGGTGCTCCAAAAGTATCGCCTCCCATTTTATCATGTTGGTTTCATGATGTCAGAGGCAGATGTTGGTGGCATGTAATAGAGGATGAACCTTCCCACCAGCGTTCCCTTAGATTTTTTTTTGCTGTGCAACATACAGCAGTAGAAGGGCAGTCTGATAAAATGGCACCTGATATGGAAGCGCAGATGAGGCAAAGGTGTGCCACTGAATTCCTCCAAGTAGAAAAACGGCACCCACAAACATTCACTGATGCTTGCTGAATGTTTATAGAGAGCAAGCAGTGGGTGTCAGCACAGTAAGGCAGCCGGTGAACTCCGTAGGTTCAGGGTTGTTTTTTTTTGTTTTTAAAGGAGAACAGCATGCAGGCTACTGTTAATCGCTGGTAAAAACACGTAGCTCATAGCATTTTGTATCTGAGAATTTGTTCAATCAAATAGTGTTATTGTGCTCCTTGTAGCTGTTGTGGTTTCCATGGAAATAAATAGGAGGCATTACTTTCCGAGTTACCTACATAAGCACTACTAATAGTGTAATGGGGGACACAGTAATGTAGATGTATACTTATGCATACCTGAATGCATATACCACTCATACCCACACACATGTATTTGTCAGCCCCAACAGAAAAGGCACGACACTTCAAATTTGTCACTGAATTGGCAGCTGTTGAGGTTTGGTTGGTAGAGTTTTGTGCTTTTGGTTTTTAATATAATTACAATCAAATTGTGAATAAAGAATTCAAAAGGAAAAGAATTGTTAAAGACATGTCACAAAGTATTTACCCATGACAGATGAGACTATTAGAAATTAAAATAATCTGGTCATTTCTTTAGGTGATCAAGGCATTAAAAAAAAAAAAAAAAAAAGCTTTAAAGACTACTTAGGACATAAAATGAAACAAATGCTTCAGCTTTATCATAGACAAGTAAACATTTCAAATTCCTTCCAGCCCCATGTTTACAAAAACAGAAGTTGGAAAAGAGTGTTTAAAAGGTCCATCTACTTGAGATGCAGAAGGGCAGCCACATTCCTCTAATACGCAGTAGCCCATCACATCAAATCTCCCATATATCTAGCCCTCTAACTTCAGACAAACAAGAGGTTCTTCATACTTTGAGTTTTTTTGCCTTAACTGTTTATAAGGTCCCACTGCACTTTTCCCATCATGACCATTTCTCCCCTGGAGCATGCCTAAGCAAGAGCTGACTTTTGAATAATCTGTTATTCCTTTTTTTTCTTTTTTTTAAACACATGAAATGGTTTCAGATCATGTAGAAAACTAGCAGCAAAGTCATTACCTGGTTTGTGTCACTTCACACCCTGTGTCAGATAAAGCTTGGGATGTGGAGGGCACAGCTTCCTGCAATGCCATACTCCGTGACGGAGGTTTGTTTTCATTCTCTTTGGGTTTCTGATGTAAAAGCTGCTTGTGGCACTCTTCTGGGCATGGTGCTCTGCCCATATTGTGAGCTTTAACAGGAACATCTTGGTTGCCTACATGATCTTGATTTATGAAGGGAAGACCATTATGTTGATTCAAAGCTTTGACACCAAAATCTTTTTGCTGTTGACAGCTCCATGCTTTTCCAGTACCTTCTACCGCTTTCTGCTGTGCTGTTCTCTCTTTAGCCTGGGGTCTGGAGTCAGCTTTGTGGGCAACAGCAATTGAAGCATTTACCTTCTTGCATCCTTTACTGTTTTCATCCAATTTTTTCACAGTTTTAGTATCTGAACAAACACAACATTAATAAGCTATCCATGGCAGAAGCAGTGGCAAAAAAGAGGGAGTAAAGTAACACACCCACTCAAAATAATCTAAGCAGTTCCTACTTCTGAAAGAAGTAGCCACTAAAAGCCACTAAAAATGCTTACCCAGGTTCAGTCAGTCATTGTTAACGCTCATGGCTTAATCAAAGTCTTACCTGCACTCCACAAAAGGGGAAGGTTCTCCAGCACTCTCAGGATAATTATTATATATATTAATAACAGGAATTTCTCATTTCTTTTGGTGTTCAGTATGCAGAGGCTACCAAGATTAGTTCACAAACTTGTGTAGCTTTCAACTCATAACTGTGACCAGCTGTATGCTTGATTTTTGTCACTTCCTAAATGAAACTAAAAAAGGGAGCGCCCATGATTTAAAGGACTCACTTTAAAAAAGAAAAGGACATTTTCTGAAGACAACAGGTCTGTTGAACTCACATTCACGCCATTACAACTTCTCAAGTATTAATAATGGATGTGAAATGGCAATGTCCAGACAGCTACATCCTAAAGAGGAATCTAGCACTGTTGTGGCAATGAAACTTTGTTGTTTATTAAAAAAATAATAATAATATATTTGCAATGTCAATATGCCCCTATTCCAAAGGAGGATAAAAGTGCTTTTTGAGTTTTATTAAGACAAATTTGGGGACTGTCTGCTAGGTGATACTGCCTCACCTCTGAGGTATCTCCAAACCAGTACTGCTCTCTTGTTTCAGATCACTGTAATACCAAAACAAGGAAACAGTGTTGCCAAGCGAAGATGCTGTTTTTAATTTAATGAGCTTCAAGGTTTCTCGGGGGGGGGCTGATTTAGGAGACAGGTACAAGGAAGGGGAGAAGATCTCTATTTTCTCAATAATTCATTCATAGTAATTCCTCTGTGGAATTCATTCATAGTAATTCCTCATTTAGTGGAAAATAGCAGACTATTCTAGTTTGTCTGCTGCATGTTCTAGAGTCAAAGACTGTAACATGCCCAGAGTGATACATACCTTCAGAAGGCTTACTGCTTTCAGTTTGCGTTCCTCTGTTACTAAGTACATGCTTAGGTTTTGAACCACTCTCCTCAAGCTTTTCCTTGGCCTGAAAAATGACAAAAATAACAGTCACGCTCAAGGGTGTTTATTTCTCACTTGGTTTCTCTAACTTCACAGGTTGAGACCCTGTAAAACAGGTACTGACACCTCTGAACTTCTGAATCTTTAGTTACTTCTGCTTCCATACACCCCCCTGCCCCCCACGCTTTTTTGAGCTCTTCCTGCTTTTGCAAAAAAACCATACTCCTAAAACAAGATGGCACAGAGTAATGTTTTAGGTCTCCGCTTTCCAAAACATTATTTGTAAGACATTTTGCCTCGAGTCACCCTTACTAATATTGATTAAAAACCATGCCATATGAAACACAGGAATTATTAGAAGATAAAATGATGTTGTATTTCTGATACTTGTTGACTGATGGCTGGAAGATGTTGTTGTAGATACAATGCTGTATTTGTCTCAAGGCATCTAGAGATTCATGATTCCAGCAATGATAGAGGTTACACAAAGAGCCTTTAGTCTATATTATAACACTCATACACATGCAACATTATTAAATGTTACCTTTAGTATGGTTAAAAACAGACTTTTTCTAAAGCAATTTCATTCTCCAATTAACACAGCACTGAGAACAGTTATTTTGTAACAGCATCACTATAACACTTCACAAAGCAATACATTTGTAATAAAACTAAATATTTGGCATAAAGCATTATACAAAAATAAGAAAAGGTATAACATCTTGGATGGCCTATTTAAATAAGCAGCCTCTTATCCTCATTCATATAAGCTAGTAAGGAACATCTCTAATTTTTTCTACAAATAACCAATTAGAAGTCTGCTGCAAGTCATCCCCTTTTACTTGGGGGTAAAAACAGTTACTACATTTTTCATGCTACAACCTTATAAATTCCACTACAGAGCACCTCCCTCCAACCCTTTCCCCCCACCACAAAAAAACAAAAACAAAATAAAATATTGTTACCATCTTTATCGCAGCTCTAAGCAAACCTGCAACAATGACTATGGGGAACATTTACTTGCAAAATCCTGTGTGCAAAGAAAGCCTTGAATAAGGGACAGCTTAGTTTTTTGCCCTTGTTTTGTTTGTTGTTGCTGTTTTGTTACATAAAAAAGAAGCCTGGAACCTGTAAAGCTCCGTTCATAGCCTTTTATTAATTTGTCTCCAACTTTGAATGCCTCTTCCATAAGCATTCCTATGGCATCCCAGGAATGCTGTCATATCATCAGCAAACAGCTTCACCCAAAAATGAAAACATGACCTCCCCACTCCCACCCCCATTCTTAGTAACCTTGTGCTAAGCCAACTGCGATAAGCAGCGTATCGCTACAAAACAGCAAAGGTTGGAAAATAGCAACAAGCAAGTAGGAAATTCTTTGTGTGCAACCCCAATGCAACTGTGAATCTTTTCGGACATATTATAAAACAGACTGAAATAAAAAACAGACCGAAGTTAGCACAGGGCTCACCACAAGCTGATGCATTTTTGAACTCACCCACACTTTCCTCCACATTACTCTAGCTAGGTCACATACATTTACTACCTCTCTAATTCAAAACTAGTTCAAATATCAGACTACTCAGCAGCCTGTAATCAAAGCACAGACATATCTTAAGTTCTTATAACTAATCTCATGCTTCAATTTCAAAAACTTCCCAGTAACAAGAAGGGAGAACAACTACGGTACTTCAGCAAAAGCAGTTAGCTCCATAACAGTTCACTTGCCAAACACACATTGCGAGTTCTTCACCCAAGGCAGAAGTTACAGCCTGGGATGGAGACTTCCACTCTACCCCAGTTCATCAGGCCACCAAGAACAGGACAATTCACCTCTCATCCCATTCATATCTTGAATGAATTTATGACTTCAGACCTTCTTTCTCACCAACACTGATGAGGCAGTACCCAGTAGCTAACTAACGATTGATCCTGATTGCATGCTACAAGTCCATGGGAAAGGTTCCTCCAGTGCTGCTCTAATAGCAGTTATCTATATCCCTCCTTACTGTTCACTTAGAAACTGACAATTTGGCAATGAAATCTTTATATTCGTCTTCTCCTGGCCAGTAACATATTGTGCAGTCAGTTCTGTTCTACATGTAAGCATCATCAAGGACAGTGCTTGGCTCCAGGCCTTTCACAGGGATAGCAGGCAGTAACTTGTAACAACGCAGGTCATCATTTATTGGTATCAGCACTAATGGAATCTCTTTATAAATCCTTCTGTCTCCATACAGTCTAGCTCACTTTTCATCTTCTGGCATTTAAAAAGGGATATCAGGAGAGCTCTCAAAGACTGAAAGGTATGCTAGCATCTAACACTGTCCTGGTTTTATAACAGTTCAGGAGTTCAGGTGTAGCATCTACGAACACACGTTACTGATTTGACAAAATAACATTTGGATCAATACAGAAATGCACACTGACATTTGTACTAAGCTGTCCTTACAGTAAGGACACCTCTACACAGGTGTGTAAGAGACTCTTGGAATGACATTTCAACTCATGGAGTTCTCCCTCGCACTTTTTTTTTTGGGGGGGGGGGGGGGGGGGGGAAGGGGGGCGGCAATACCAGTACACAAGTCATCATGAAGACTCAACTCCCAAAACTAATTCTAAATACTTAACTCTCAGAAATCAAGCTCAGTCAGTTCCAAATACCATACCAACTACAGATCAGTCTTATCATATTAGTCTATCTTTCCTCACTATTCTTGATAATTAGGAAATGCTTTGGAATCGCTGTCTGTGAACTGATGGAAACTGCACGTGCAAAACCACAAGAACTACTTGATTTGAGGAGTGAACAGTGTCAGTATAGTTCATGAAGTCACAGGCATATAAACAAAAGTCAGAAAAATTTCAAAACTTTTGTTGTGTTCAGACTTCATGATTGATCAAGAAAATAGAAGCAGCTTCCTTCAGTAAATACTTCCCAGTACATTACTCCTGCCTTTCACCGGAACCTCATCTCTGTCACCAATGTGAATGACATTGCTGATCTTCAGGCACTCTTAGAAGCTGAATCTTTTACAGCAGCAATCAGTTTCTCATACCTGTTACAGGATTGCTTGGCACACTCTGAGGACTTGAGATGCTTCAAGGCACATTTTAAGATTAGGTCTCCGCCACAAAATGCTTATAATTTAGAGGTCATGGCAGTAACCTGCAATAGCAATTCTTAAAGGAAAACCTAAATTATAAATGCTATGCAAAAAAAAACAAAAACTGCAGGAGAGACTTGCTACTTCACAAATAACTTTATCAAGAGCAGTAGAAGAAAACCAACCTCAACAGGGCTTTCCAGTAGACTCTCCTTCTTCCAGGGCACAACACCTTTGAGAATAAAATCCACTACTTTAGAATTTTTTAGTACTTCTCCCACTAATGTAATCACTTTATCCAGCGTATCAATCCTTCCCTCTATCTTTGCCAGTCTCTCCTTGTGCTTCGAGGCATCAAGCTGAGCAACTTTCATCAATCTTAGCACTTCTGAGCATATGCTGTCCATATCAGTGTGGTGAGGACTGTCCGATAGCTTCAGGCCTTTTTCCACTTCACCTGTCTCATCAAGGTCTCCTCTGGATACCGTTAGCTTGTTAATGTCCTTTCCTACACCCTCAATAGCTTTAACTCGTTGCAGTCTGCCTGTCAGGTCTTCTTGGAAATGCAACAGTTTGTCCATCTTCTCATTCAGTAGGTTCAGTTTTTTATCCATGATACTTAAATTGTTCACTTTTATAGGTTGTAACTTGGTCGAGGCATTTCCCTCTGCTGTGTCCAAGCTACCTGCAGACATTCTGTCCAGACAGCACGATGTCAGATAGATTAGGCTGGCTTTTCATTAATCATAAATTAGAAAATGAGGGCCTGAAAGTTAATCTTCTTTAGCTATGCCTACACCAGACAATCTCACTTATTGGAGTTGCTGGAGCGTATCATTAGATAGCTATTGCGCAAATGATTTACTTGTGTGTTATCTATTTCTTACTGCATGCTCTCAATGTTGGAGGTAATTTGGCACCAGGCTGTATTTTCTTGGGCCTCCTTGACGTCACAAGACCATTTAAAATTCTTTCTCAAGTGGCTGCTGATAGGCAAGCATCTTAGCAATTGCCAATGCCTAAGCAGACTTCTGTACAGAGAAGCACTGTTTTTATGACCAGTTTTGCTTCTGTGATATAGAAAAGAATTTGCTGGAGCATTTCTTCTCTTTAAATACAACAAATACAGAAGTAAGTGTGGTGGTGTTGTGCTAAGGGTTGGAAGAGTTCTGCTTTCCAGCACAGACATAGGACACCCAGCAGAGACACAAGCTGTGCTTGTTAGGTTGGCTGGCACTTGAATTTAAAAATAGAGAACAATGACAAGGATCTGAAATACGTATCTAGCACCAGCATGTCTTTGTCAACTGAAACTTCTAAAATTATATCTTTCTCCCAGGCTGTGAAAGTGAACCAAGCAAAAAATCTTCACGAGGACAAAGAGCCAGTCCAACAAAACTACTAAATTAGATATTTTATAGACTTATTACTGACTTCCTTTCACTTCTAAGTCACGTTAGTGTGTCTACAACATTCCCTAGAGAACAGAAAAGTGGCCATTCCATACTCGCACAATCCCCACACTTTCAAATGTCTTGCAATACAGAGCAACTCTTTGTCTCCAATCCCTTTCATTTTCCAGAATGAGCACATGGGAAAAAAACATAATTATTTAAGTGTATTTGCTGTATGAGATGAGGCATCATAGAAATTAGAATCCTTTCTCTACACACTACAGAGTCAGTAGTAACAATATTAAAATTATCCTTTCATGAAAGTATTCAGTTCTTGCCACTTCTGTAGGAAAATACTCCTGCCTAGCATTCTGTGATGTACATACTGAGAAGACACAGCCAAAGCTGACTCCTATTCAGATGCAGCTGTTCAACATTCAGGTATGCAGCAGGATGTTAAATAGTGTTGAATAAGCACCTGCAAAATTATGGGTGGGGTGATGGACGAAGAAAAAGGAAACATCAGTTGGTCCGTAGTGAGAAATTTAAAGTAACTTCATGACTGATGCTTAACTTTTTCCTTCCTTCTCCCAACTTTTTATTGGCTGTTAAACACACAAAGAAAAACTGTTCTAAATGGATCTGATTGTGTTCTCCTAGGGATGTGTAACGCTGCAATTGGATGATAACAGCAGGGTGGCAAAATCTTCAGCTACAAAAAATGAGAGCGAGCCCAAATGCAGCAGCCACAGATACAGAAATGAAGGAGAAGAGTTGCTTACCTTCTGAAGGCCTCAGGTAGGCAGAGACCTCCAGCAAGACACCCTCACCTCCACTGCCAACCCTTAAATGAGGTCTGGGACAGGGTAGATCCTGGCTCCACCCCTTCCAGTCACTCAGGAACTTACATGCACCTGAGCTCCCCTGGGTTGGCCCTGCCTTCCCACCAGGTGCTCAATCACTGCTTCAGGCTGTGACTTAGCATTTCCACTACAGGATGATAATACATTTATATTCAGGCAAGAATCTTTCATTCCTTTTGCTCTGGATTACAACAGAAGGTAATTTTTGTTCAGAACATTTAATGTCCAGTGTTCACATCTCACTGGAGCAGCTCAAAGAGAGCACATTGTTTCATTGACAGACTCAAGTCTTTTAATGCTAAAACTCACACACTGCAGATCACGGCGTACTCAACATTAGACCACACACAAAAAAAGTGTCTTTAGTCTAAGAAATGCACTAGCCTATTAAATTCACCCTTTCTTCATAAGAACCTATTGCATGTAATGACATTTTGTACTCAGACACTGCTACAGAAATTGTTTCATGTCTTATACTTTCCAAATTACATCTGAAGAATGTGAAATGTTCTATGAGTAATAACTAACAGCAATTAACACAGGAACACTGTACATAGCAGAGCTCTGCTCAGGCACCCCATGTTGTCGCTAGCTAAGCAAACTGGCAAGCCACATCACACTCTGAATGTAAACTCCGAATAAAGCTTCTTATAATTTTTTCTCCTATTATTAGGAAAGAAGGAAACAAGTGAACAAAAGATGGCAGCTACCTTCATCCTATCAGGAGCTGAACTGAATTGCTGGGATACCTTTAAAATATCTCAGCATATCTTTAAAACATCTCCAGGCTATCCAGTATTTCTGAAGTGCATGAAGAAAGGAACACAAATTCTGGAGAACCAGAACTACAAGTGACCTTCAACTGATGATGCCAAAGAATCTTCTATTCTCAAGAGGGAAATGAGAGGTTATTCCACTTTGGCTTCAGTCCCACACACACTCCCAGTTGTCAAAGACAGATGTCAGGAGACAAGAGAAACATTTGCATTCAACATAACGAATGGTTTAAGAATCTACAATACAGCAGTTCAGCTATGATTCCTCTTTGCTATCTCTGATCCAAAGGAATTAAAAAAAAAAAACCAAAAAAAAAACGTTTGCAGTAGGAACAAAGATGAAGTGAATGGGGGGGAAAAAAAAATCTACAGCACGTACTAAAGTAATACCAGAGGCTTATATCCCAAACAAGAAATGTCACAAGGTTAAAACCAGCTGCTCAAACAGATCATCTCATTAGATTATTGCATTGCTTCCAGTAACATAGTATAACTGGAGATGACTAAAAATATGCAGGTAAATGAAAAAATAAAATAAAATTAAAAAGCCTAAACAAAGCCAAAGCTTTATAGAGACTTTAGGGACTTGAGGAGAAGTTTGAAAAGGCTGCAATTCAGAGTTCTAAGAAGATGAAGAACAAGATGTGGTAAACATTAGGACCCTATAAAAAAAGCAAAAGACAGCAAATTCAAAATTTGGCTACAGCTACTGAATATTACTCAGGAAAAAAAAAAATACTAATAAATATCCTTTACATCTTCAGTGGCCAGCAGGCAACTTTTTCAAGTTATGCTGAAAACCTCCTTAACCCTTATCTAGTTGCTGTTGCTCATGGACACACACTGAATTCTCCCCTGAGGAAATGAAGAGTTAGCTGAACTTTAAGATACATAAACTTCTGCAAAATTAAGATCTACACCAGTAACTTCCCACAAACAGTTAATTTCCTTGACACATGAAAAGCAGCAAATCACATCCACAGAGCAGTGGTTCAGTAAGATACCAATTCTCATGACAAATGACAAGTACTGAAACAGGCTTCAACTTAGTATAAAGGAATAACTTCCAAGGTCAAAATATGCCATACAGTTTGGATAAGCCTGTCCAGTGAAATAGTTTGGTTTCCTGATGTGATCAGACAAAAGATCTCTATCTGTCATGTTCGGTGATGAACTAAGAACTGGACCACAATGGCTTTAAAAGGCCAAGAACCTGACATTTAACATATTATTCATGTCAGCTGTTGGTTGAAATCCACTTGCCCAGTACAAGTGCCTATAAAGCACTAGCAGTCTCCCCATCAGACCCTAGCATGACACATTTAAATACTGCCTAGTGGGCAAAAGTTCAACTTTATTATAGTATCACCTCAACTTAGTATGAACATCCATTATATGAACTCTTTTTTCCTTTTTATGCATGTTTAGTGACAGAGAACTGTTAACACAGTAAGTCATAACTCTCATAAGCAGTGGCACAGCTAAGGACACGTTTACGATCTTGAGATCACGCAGAGTATATTAATGCATCCCTGTCAAGCAGCTGACAGCAGATAGCTGAACAGATAAAATTATGACATTTAATTTACATCAAAGTAACAAGATTTCTAGATAACAGTGTTTATCACTCACCCACATGGCTTAACAAGACCCCTTGCATTCTTCCTTCAGGTTACTTTCCTCTCATGAGGCCAAGAGAGCACCTGTTGCCTGTTCACATTTATTCAACTGACCCTGAGTTGTGACCTCTTTTACCATCAAGTCTGATGCCTACAGAAACTGCATTAAGAAGCTGTCTCACTGACTTTAATTTTCATTCTTTTCTTTCTTATCCAAAAAATTACTAAAACAATTTACCAGCCTGGACCAGAAGGCTGCCATGGGTAAAGTTTCCCATCCCTCCACAACCTTCATCAAAGAGATCTCTGGAAACTGAATAGAGAAGTCCTGCTGCTGGTTCTGCTTTCTCTGAATTTCAGTGATTTTACACCATATGCTGTCAGTTCTCAGTAAAGCCTGCTGGTTCAGGCCATCTACTATTAAACTGCTTTGCCTCTCATTTTCAAGATGCTTTCTCATCTACACTAGGAGCTCAGCAGAGAACTGTAAGACATCTTTTAAACTGACCTGAAGCTGTTGTATCTATGGCAGTTTGTTCAGTTACAGGTAATTTAAAGTCAGCAGAGATCCATTGCAACGCATAAGAGAAAGTCTTGGTTGCACAGTAAGGCAAATAAGAATAAAAACACAAAAAGGAAATCCTTGCCACTGAAGTGATGAGATGAGGCCTCTCAGATCTCTTGCACAAGAAGGGGTTATTTCTAGACAGACAATTTTTCAGAGGAAGACCATGCATAACCCAGAATTTGCTCCAAAGCACAGTAAAATCATCACAAACAGTCTGGCTGACTTGGAATAGCATTGGCTTTCAGCCACATCCCTCAAAGTCTCTGCTCTACAGGTAGCATGCTTGTTTTAGAACAGATGGAAACCACCAAATGGCACTGCCTTGTTGTCTTCTGTTCCCTTCCTGCTTTGGAAATTTCTTTTTTTTTAATTCAAATTTGAAAGATTATGAGAATAATGCATATAATGCATACAATGCATACACACTGCACTAACTAGTTAACTTGCAATAATCATTTCCAACTTCAACTTCAACAATATCCCAAGTGATGACCGCTGCGAGAATGTATCTGATTTTTCTTTTTTCTTTTGCTTCTACACTCGCTTTTCCAAAGTTAAAATGCAGTAATACTGATTCCACAGCCACTCTTCAGCCCTTCGTGGTTATTGAATGAAGTGTGATCACCTTGAGAACAATTTCACATTGCATTCACTGGTTTAAGTGTTGGAAAAGCAAAGCACACAAGCACATCATACATCAAACTGCACTGGAATGAAGTGAATCGTGTTCGTGAGCAGCCACATCAGAGGCAACTTCACCTACAACAATCTGCCCACAAAGCATTTGGCTGGACTTGAACTGCAACACACACTTTCAGAAAATTCTCCCAAAAGCAGCTAGTGCACTTGTTTCACATCTTGTGCAATCTCAAGTCTCAGTTACTGAATTCTTTCTCTCCGTCATATTTCCATCCAACAGTTGCCACTGCAGTACAGCAAGCATCATGTACTGTGCTCAGTGCTCTTTACTGTTGTGGTTTAACTCAGCAGATGGCTCAGCAATGCACAGTCATTCGCTCATTCCCATCCTCTTTCTAAAATAAACAAACAGACAAACCCAACAGAAGAACTACGAAGTAGAACTCATGGATTGAGATAAAAACATGTACTAAGATATAGAGAAGGACAATAGTTATGACTATATATACAAATGCTCACACATGTATATAACAAGTGATGCATAAGCAATTGCTCAACACCCCCTGGCTGATGCCCAGGTAGCCCTCAAGCAGGCAATGAGAGCGATGAACTCCCACTTCCTTCAAAACTCCTTCACATGGATATCATATGATATCATATCCCTACAGCCAGTTTAAGTCAATTTTCCTAATTCTGTTCCCCTCCCAGCTCCTTGGGCCCTTTCCTGACAATGGCCTCAGATTTGTACAACACTGCTCAGCAGCTATTATACACATCAATGTGCTGTCAACGCTGTTTTCCTCCCAGAATCAAAACATAGCATCATACCATACTCTCTGAAGAAAACAATTCCATCCCAGCTGAAAATAAGACACTTACTAGTAATGTTTTTTTTTAAATGTTGTTTTTGGTGAAAATCTAAACCAGAAACCTAGCACAGCAATTTACTCCCTTATTAAAATGGACACTTGTTGACATTGCCATTCTTCAGTAATAACCAGACTACCACGGTAAGGAAATTTAAGATCAACTAAATAGTCATCTCTCCTATAATGAAGTCTGTTATGTGCTATATTCACCTGCTGATTCAGATCTCTCTGACATTTTGGTTTGACGTCATTCAAACACAGGAATAACTACATCAGTTCAGGCTTAGCCTCAAGACAAGCTCTGCTTCAAAAAAGGATTCAGAGAAAGGGAACTCGAGCACAAAAGCTGGTGGTTTTACAAACTCTTCCCAGTGAATCAACTACCCACAATTAAGCCACTCATATTCCTTTAGGTGAAAGTTTATATAAACCATGTACATAGAATGCAGCATCCGTATCAGATGTGCAAAAGATCTTCAAGAGGGAACTTTGTCCTCAAACTTGTTAGAATACACTTTTTGCCATCTATCCTAACAAAAAGTTTGACTCATTTCATAAGCCAAATCCTCTGCCTTACTGCTTAAGCATAAACTACAGGAAACATCTTCCACTGTAAACCTGAGCAATAACACAAGTTTTCAAGCCATCTCTAAATACTACTATCACAATTTTCAGAGTTAACTATCATTACAAATCCTTCTGTAACACCAGGACCAACTGAGTCAGCCACTTCAGCACAAGCAAGCAGATAATCAAGTCTAAGCCAGAAAGAGACTACAGACAACAAACAAGCAAACAACAGGTTCCATTTGCAACTAGTAAGATCAAATGAATACATACACTCACTAGCTCCTGCTGGAACAGACTCAGACCCAACCTACAAACCTACTCCATGCAGGAGAAGAGAGATCTCACTATGCTTAATAGCAAGTTTCTGGATTAAAGCAGTTCTTACCAATTTTAGTAAAAGCTGCATGCATGGTCCAAGACACTATTTGATCTTATGTGCTTCTCTGCTGGTCGTATTCTTCAAAAGCATCTTTCCTTTCATACTGTTTCATAAAAGTGAATGATTAGCTTTGTGAACAACATAAAGAATAATTTTTCAATTGATAATCATAATGAGTTTGGTATGATGGTCTGTGATAATCCAATGCAAGACAACCAAAATCAAGTGACTTCTGATTCTGTGCTCATTGAGGATAAGGAAAACCAATATAGAAATCAAACTAAATCTAAGACAGTTTCTAGTTCTAGACCTTCCCATTTTCAGAAGAGAATTATCATTATCTCCAGTTCTAAAGAAAGAGAAACTGAACCATTGAATATGAAAGTGTTACTCAGTCACCCAACAGAAGAATTACAGAGAAATTAGATATTCCGAACCTCAGCACAACCTTCATGTTACTGAGAAGTAACTAATCCTGGGCTGCAGAGAGCTAAGCCACAGAACAGCACATAAACAGACAACTGCAGTATTGATCATTTTTTCCTGAAACATGACTAGTCCAAAAAAATCCCTGGATAAGTTGCTTTGATGGTTCTAAAGCCAATTCCTATAATCCCTCCTGGAATACACTTTACTTTAATCTCCAAGGAACAAGCAAAAATTAATTGTCCAGAAGTTTGTCTTGATTCTACAAATTGTTCCAAACAAGGGCAATTAAAAGAAATTCACAAACACATATTTCAGGTTAAGACTCGTCTTTGGTAAGAAGTTCAATACCAGCAATTTAAATATGACATTATCTGTTCAATATGAAGAACAGCTGATTAGTGCATTCAATTAAATACATCTTTTTTTCCTGTTCTGCTGCCATAAATAGACAATAAATGAATAGCTCCTTCCATATGATGTTTATCTAGCCTTCTAAGCTATCCTATTTTCTCATGCAATAAATTCTTATGTAATAAATTCAAACAATATGATAAAAATCACATTGAAGTGTTGGCCATATTAGATTCACTACATAACACTACATTAAAAGAATGGAACAAAATTCTATCTGTTGAAATTCGAAGAAAATCTGTCCATTTCTCCAACTGTACCAGAAGTTATTTAGTTCACTCAGTCTAATGTCCCATTATGGAATGAAGATGATTACAAATAAGCTCTTTACTAAAGTCCATTAAAGCCATTATCAAATAAGATCTAAGAGCTGATCCTTTCTTTGAAATTTTGAAAGAATGGCCTCTTCAAAAAGCAAACAAACAAAACCCAAAAACTGCTACAATGCTTGCTTTGCACAACAGTGTAGCTTCTTAAAAAAAAAACAAACAAAAAACTGAACATTGTTATCACTGAATCACATGGCATTCTTTTTAAGTTTGCTTACGTTCATGTTCCTGCATCTGTCTGGATGGTAAAGGCTCAACATTTTAAAGTAGTAGAATAACATGCAAGTGGAAGAAAATACAAGCATTGTTTTCCCCAGACTCCCTGCATCTATAGCAACCAAAACCTAGCTCTACAGATAGCATTCAATACTGTTGGCTGATGGATAGCTTAAAGTGGTGGAAAAGTAGATCACTATTCTCTGTTCCACGAGTACTGTCTCTATATCTGTCTCTTTTTGCAGCGTTAGTAGGTTGTTAATAAGCAGCATTTTTTTGGAGCCAGACTCATTTCATTTCCTCAGATCTCAGCACAGTAGTGTTCCAATATCAAAACTTTCACATCCTACCACAGAACACATATTTGAGGTGTTGAGCACACAGCACTCCAGTTGACTGCACTGCTTTTACTATCAGCTTAAATGGCGTGATGCAGAATTTGGGTCCTAATGAAATCGCCCTGTGTAGGCCTGCCTGACAGATTAATTGTCTTATAATTCTCAGACATATGATTACTAAAGCAAAAAGTTGTAACAACTGACCTCCATATAATCTGAACGTCAGTCTGGCATCCCATAATACAAACACATCATTTGGATTAAAAGTTTTAACACGCCAAGGCTCTCACAGAAATGTATTTCTTTAGAAAGGCAAAGCCTGCACTACTCATTTCAGAAGCACCTCCTCAACATCGGCGGGTGCTTTGCAAGCAAAAAGACTGCACAAAGTGGCTAAGAATGTCTGACACACAGCACTTTACAGAAGGCAGAGTAGTCAATACTGTCACGTCCAGTCACTTTTTACTTTCAAACTAGGGGTGCAACAAAATACTTACTGTAAACCTCTTGATGTAATCAGAAACACAAAATCCTCCCATGCTTAAACGAAGAGATCTGTGCAGAGAGCTTTCTTGATATAAAGTTCCCATTTTGTTTTGATTGTGCAGTGGTCACCCAGGTAGCCTAAAGACTTCTAGGCTGTACAGCTTCACTGGATCTTGCCAGAATTCTACTTCTGTGATATACTAGGCATTCCATCTTATCTAGCACTACACCAGGCATTTCAATCATTTCACTTCCTTATCAGCAGTACTACATTTTATCTGCATCTCAGCAGCTCACTTCCTGAACTACTGATAACAGCTACTGTAAGGCACAGAAGCCACGTAACAGAAGATGACATCTGAATCTCCAGAAGTCACTAAAGAATCCCTTTCTTGCATTTATCTGTTCCTTAACTTATTTCTGCCCTACTTAACTTTGCATTAGTTCTAACTTACGGACAGCATGTTTGTGTCAACTAAGAAGTGACAGGACTGTTGTTTTTCTGACTGCTTTGTTCAGTGGCACTGATTACCGTGAGATGATATTTGTTTTGAAAACATGACTATACCAAATCATTTCTTCCATTTCAAATTTCTTCAGATATAAGAGAAAAGCATTAGGAGCAGAAAAGAATAGACTAGAAAGGACAAATATTCATCCTCTATTAGAATTCATATCAGGCATGAGAAGATCCTGACCTTTGCACAGACAGAAAAGCTGCTTAGAGAGCAATATCTGGACTTAGCATGGACCCCACCTTCATTGATTAAATCAAAATAAGATTGTATTTTACTGCAGAATGAGTGCACATCAACTCTCCTCTAAAATAAATAGGTAGGCAACAGGGATAAGACACAGTACCTTTATCATTATGAACTAAGAGATGTCAGGTCCAGAAGTGTGGGTACAGAACCAGCTACTCCTCTCACAGCAAAACCAAGAGCTTCATTTCCACCTGGCGCTGTACAGTAAGATGAGCAATGTGCTGTTAAAAACAAAACAAAATTAACGTAATTACAGACAAAATTAGGAAATAAAGATGAATGAGTCATGGGGGCAGAAGCCAGGGATAAGACTGCTGTGCTTACTGTGTTGGAAACTTTTTTTTTTTTTAAACTGCCTGGCAAGGAATGTTTTTCAGGCCATTCAACAAACAAGTGAAAAGGCCAGGGGTTGCCTGGGGTGCAGGACGATTTGACTGCAGCCCACAGAGGTGAGGTAGTTCTACCAAAAGGTTAGCAGTCTAACATCCTGCTATGAGACATAGGCAGCCTGAGGCTGCCTGAGACACTGGCCTTAAGGCTCCAGAAATTTAAGGCTGGTCTCCACTGCACAGTCTCACATAAATTCAAACTTGAGCTCTGTGCCTTGCTCTCTCCACTTGTAAAATTCAGCTAAATACTTTGTAGCTTACAGATTTTCAGAGCTTTAGAACCTATTATTATTATTCCTCACCTTCAAAAGATTGAACCAACCCAAAGTCAAAACTGCCTCAAACTATTCAGACATGAACTAGCTCCATATAGCGGTACAAGAAAAAATTGGGTCTTCCAAGCAGTGAGACTGATGCTGAACTATTTTTTCTTCATACTTTGTTCTGGCAGGGGATTGGAATTCCATGATCTTCAAGGTCCCTTCCAACCCAAGCTATCCTATGATATGAAAAGACTGCTGCAGACCTTAGAGCAGTATTCCTGGCATTTACACAAGGAACACTACCCAGCCACTCAACAGGAGAGAGCATGTCCACACCGGTATGAGGTTCTTGAACATTGCTCTCAAGTTTTGTTTGTTTTCACACATCCATATGTAACTGATTCTATGATCTACAGATCTCACAAAAACAGCAAATACTACCGCTATTAAAAAAGTGTAGAACTTAACACATGAGTCAGGAGATGCCAAATCCAGAGGTAAAACAGATGCATTTCTGATGCATTTATGACTTATTCCAGCAGCACCAATAATCGTGTTGTTACCCTGGATTTAATCAAGAGATGATATTACTTAATGCGGCAACGGAGGCGTGTACAGCGTGTAAGCACCATGCCATAGGGGAAAGCTTGCATGACAAAGAGAATTCTTCAGGAAGTTTGGCAAGCAGTTGGGAACAAGCAATGCTCAGCCTGCAACCTTCCATTAACAGATCTAAATACAGAACCATAGTGTAAAACAACACCTTCCTGCAGTATTCTCAATATCAATATCAATACTAAGAATATAATTACAAAGCTTCACTAAAAGCTTTGCTTTTTCTTTATTTCATCTTTTGAAACATATTTTCTTTCTCTCCCATTTTCACTTCATATTTTATGATGCACTGTGGGTTGTGTTTGCAGAAGGATCTCAAAAGCAACAAAGTAGCTGCATCTACAAAACATTCAATCCACAGTAAACAAATAGCCCACTTGTCACAAGATTAAACGCTGAGGACAGAAAACAATGGATACAGGACTACATTTTCTTCAGTACTAGAGAAAGGTCTAGTGGATTTTGCACACAAACGAGAGATGGTTTCTAGAGCAACTATTTGAATCTGCTATGCTCACACTCCAGAAACTCCTCTAACCACATTTGATAAGCAGCTCACCGCAATTCAGAGCGCAGGATAAGAAAAAAGGTAACACTACAAGGCTGTTCAGTTTTATTACCTCCATCAGCCAGCTGCTGACAGACACACCAATTCCTGTACTGAACACAGTACAAAATGGAAGATCAGCATTTTTAAGGTGATCTCCCTGCACCAGGCTCCACAAATTAGGAAGATGCTCAGTGCTCCACAAACACATCTCACATTCAGTTCAGTTATAACCTACAAGATTGCTCAGCTAAAACTTTCCATTAACATGGCAGTTAATACAGATCTCTTCCTTCCTGAAAAGGAAATCAGTAACTAGAAGTTTTAGCCTCTGGAGAAATTTCTTTTTACTATTAAAAGTTACTAAATTAATTTAGCATTTGAGAATCTTTTTGTCATCTATTAATAATTACAAGTAGGAAATACTGACACTAATTCCATCCAGTTTAACTCACTACGATTATACCCAAAACATCTCACTGCAGGATAACAACCCCCTTCCAAAATAGATTTCCAAGCTCCACCAAGAACTTACCCTTTCATTACTCTTCCATCCATGCAACAAACTAGAACAGAATGCCAGCATACAGGAATGCTCCCAGGGAAAAGCACACGAAATCAGCAAGTGAGTAATGATACCAGAAATGTTTGAGTTCCTTGTATATCTGATCAGGGCAAGTATTCAAAAGTTTATGAATACTGTGGTTGATGAGGATCTTTTAAGAGCAATGAGCTCCTGGCTGTCTCTGTGCCAGTATCAGCACATTTCTAGAGCTGCTCCACTTGCAATGGATTAGTACTAAAGGGTAGATTTGAAAGCCTCTCCATCTCATTAATATTCATTTTATATTTTAAATCTTATTTACATATAGACTCATCTCCAAGATTAGAAGGCTCATAAATTACATTCTATTTTTAAACCTGTAGTGTTTGAGCTCATTGTTTTGGAAGGAAAACAGTAGCAGACTGCTTTAAGCAGGCTGATTTATTCATTTATTTTTAAAAGAATAGTATTTATTGGGCTGGATTCAACTCTGCTCTAACTTCATTGTCCTGCAAAGATTTGCACTACAATGAATCCTGCCTTCAAAGCAGGCACACAAGTACAACTGTCAGAACATTTTCATTCTGTCATTAATTTTTGTTCCATCACAATGGGTGGGCACAACGTCTGCAGCTGAATAAACTCACAAAAGCCAACTTGCCTAGCGAACTCTTCAAAAATAGCTGTAACTGCCACAAAAACAGATTAAGGAGAAGTGACTATCTGCTTTGTTTCATAGCAAACACGTACAGATAATTTTGCAGTCAAAGCACACCATATCATACAGCAAACCTGGCTTTAAGAGTCATAAGGAAGGTGCAACAGAGAACAGATTGAAGCCTTCTCTACAGGAATGGGGGACAGTTTTGGGGGAAGGTATCTTATTTCTGTATAGCACAAACCCTTGTTACACAGCTCAACCCCACAGATAGCAACAAATTCAGGATGCTCAGACAGCCCCTGTAGCCTTCTGGTGCACACTAGTGAAGGCATGAGCACCAAAAGCAAAAAAAAAGATTAATTGATCTAGTTTTACCTTATTCTCCCTTGCAAACTGTTTGTCATAACAGATCAACTCCTAAACAGCTTGTTTTTAATAGAAAATGCTCTAAAATGTTGAGAGGTAACCTCTTGCAAAAATCAAAATAATTCCTCCACTTGCCCTCAAGAAAAAAAAAAGTTTGCAACAGTGAGAAGTGCAGAGCAAGAGTGACTGCTGGAAGAAGAAAAGTGAGATAAATACACTGCCACATGCATTAGATGATAAATCTTATTATGCTGCCACTTACGATATGCACTGCTCTGTATTTCATGAAGAATTCAACTGATGCAATCCTTTCCTACCCTCTTGCCCTCTCTTGGCCATACAGCTGGTATGACCTCTAATTTTAATGATTTATTAACTAAGGAACACATCATTTCTGTGATTAAGTCTCTTAAAGTATACACACCAAGATTTATGAGGCAGAAATAAGGAAATCAGACTTCTAGAATCCTTCCCATTTGGGTCTTAAATTCAGAGATAAGTATTTTAGACAGGCGTTAACTTTGGCAGAATGGATTGTTAGACAGTGAGCTAACGAAAAGTGTCACTAATGATAGTAAGGTTCATTCTAGGCATCAAAAAGCCTCCTTTCAGAGCTGATTCAAAATGAAAAATATCTTGCAAAACACCTCATTCACCTCACATATCATGCCTGAATCAGTTTCCCTGCAGATCATAACCATGAGAGCCCAAAAACTTACAACTAAGGATACAGAAGGTAAAACACAACAGAAAAGAAGAACACAGCCTTTGGAGCACTCATTGCTCATGCTACCCACTTTTTATGTAAAAAGGATCTCTTTAACTCAGAATGGTTTACGTATTTTTACTCTTCTATCACCTCTCTTCTGCCTTCCAAATTTTCCTGCTTTTTGTCACATCTCCAGAAAGGTGGAACTCATGCACTGCTTTCTCCCCTACAATATATCACAGAAAGCCTGCATATATCTCTCCTAGCAGCTTTCACACAGTCGTGCTTAGTTCTTGTTATTCCATTCTTCTCCAGCTCTGCCTAGTTTAACTTTTCTCCCATGCAACACCCAGACAAATTCCCTCAATCACCCCCACTTTCCTTCCCTGCCCTTTCTTCTCTCGTGTTGTTCCCCCTACCCCATGTAACATTCTGCCCTTTTCAAGGCACAGCCTTCCTGCCCAGTCACTCTTGTCCCTGCCTCCTCATATCAGGAATGAGCCACCATAGCTGTCTTTCCTTTGCTAGGCAAGGAAATGCCACTGCAGCTGTAACACTCACTAATAATGATCACTGCATATCTATGATCCCATAAACCGGGATTAATGTAATTGCTTACACTAACAGCCTCCCAGTGACGTTCTAAAGAAAAGTGACTTTCAGTGTACTTTCACAGGAAATTGAATACTATGTTCTTTTAACAGTAAGAATGCCTGAACATATACAGAAATTGTCCTTAGAATAAGGCTGCCATCTAGTAGCAGAATAAAGTAAATGCAGAGAAATCCCAAGCCAGAATGTAAGCTGTGATCCCACTTGATAGTCTGACATGCTATTATGTAGATACATAAACATAGGAAGTACAGTTCATCAGGAAAAAATAAACAAAGTGGCAGAAAGTAGAATTTGCAAGATGGTGGTTTCAAGCAGGCAGCTTTCCAGTAAAATCATACACCATTCAATTCACAACATTAATTTGCTCTAGACAGGTCAGCATAGAGGTGGTGCAGAAGTGAGTTAGTGTTTTTACAGATGTTAGTATTTTTACAGATGTGAAATATTTTCTCTTCCTTCAAGTTAATGGGCAAAAAATGCAATATTCCTCAGAGAAGCTTTCTGCTACAATGTGCAATGAAGCAGATTAAATCAGACTGAATCAAAGAAACATTTCAGGGCAGGGCAGGCCCAAAATCTTACATTGAAACCAGTCATCAAAAAAAACTGCATCAATTAGTTCCTGAAGGGTTAAATAATTATTCTTGCTTCTTGGAGAAAATAAAAAGAGAAAAAAAAAAGTTTCCAAGTCAGATACATTAAAAAGACAGGCACAAATACAGTTTGCAATACACAGGATTTTACTCTGTCATCATTTAGCTGTCATTGACTTTATTTTACAGTTTTGTAGACTGAGATGCAATACATTCAACATCAATAATTTACAGTCATTTACTGCTATTTTTAATCCCTTGACCATCTCCAACACAAAGAAAGAGCCCCTGAATCCTGAAATGCACAATTTACAGTTCAAGTGTGGAATATATTCCAAGAAATCTATGTCTTATGATATTACAGTTACAGAGATACCAATGCTTTAGGAAGATTCCAAAGTGTCTCATTTATATAGGAAACTGGTTTGTTTCTGATTGGTGGTAAAAGCAAATCTGGACTCCTGCTTTGCAAGATCCATTGTGGCCCACTAGCAAAGAGCTACCCCCACCTTGGGATATTTTCAAAACAACCTGCATCTATCACAGCTTCTGCAAAGAAACTGGAAGCCAGAAAGGAAAGAAAAAAAGCATGATCACAACTGAAAAAGAATTGAGAGCGGAGACCTGATGAAAACAAAAAGAAGTGGTACAGAAATAAAAATTCATCACTCTTTCAAGATTCTCCACCGATGAAGAGAGAAAAGGGCCTTGCACATTTGAGAGGTATTAATGTATTTTTCAGTTCTTAACAGTAAAGTGAAGGCACTAGTTTAAGTGTAGAAATCTTAACATGACATTTAACATCAGCTGCATTCCTCTGACGCAGAGAATCTCTATTACAAGAACGTTCATTCCATATGCAAGAGTAAAAAGAGGCACCTGTAGGAATGCAGGTTAGAGCACCAGACAGTTGGACATTAGTATTTCCCTTCCTCTCTTAACACAGTAAATCTCATTCTGGCAACAGAAGCAACACAATCCTGACTGTATCTTAAGTTTGCAAAATGAGAACTTCCCTTTTGTCATTCTGACTTTTAACTTACCATGCAGACAGCCGTTATGACGCATTATCTCTATCCTTAAGAGTTACTCATTTGTTCTTGCTACTTTTATCTGTGACAGGCTACAGCTCTGGAAAGCAGAAATTTACATGATGAAGGGAAGTAGATCTTGCGTTCACAAATTCTCATTTACTGGAATAAAGATAAATGCAGATTAGTTGTTTAAGTGCTTTTCCACACCCATACCATTCCCCCATCGTTAAAAAGGACCCCAATTATGACTTAAGAATTAAAAGTCATCCCTTGTGGCTTAATTAACTCAAAGCACAGCTCCTTCCTTTAAACAATAATTAGTAAGCAGTGAGTGCAATAGCCTAGCTTTATTAATGAAATTCTTTGCTACCAACCAAAGATCAGCTCTGTGGCAGAAACTCATTCTCACTATTAAAATAGTGATACTGTAAAGTATGAGTAAGACTGAAAAAATGAGACATTTAAGTGCTCTCCTCTTCTTGGAAAAGTGATAAAAAGCAAGTATGTCAGATCCTACACGTGCAACTGCTTCCCACATCTCCTCTTCAGTTTCTACAGTTTGAAGTTTTTTTTTTTTTTTTTTTTATTTTTATTTTTTAGAAAAAAAAGAAAAAAAATACATATTAATGTCAGAATTTGGGCTCAAATTGCATTATACCATTTTAACACAATGACTATTGTTGAATGTCTTTCCCAAACCTATTTCTACCAGAACAGCTCATCACCACACAACAAAAGCTGTTGAGAATTAAATTTAACCAGCATATCCTCATGTTTTGGGAATATCAGTGAGAAGTTGCTAGATGCCAATCTACATCACAGATATCTACTTTCTCTCTCTTCCCATTAAATAATGGGCCAATTAAGAATACAGCCTGAGTACTTACCAATCAGACAAGACAGAAACCTAGCAAACAGTTACAAAACAAGTATTTGCCTTTCCAACCCCAGCAGCCTGACCCCAAAAACTGTATGTGGTTTTTGAAAAGCAACTCTCTGTTGGGGACCTCTTTGTCAAGTTGACAAGCAAAATAGTCACTCGAAATGAAATTGCTTTAGTTTTCTTCCTACTGAATTATATCGTATCTATTAAAAAAAAAAAAACAAAAAACAAACAAACAAACAAGAAAAACCAAAGAATACCAGATTTTTAAGAGGATCAAAACCAAAACACTTAAAGTATCACAAATGTACTTAATTTCCAGCTCAATAAAATATTGCAATATCAATTTATTAAAAAGTTAAGTGAACTGTACATATGTAAACTGCAATACAGCCAAAAATCTGAAATATATGATTTTAAAGGAAAATCATTACTTTCTGAAAATATTTAAAATATTGCATTTCTGGCAGCAAATCTACAAGAAGTGCTCTAGCATGGGTGCAGTCTCTCTGAGCATTCGTCTAGTATTCGTCTTCAAGGCATAAAACACTTCTGCTTTCTGATTTCCATAGCACAATCTTGAGAACACTTCCTTTCTCACTTGCAGAGACAGAATGTGATTTCCAAAAACAGCAGCAGAATTTTAACAGGAAATACTACGGTCCTTATTGGCGCAGACAACACGCTTTCCGAGAGTCCATGACACCTTGGAAATATGCTAGTCATTCCGTATATAAATGCATCAGATTGTGCTTACAAGTTACAGAATAAGTCTTTGATTGATAATTTTTCTGTTTATTTCCGCCAAGGCCACTGAAAATACGAAGGCCTTTTCATCTGAAAGGTTAGCATACATGTCAACTTCTTTTTCTTGTTTCTCTGTAGAAGAAAAAAAAAGTCACTATTAGAAGCTTTTTCCATTATCTGAAGTTAAATTAACTACTATGTAACTTACAATATTCTAATGCCTACAGGAATTACAAAGAAGTTTGACAACTCCTGCTTGGGGAGGGACTGAGAGATAAGGAAGGGAGGGAGGCACACAAAGGTGCTAGCAGAGTCACAGAATTAGTCACCCAAAAGCATGACTGAATTTCTATTCTTTAATGACTAAGGAAGAATGAGTCACTAACATTAGATTGATTCCTGGCACAAAACTGAACTCAAGTGTTCCTCCAGGTTTACTGGGGTTTGGTTTCCTGGTGGTGATTTTGTTGGTTGGGTTGTTTTGCTGTGTTTGTTTTGCTTTTACAAAAACAGCCCCCATCCTAAAAAACAATGACATTTCACAATATCCTCATTAACTACAACATTTGTACCCTCATTTTACATCTGAGTAACGAAGACATGAACTACAGTGCCCAAGTCCAAACAGCACAAGGATCCCAATTTGCTACCACAATCATTTCTGAACTTTCTGTATTAGAGACTTTCAATTTTATCCCAGATATGGAACAACACTAAAACCTGAGTAAGCAAGGGAAAGCCCCTCAGCTTTCTCTGAAAACACTGTCTTGTTTCAGGGATGCAGACACATGACGGTAAGCAAGGGTGCTTGCTTAACTAACTTACTCCGTAGCACACGCCAAAACTCAGAACACTGCTTTCAAAAATACCACTTTTTCTAGATCATGCCTATTTATACTTAAGTTTAGCTAGCCACAGGTATCTTACAACTCAGAGAAAGCAAAAGAAAACAATAAAAAAAGTTTTGTCAGCATAAGACCAGCCTTGCAGACACAGAAGAGAGCAATACACACAAAATATAGTTCTAAAGATTGTTTTTACAGTATCATAGAATCATTTGAGTTCAAAAGGATCTTTAAAGGCCACGTAGTTCTACAGCTTGATGTTGAGAGCTCCATCCAGCCTGACTTTGGGTGTCTCCATGGATGAGGCTCCACCACCTCTCTGGGCAACCTGTGCCAGCACCTCACCACCTTTATTACAAAAAAGTTCTTCCTTACTGCCAATCTAAGTCTTCCTTCTTTTAGTTTGAAACCATTTCCCCTTGTCTTGTCACAGCAGACCCTGCTAAAGAGTCTGTCTTCTTCCTTCTTATAGCTCTTCTTTAGACAATGAAAGGCTGCCATCAGATGCCCTGGAGCCTTCTCATCTCAAGGCTGAACAGCCCCAACTCTCAGCCTATCTCAACAGTAAGGTGTTCCATCCCCTGGATCGTTTTTGTGACACTCCTCTGGATGCACTCCAACAAGTCTACACCTCTCCTGTACTGAGGACTCCAAATACAGAGATAGTGCTCCACATCAGGTCTCATCAGTACAGAGCAGAGGGGCAGGATCACCTCCCTTGACCCGCTAGCCACACTTCTTTTGATGCAGCCCAGGATACAGTTGACTTTCTGTGCACATTGTTGGCTTATGTTTGGCTTGCCATCCACCAGTACCCCCAAGTCCTTTTCAGAAGGGCAGTACTGTATCCTTATATTCCCCAGCTTTTACTGATAGCAGGGGTTGCCCCAACCCAGGTGTGAGTCCTTGCTTTTGGCTTTGTTGAACCTCATGAGGTTTCTTGGGCCCGCAGCTCGAGCCCATCTAGGTCCCCATGGATGGCATCCCATCCCTCAGGCACATCAACTTCACCACACAGCTTGGTGTCATTTGCAAATCTGCTGAGGGTGCACTCGATCCCATTGTCGATGTCATTGATGAAGATGTTAGAGAGCACCAGCCCAAGTACTGACTCCTGAGGGACAGCACTTGTCATTGATTCCACTCAGACATTCAGCCATTGACTACCACTCTCTGGTATGATCTCACAGCCAGTTCCTCATCCATTAAACAGTCCACCCATCAAATCCATATCTTATCAATTTGGAGAGAAGGATCTTATAAGAGACTGTGCCAAAGGCCTTACTAAAGTCCAGACAGATTACATCATTAGTTCTTTCCTTGTCTCCTAATGCAGTTACACCATCATAAAAAGCAGAAAGCTTGGTAAGACAGTACCTGCCCTTGATTAAGCCATGCTAGTCATCCCATATCACCTCCTTTTCTTCCATATGCCTTAGCATAGCTTCCAGGAGGATCTGCTCCATGATGTTCCCCAGCACTGAGGTGAAGCTGACAGGTCGGTAGCTCCCTGGGTCATCCTTTCTACCCTTCTTAAAATTGGATGTGACGCTGCCTTTTTTCCAGAGCCCTCACTTGACCACCATGATTTTGCAAACATCACTGAGCATGGCTTAGTAACTATGTCAGCCAATTCCTTTGGGATTCTGGGAATATATCTCAGCAGGACTCACAGACTTGTGGACATTTAGGCATTTAGATATTTTTGCAGTTGCAAACCTGATCTTTGACTGCAGTTTTCAACTCTGAAGCTCCACTTCTACTCCACATTCGACAGTGCCCCAGACTAATTTACAGTCAGAATACATCTGACAGTTCACCTGATCCCTTATCTCATTAACATACAGACACACACTCTTGACCACAGCACAATCCAGCATACTGCTTCACCTACACACCTAAACCAGTGATGGATACAAGAAATACAAAAAAATGCAATACAAGAAGAAATACAAGAAAATAATGGTGGCTTAATCAACAAGCTAACAGCTGTTCATCTCTGATCCAGATATATTAACAATGTTAATATATATAAAATATATATTATATATATATATAATATATATAATATATATATTATATATTTTTAAATATATATATTTATAAATATAAAAATGAGTTGTTCTCAGTACAGCCACTATGCACACACTACTCATTTCATATTAACCTTTCCCGTTTTCTTATCTAAAGGCTTCCCCTTTTCTTTTTTTCCCCCAGACTTCCTCATCCCAACAAACCCAGAATGTCAGAACACAGAAAAATTAAAAACATCCCCCCTCGCCCCATTTAATGTTAATAGATTTCAGACGACTTGGCCAAGCAGATTTCCCAAGATTTCCCTTCCTTCCTGCCCCTTCTGGTGTGCGAGCCAGTCCCGAGAAACTTCCACTTCAAAGAATCCATTGAAATCTTTATATCAAATGGTATTGGGGATTAACACGAGTTTGTAAGCTTTATGCATCAAGATCATTTCATTTTTCATCAGCAACTAGTGAAGCACTTGCATCTGGCTGACATTTTGTTATAAGCTATTCATAGGATACCATGGTTTCTACAGACAGCATCAAAACTTTCCACTTCACATTCCTATCTGAAAGTAGTTTTGACTCACTTCTCTATTATTAGCAAAAGACTGTCTTACAAAATCACAATACCATTTATGTAATACATTAAAAATATCAAGTCCTTTCCGTACAACAAAGAGGATACTTAGGTGAAAATACTCAGTCTTTCTAGAATCATTCCTAGATCTTATGCAATGTTCTGGACCTACGGACCTTTAAATTGTCCCCTGTGCATAAACCAAACGTGGACTCTGCTCCCTCATAAATTTTGCATGGATTCAAAATCCAAAGTGCTGAGATTCTAAGAATTCTTTCTATCCGAGACAGCACTACTTCAACCGTGCACCCTGAGTAAACAAACGCACAAATGATAGAATAACAAATTGCAGGGAAGGGAAAACTTTGTTCAAGCTATTTTACTACTTCAGCTGAAACAGTATCAGGGTACTGAAACATAAACATATCTGTAATAAGACTCACAGCTGATAAACAGCAAAGCTGTTATGTACATAAGAAGGCGGCCTGCAAACCAGCCCAGCTCTGCACTGCAGCCCCACATAGCAAAATCAGCTTATGCCACAACAGCAGCAAAATCAATAGCAGATTATTATGAAGTGTTTTTGTTTACAAAATATATTGCAGATCTTGACCAAAAAAAAAAAAAAACAAACACTGACAATCCTGACAAAAATCAGGCTTTTATTGAGGAGTTCTTATTTCCCAGGGTTATCACATCACTTTGAAACATGACAGAAGCATCTCCTTTGGGTCCCAGCCCTCTACCACATCCCCTCATTCTATGTCATCTTCCTCTCTTCCCCTCCCCTTCTTACTGAATCTAGAGGAAAAAGAGATTATTTTAAAAAGCCCTTTTGAATCCCCCATTCCTCTTAATTGATGCTTAATTCTGCAGCTCTAATGTGAACCAGTCAGGAAGGAAACAAAAGAACTGGCCGAAAGCGCAGACATAACAGGGGGAAAGCATACTACATATTAAAAGAGTATTAAGCAATCACAGAAGCAAAGCTACAGATGTCTTCAGGAAGGAAATTTTCACAGCTGGGTGGTCTTCAGACAGACAAAATATCTGCCTGCTATTCTAATTTAGGTGTTCTCTGTCCACCCGAAAGGTAATGCAGAAGCCTAACCAAATACCTACAAACTTACGAGCAGTGGCTTTTTTTTCCAGTTTTGAATTTTTTATTTTTATTTTTATTTCTTTGTTGGTTTTTTTTGGCAGAAAAAAAGAGAAAAGGAACACAGTCACTGGTGGCAATCAAGCCGTACCCAAAATGTCCCACCAATATATAATCAAAGGAAATAAAGTACTCAATAGCTAATTCAAGATAATCCAGAGCCAGCTTCCAAAGAATCAAATAATGATTTGGGCTGCAGGGGACTCTCAAAGGTTATCTGTCCAATCCCTCTTGCCATAGGCAGGGACATCTTTCACAAGGTTAACACTGCTCGAAGTCCTACCCAAGCCGACATCAAACGCTCTCAGTGCGCTGATACTTGAGCAGGTCACACAAAAATCACCTCAACTGGAGCAGAAGAATTACAGTTGCTTAGTATGCTTCCACATAAAAAAACACTATCAAGCAGCAAGACCAGAAAAGAAAGAATATTTTTTAAATTTCCACGAATTACTCCCCACATAACAGTTCAGCCAATTTTATAAACCACAAAAATGGAAATTTCAGTGTTAATTTGTTTTAGAGAAATCTCTTATGTTATGAGGAGTGCTCTGCCAAATTCATTTTTATAGACATTGCAGCCGATTATTGACTATTTTTTTTTACTTGTACGTTAACCAGAAGTAGGAAAGATCATATGCCCACTTATTCCTAGCCAATTAAGTGTGTTGTACTAGGGATGAGCTAATGTATTTCAAGGAGGCACAGACTCAAGCTCTGCTGCTGCTTCTTCTTTGACCTCTTCTGCAGAGCTGGTGCAGTAGTCACAGCTCCATTAAAGATCAAGTAGATGAAGGCAATCTTCTTAAGTGACACGTGACAATAACAACAAAAACCCCACACATGCATGCATCTGCATTCTTACATAAAGGCCTCACTACATCTATATTTCTCATTTTCCATCTCAGAGCACTGGTATATTCTCACACACTCCACAGTATGCAGCAAGAGGTCAAAAATATTTGGCCTAGTTTTCTAGATATTCCTCATGCTTTCAAATTATTGCTTTTAAGACACTACAAAACATGCATGCAGAATGGATTTCCTCTTTTGATTGCTTAGATTGCTTTCCTCTCTTTCATGGGATATGAAAAAAACAACTTACTCTCAGAAGGCAACTCAAAAAGCTTGCAGAATTTTCAAACCAAAGCTGTGCATGAATTGGACTCTCGGAAAAGTGTCTAGAAATGATCCAACAGGTGCATGTAGACAGAGTTCAGTTCAGATCAATAATAAATAGGGAAGCTTCAAATTCTGTGAAGGTGCAGACATCAGCAAGCCACAAGCAACAACAATAGCAAATGTAATACCAACAGGTTCAAAGATGGAAGTCTTAAGTGATAGTCACATGCTTGAAGGACTCCAGAATCACTCCAGTGCACGTAGAAGTCTCTTGTATAAAGATTAAAAACAGTGGGCATCTTAATAAGTAAGGAGACATTCTTTCCTGGGAGATATTATGTAAAAACCTGGAATCAAGTCACTGCAATGACTTTAACACGCCCTTTCTGCTTTGGGCTCCCTAAAGAGCCTCAAGTTTTGTTTTGCTTTTTTTTTTAAGCAATGTTGTCACCTCATCACTCTGACAACAGCGACCATCTTGTTTGTTCTTGTCATCTAGAATAGTGGATCACAAAAAAAAACAAAAAAAACACTAAGCATTACAGTTCAGGGCTTTCAATCTACATGATAAAACTGGGTATGGTGACTAAAAAATACTGATTTAATTACTAGGAATTCCTTCCAATCAAGCACCAAAACTTCATAAAACCAAATTCCCTTCCTCATATTACATGTGGTACTGACCGACCTAGCCCAGTTACTCTAAAGAATGCTATAGAAGTTTATTAATAGTAATGGTAAAAAAAATCTCAACAGAAACAGAACCCAGTGAATACTTCTCCAGTTCTCATACCTCTTTCTTCCTCGTGCTTTTTGGCTGAGGCACTCTTAGGTCTTCCTCTTCCTCGTCTGCTATGATCTGAATGGCTGTTAGACCTCGATCTCTTTCGGTTTTCTAAGTCTTTATTTACCGCAGAATTTATCTTCTCTCGTTTAACTCTCTCTGTCCGTCTCCTCTTGGCCTCACTCTTGTTTTCTGTGCAAATGAATAGAGATGATGTGATCTGCAATAGTCCTCATCTTTGCTCAGAACTTACTCTCAGCACTCACCCATCCAACTTTTTTTCCTTTACTTCTCCTCACAACAGTCACAGGTCTAATTCATGACATCCATGCAGAAATTAAGGTGTCAGATGCAAAATTACACTATACTTCTTGATTACATGGATTGAGCTTTTAATTCATTCAAATATAAAAAACATTTGGTAACATATGACATTCACTAGAACACCAGTTCTTAGCTTCCCATTACAAGATGTGGGAAAAAAACTCTCCAGAACACAGTCATCAAGACACTACATACATTTTCATTATTGAAGAATAAGTTAAAAATGTATGATTTATCACATAGCTGACCTATAGTAAAGTACTTCTGATACAAATACTGAAATTGTTCCCACTGCTCAGACAAGAGATACTGATTCAAGGATGCTATCGTTATATGTCATTACTCAGCCACCAAACCCCCACCATCACTCCCCCACCAACCTCAGCCTAAGACCAAGTCTCATTTCACTTGATGCTGAACAGGTGTATCACCTTCCTACACATCAGAGGGCATTTACATGCGTTTCACTGAAAAGTTAAGTACAGATTAGTGAGCTTGAGTAGTGAAAATAGTACGCAACCACCACAAGCTATTCAATGCAAACTAGTTGAACATTTGCAAGGCTGCAGCTCCATTTTGCAGTAACTACATGGTAAAAAAAGTTGCAGTTCCATTTACGAGGAAAATCTTCCTGGGGAATCAACTTCCTTCTGATTCTATCACCTCATTTACATAGACAGGCTACTTACAGACTGGACAGCACATTAACCTGTCATTGATCTTAATTCAAAAGCTGTATTTCACACATGCAAAGCTGAATTATGCAGGAGTTTTGCTCTATCAAACTATGGCCATCAACTTAATTTGGTAACTTGTATTTAAAACAACTGGGGAGCGGGAGAGAAAAATCATCAGCCCTTCCAGACAATAGCACAGATTGCATTACCTGTTCCATACTGTAATCTAGCATATAATCATATAATTCCTACTAGCTTTTGAACTACAAGGGCCCTTCAGAATATCAATACAAAAATACCAAGTTCTTAGGTTCAGTTTTGTAGACTTCTTGGATAATTTAGAAAAAAAAGTATACATCAATATTAAAAACAAAATTCCTCAACAGGTGTTTGATCTCACTAATTCCTACTAGACTTGAAGAAGTGATAAAAATTGGACACAAGGAGAATGTTAATCATGATAGAATGCATACTCAACCAATGTTTCAGCATGCACTTCAAAAACAAAAGAAATTGGATTGGACACAAAATGGACTTTTAAGATTTAACCATGCAGAAAGAAGCAAGATGTACCTGGTTTTAAATTAGACATGTCACCACATTTATGCAGTGCCATTCTAGTGCTCGTGAGTAAGCAAAACCCAGTGTAACTTAAAGAAAAAACAGTTACTTTCAGAAACCCCAGCTTCAATCAGCATGCACTCTGAAATCGGATCCCTTTGACGTATGCAGACGTTTATTTTCAAAACATTAACAGAAAGCTTTCTGTAAGGGATTGTTTTGCATAGTGACTAATGTGAGCAGCTAAGTGTACACAGAATAAATGCCAATACTGCAAGTATAAAGGATGTAAAACCAAAACCACCACATTTTCCCCATTAAAACTGAAGAAAAACTACTACATTAAGATTACTGTGCACAAATTCAAAGGAAAGTGAACTGACAGCAGCCAGTTTGCATAGAGGCACAAAACACTGCTCTTTGCTTCCAAGAAATAAAGCACAAGAGCTATTATTACATTCTTCCATATCTTTGTAAGTATTACCTGTAATGGGTGGCGATCTCTCTGCACGTTTAGCATGTAAGAGTTTTCGACTAATAAATATGTAGCCACAGGGACATGATTTACATGCAACAGGAACCTGAGAGAGCAAAAGAAAAGTATTTCAGAACATTTTGAATTATGACCAAATTCCTATGTATGATGAAAAAAAACCCCACACAACAGTACCTTGCATTCCATCCCCACAGAGCTACCTCTTCATATTTAGTTTTTACTGAAAAACTACAGTCTAGACCATCAAATATTATATTTGAAAGTAGTCAAACCAGGTTCTGCTGTTAATCACCCACTAAGCCTTCTCTTCATGCAGTTGTCATGCAGAAAACAAGCACAGAACACAACACTGCCATGTGTTGTACAATGAGCCCTTTTCCCCAAGCTGGCAGGAAGGGGTGAGGAAAAGTGAGGGCATCAAACCAGGGATGAATTAGAATAGAAGCACGTTTTCTTTTGGAGCTCACAATTATCCCCAGCCATAGCAGTAAGCCACTCCCAGCATTCCTTCCCTCACTTATTAAACAAAAACAAAATACGGGGAGGGGGGGAAGGGGAAAGAAAGCATAAGTTAAAATCATCAGTGCATTTAGAACACATCCACCCTCAGAAACAATCAAAACCAACCCCTTCATCAGCACAGCAGCTTAGCATGAGAGGCACAACAGAGCCTGAAGTGAAACACACGCGTTCCTACCACACTTCCACAGGGCTGCCGACAAGGCCGGGGAGCTTCAGAAGGACCAGTTAACCCAAAACACACGTAACTTGCCACAGCTCGCCCAAAGCTGGCTGCAGACAGAGCCTGAGAGGCCACAGAGCTTCCCTCAGCCAGCAGAGCTGCCCAGAGCAGCACACTGCCACAGGCAATTTGAACCAAGGTGCAAGAATTTGGAAATGCTGTGCTTACAAGAAATATGACCAAAATTTACTCTGAACAATTTAAAAAGGCAATGCTGATAAACGACATCATTTGTTATTTGTCATCTTCACCTAAAGCCAAGGTCTTTCAAGATGTTTTAAAATAGTACAGAATACCCCATCTAACCTTGATTAGGTTTAAGGCTGAAAACGCAAATTAAAGCAACCATAAAAAAAAAATTTGGAATAGACTTAAATAACACCATTAAAAACAAACCACATTGAAGCAGGAGAGTGGGAAAAAGAAGCAGGAGGTAACTTCCCAAGTTAAGACAGGCCTCTACAAGTTTGCCAGCATTCACTGAAACTGCAAGGAGTACAGACTGACCACCGTCTGCTGAATTTTACCAGACATGCATACGAAGGTTTCCAGTATTCAACTGGCTAAGACACAAATGTGAAAGCAGTGCATTAATTTTAAAGAGGAACTTGTTAGTCAGAATAAATAAGCATTCTGCTTCCTTCAGCACATCTCAACTCCTGAACATCATCTCAGGATGAGTGACTGAGTGAGTTGATGCAGCCCAGGTAACTACAGACATGGTTACTCCCTTTAATGGGAACACTGACATTAAAAACAATCTAATCAAGCTTTACTTAACCCTAAAATCAAAGTTAGCAGGCTTATGTGCGCTCTTATCCCACTGTTCACGTCTCGAGAGTATAGAAACACTACTCAGCAGACACTTCATCTGCATTGTTCAGGTTTGTTTACATTATGAACCCACATTTGAACACCTGGATCACTCCAATAATTACCTCCCTTGGCGCTGCCAAAATTATAAATAAATAAATCACCGCTGGTGGAGGACAACCAATAGGAACTAGAGGAAACACAATGTTTTTTTCCCAATTAACTTCATAGTGTTTGACAGAGCAATATTGTTATAGGTTAGGCATGTAGGTGGGACTAATGTTTGGGGACAGGAGCACGTGGGAAGGGGCTTATTCACCCAAGGCTCTCAATTATCCTCTGAAAATTACTTACTACACAAACCATCCCCCAGCAATCACTGAGGCAGCACAGTCCTGCAAATGCTATTTGAGTCTGTTCAATGTTTTTCTAACCAAAACAAATTGAGTTTCTCATACAAGAAAGATCACTCAAAGGTAAATTAAGGTTAATTATTTCCAATAAATGACCGCAAGGATTTCAGGCTCCCTCGTTTACTGGGGCTGTGAAAATACAATCAAAACTCTGTAACAGAAAAAGCAACACAATAAAAACCAAAGATACTAAATGGCAATTACATATCATCTAAACGTCAGGAAAAAAAAAAAAGTTTAAAAGCCTAAGAAACATTACTCAGCATTATACTGTAATATCTGTGGCTGTCTAAGTGTTTCCCCATATATCACTTGTAACACACAAAGCCCTTGTTTATGCAAGAAATGCTGGTACAAGACATGGCCACCAAGGGGCCTTCCCACCATGCAGAGGGCCGATGAGCTGCGCTGGGGCAAAGCACCTCGCTTCCAAGAGAAGCTTTAAAGATCCAGGCATTGTGAGGCAAGGTTTTAGCTTCTGGTCTTGGAAAGCAAGGCCTGATGAGTAATTCTTGTGCCAGGCCAAGACGCACATAATTCCCTGCCAGCCATGGAAGACCTGTTAATAACATGTCTGTGCTCACACGCACATCATCTGATTTAGTTCTAAGGAGCGGAACAAAGTTCCAGCATCAGCTTTAAAAGTCTGTAATATTATTTGCCCTTCCTAGTATTGATAGTTTGTCATTTACATTAAATTAAATGAACAAAACAAAAAACACCTATCTCATACTCAACTTCTCACTCATTTCCATTTCTTCTTTCACCGACCTAATATCAGAACTTGGCACATAGCTTCCTTTTCTCAGAAACAGCACTGCAGTGACGTACTCAACATGTGAGCAGCTGCAGTGGTTCATGCATTGCTTAAAACATGAAAGGGTGCCCCACGCAGCGTAACGCCTGCAGCTGCTCCGGGATGCAAAGGAACATTACAGAAACCATGCAAGTCAGAACAAGTGATTTTTTCAGAATTTGTTCAGCAAGCAGTGTGAGAGCTTTTTGTTTTAGGTTTTAACTGAAAATGGGATACCGGTCATGTTCCAGGATCAAACAGAAATGTGTTTCCCATAATTACATGGGAAAGCCTTCTCCCCTACCCGAGCCCCACGGCAGCCTTCTGCAGCGCTGTGCTATTGTTCCAGCACGGCTGAAATGAGCCGGCCTGCTTTTATGAGTAACATCATCACCAGTAGGAAGTGGACGTGAAGGCAAACATGTAATATGCCAACAGCCCAACTGCTGCTCACGCTGAAGCACAATAATTGCACTTTGTATGCTGAGCACAACTGCGGTGGGAGCAAACAACACTGCACACACGTTGGGACCACACGGGAGGAATTACAGCAAAGCTCCCAGTTTTGCTCCTTCTAAACTGCTCCATGAGAAAGCAGCACAGTGAGCGATCCTGACCGGCCCCAGGCACGCGAGTCATGCTGGGGACGGGCTGCACTGTATAAATTACAAAGTTAATTGTATTTTGATATATTTTGTCGTTACTAAACAATACCAATGCCTAAGCAACGCTGCATGTCACAGAATCCTTTGGCATAAGCTAACTATCACAGCAAGAGAAGCACGGTACACACAACCGGCGACTGCAAAGGCAACAACTCCGTGCTTCATACAAACGCTGCTATAAACGGTGCAGATCTTCCTCCTTTCTGAAAACCAAGCAGCTCAGCCAGCAGCTTCTGGCGTTACCGTCACAAACGCGTATTCTACAGCACGTACATCGAGAGACAGCCACAGGCGAGAGGAGCTGACAGAAAACAGGAAGAGCGGCGGGGCTCAGCGGGAAGCCCCTGCACGGGCAGCGGCCGCGCTGCACGCCGAGGCGCGGGGCCGGAGGCACCGAAGCGGCATCGAAGCCCCGCATACCCGCGGCTCGCCCCGCTCTCAGCCACAGCCCCAGCGGCAGGGCTGCCGTGCCAGCCAGGCGGCGGCGAGCGCCGAGTACACGGGCACTGAGGGCAAAGCGGCCGGGCGCCAGGCGTGGGACGGCTGACAGGACGGGACGGGACAGGACAGGGCGGCTCCCGCGCCGCGCCGCGCCACGCCCCGCCTCACCTGCTGGTCGCACTCCGGGCACGACTTGGTGGCCATCTTCACTTTCTTGGCCCTGCTCGACGACATGCTCGCTACTGATGCTGCTCTGCTGCTGCCGCCGGAGCGCCGCCGCCCCGCCCCTCGGCGGCCGAGGAGGGCGGGAGGAGAGGAAGGCGGGGGCGCGGCGCGGGCCGGGAGCGCGCACCAACGGCAGCGAGCGCGGCCTCCCCGGGGCCTGGCCCGGCCCGGCGCCCACAAAGGAGCCGCTCCACCTCCCCGACGCCGCCGTTGAAGCCCGGCCCACCCGGCGGCAACCGAGGCGGGGCGCGTGCGCGAGGAGCCGTCCACACCCCCGGATTGGCTGTGTGCACATGGGGGCGCGGGTCCGCTTAACGGCCCCGGATCGGCGCGGCTCGGCTGTGGAGGGCAGGAGCGGCTGCTCGGGAGCTCAGCGACGGGCGCGAGAGCCGATCTCCAGAGCCGCCCACCGGCAGCGGGGCTCGGCGCTGCGGCCTCCCGCCTCAGCTGTTCGCTCGCGCCTGTGAGGCTCGCCGTGCTCGCAGTGGTGCGTCCTTATAGGAGCGTGGATCTTCTGTCACTCCCGCCAGCAATTATTAATAGCGTAACCTAACCTAGCTGCGCTTTTACATTTCTTACACATTTTTAAAGAAAAATAGCAGTTTGAAATACTTCCACTGCAAAAAGTTAGAGCTGTGCAACAGTGTGTGAATGTTTTGTATTTGCGTGCAAAGCTTACATCTTAAAGAGGAAAGTGAGAATGACAGTGCCTCTATTAAGAGTTTGGCTTTCTCTTTTTTTAATTATACTTGTTCATTTACTACAAGATGTCTACAGGAGAAAAATGCACCTAAGCCTTGACAGCAAATTCTTTTTTTGAAGATCTCTGTTTAAAACAGCCCCGAGTGTAGCTGCCAGCAAATATTAAAGACCTGCACTGGGCCTGTGACACGTCTGCAGGGCAGCAATGGGAGCATCTGCGAGGCTGGCACTGGGCCCGCTGTAACAGAATCTGATTTGGTTGCTTTGAGTTGGGCTTGGCTTTTGCACCTCCACACAGAGGAAAAACACTGGAGGAGAGGTGTTCTTAATCAGGCTTCTCTCTGCGTTTTTCTTTTAAGGAAATTCACCTAACTGCAATTCAGAGAATGCTTTTTAAAGGTTAATTTTATCGCTGTCTACTACCTCATCACTGAGTTATTTTGAGGCATTTGGTCAGCTCTTGGTAAACAGGAATCCACAGAGAGAGTATTTATTCATCAGCTAGCACAGCCCAAATCACTTTGCCCTGCTTGTGAAATGAAAAAATACCTCTTCCTTCAGGCAGAAGACCAGCACTCCTCCTAACTCCTCACAGAGTAAAGCTACAGCTGAAGGCCTTGGTGAATGCTCTACCCTTCCCACGGTTTGCTGATCATCCCTACAGACCAGATAATGGTCTCCCAGTTGCCAAGCAATGTTGTCTGGAGCCTCGCTCTTGCTTGATTTATTCAGCTCAGCTGTTGACGCTGCTTTATGGTTCTGTGAAACCAGAAAATGGAGTTCCAGATTCATAAAAGCCCACACATACTCTACATCAGCAATGTGCTTTTATTACAGGTTTCTAAGCAACATTATTGCTGTGTGTAACATAAACACAGTAAAAAATGAAATGTCCTCTAATCAGCACAGAGAACAACCAATTTCATCTATCTATACTAAGGAAAATCAGAATATTTAGGAGATAACATAGGGAAGTTACATAACATCATAACAGTAAGGAGGTGCATTCCCACCTTAAGCATTGGAAATGTGATTCCTTTCAGTAATCCTGACAGTTAACCTTCTCACATGACAAAGTTCACAGGTAACAATTTTAGGGTAAAAAAAAGTTCTTATTTAAATTTGAAAAAAGAAATCTTTTTAATTTCATGCTAACCATGACCCAAGGAGTAGAGATGTCTCAGTCAGCCGTTTGAAGAGGAAGGTTGCAGTTCCAGGTCCAAGCACAATCACTTACAATCATTTACCCACTTCTGTTATTGACAGTTTATCTCTGTAATTATCAGGGCAGCTCCCCAAAGAGAGCTCCTAGCCAAAACAGCAATACAGCTCTGGTCCTATGCTGTTCTTCACATGCAAAACAAGGAAAATGGAGGGTTAAAATCACCAGTAAACTGTTTAAGGTCCACTTTCCCACTTTTTCCATACTCCTACTCCCTTTCTTTAGCAACCGCTCTGAAGAAGGAAAAGCCATCTCAAAACATCCTACTGGAGAGGGGCATACCTTGCGTTGGAAAGGGACTCCATGAAGCCACCACGAGCCACCTAAATGCATTAGATTATGATCCATATTTGTACAACATACTGTACTTACTGTATTGGATTTCATATTTTTATATAAATAGATCTTTATATATTCATTCATATATGTAAATGAAATAAAGACACTAAAAATATATACTCCAGTAATAGACCAACTGTACTGTTTCTTTGTTGTTGTTCTGCATTCTTCTTAAAAGAATTGATTACCTGTAGAACTGCTACAAGTTTTAAATCACCAGAAGGCTCTGTTTGATACGTGGTTTTCTACTTGTTTTCCACCAGAAGTCCTACATGCCACATTTGGTTCCAGCAGAAGCTTTCACATTGTTGCAGCACAGATTTTTTTTACTTTGGTTGATAAAACAAATGCTGACAGATCTAACAGGTCTCAACTGCATTATATTTTATATTAAAGACAATAACATAATTATTGTTTATAGAGTGTTTTGAAATTAAACTGCTCGCATAAAGTAAAAGAGAGAAGACGCTTGTTAAACTGTTCTGCAACCAGGATTTACACCACAGGAACAAAGAGCAGTTAGACTTCAGGTGTAATGCTCAGTTCATGTTATGAAAGCAGTGCTGGAATGGATGAGTGCTATGAATTGCAGGCAAACAAAAATCCATTCATAATACATAGTACATATGGTAAAAATGTATCTAGAAGAGTTTTAAAGTCCTAAATATTAAAAGTAGTTCAACACTAATGTCTGAACTCTGATTATCATCTCTCCACACAAATATGCTCAGGGTAGTTTTCTACATGCTGCATTTTAAATCACAATGAACATATCTAAGTATTAACTTTATCTCTCATAGATAAATGTAAGATATACAGTGTACAGTTTTGTTCAATCTAGTTTTCCCAATTCTCAGCCCAGTGTCTCCTTCCTGCATACATACCATCCTTATTGGAATCTCATATGCACAGTCCTCTTCCTGCAGACACCTACCACAGTAGGTGTTCTCAGACAGCAGTGTGCTACTACAGTAACATTGCCACTGTCACAATCTGTCACGATCTAAACAATAGGAAAAGTGCTGGACTTCTGCTACGTCATTTCCCAGAATTAAATTACATTTATGCCCTAGAAAGTCCCCTAAAGATTCTCAGTTTGCCATGCCACTCCATCCTTACTAACAATTATTGTATGATGAATAAATAGCCAAACATTTCGTCACGTGCAGAATGCTTTCCTAGAACAGTACCACCTATTGATTTGTTTCCACCCCTCCTCCTTGAGTCTCATTCCTAACAGCTCATGTCGGCGCTCTGTGGCCTCTCTGTTCTCCCACTCTTTCTCTCATTCTCAGCATTCATGCCTATGGACTCCACAGCCATTTGTTGCTTCAAGTCCAGCTCCCACACAGAGTGTGAGAAGATATTCTGCACTTGTGAGCATCCATCCCTGTGTTATGGCTTCTGCTGTGTGCAGAGCAACTGAATTGGCTAACTTGCCATGTTCCTTTTCTCGTCAGTATTTAAATGATCTCTCAGAGGGTGAGTTTTGTTTACCTTCTCGCTGTGTGTACTGCTTTCAGCCTACATCGATCTGCTGCCAGCAGAGGTCTTTCTCCACAGATACACAAAGACAAGTTTATATTTTCTATAAACCGTGAGCGTTGCCAAAAACACAGTTGCGTTTCATATAGGCAAAACATCCAGATTTGTTGTTGGATTGAGATTAAATCATGCAATGAGAACCTGGAAAATATTTCAGGATTTTGTTTTTCATTTTAACTGAGAAGTTTCAGGCACAGCAAAACATACAAAAATATTTTGGAAGGCCCTTAACAGCAGGGGGCTCTGCAGTGTGTGTGACAGTGTCCAGGAAAGGAGTTAATGAATATACAAGAGAACTAACACAGTCCTATTACAGTATCCTTCCTTTCTTTTTAGAGCAAATAAAATAGCAACAGCTGTTCAAATACTTTAACAAAAATAAAAATTCTTTCCTTATTGAACACAAGCAAGATAGCACTCACTGCTAGACTCCTGATTTTTAAGATTCATCATACAGACATCTGTTAAAGGTTGGGCCTGATGATCTTCCAAAGTCCTTTCCAACCTGTGCTGGTCTGTGATTCTATTCTATTTTTCTGGGTATTCTAATTTATTAACACAAGAGTTTTGAGTTCTGAATGTCAAAAATTACTACTATGTCAAAACTACTCTTGTATCCCTCTAGAGGTTTAACACAGCACTGAGAAAAAGCAACAAATATTTTTTTTAAGAGTACAGATGCCTCACCTCTATGTCAGTAACAGTAGTACTTTGCAAGACAGAGCCTCACTTAGAACATATTTTACACTAATTTAAAAGAGGAAATAATAAAGCTATGCCATTTATGTATTTGATGAAAAGCTACACATGAAGTTCTGCGTCCTTGATGGTTTCTTGTCTATGTGGTTGCCACATGCAGTCTGGCTGATCTGAATTATGGGAGGCCTTAGGATTCTCTCCTTCACTGGGATGCCTACCATATGGGGCTCTTACACACTGCAGTATTTTGGTGTGCAGCTCCAATTTGACAAGCACAAAATCCACAAGAAGTCCATACTCTTACTGTGCTTCCTTTGGAACTCAAAAGAAACATTTACATTTCTAGCTCATAGTCCCTGGCTGTTAAAGACCCTCTGAAATACTCAAATAGTTTTTGGTGTTTTGTGTATCTGAACCTTCTCAGTTAAGGTGGAAAAAAAACCAACCCAGAAGCAGACTCAAGGTCATGGTTTCATGAATTTCCATCACAGGTGTGCAAAATTACTCAGTTCACACATTATTTAGAACAGTTTGGTTTCAACAAAATCATGCAAGCAGTTTTATTTTAAATGTTTTGTATATAAAGCGTCCTATTCAAAATAGAATTTCATTATTTTCATAGAGTACCTTTTCAATTATTACAAAGAAAATTTTATAAAGTGTTTCATGTTTCCTTTTGGGTTTGTTCTTTGGGTTGGAGATTGGACTTTATTTTTGCTTATCATAAGAGAATGAGAGGCAGTAAACATTAAGATACAAAGTCACTGAACTGGCACTTTTTCCACTGACTGCACAGAGTTCTGGGCAAGATCTCGATGGTTTCTGTTCAGCTGGTAGAACACTCAGAACGGTAATTTCTCTGAAGATGCTCATTATATTCTGAACTACCACCATCAGCAGTATTCCAGAGGAAACGGTCCTCTTCATTCTCATACTTGTACGACACAGAACACGAGAACAGCTTGTCTTTCTGCCTAAAAAAATCCAAAGGTTTTGCAACATGTTTTTTGTTTACTTGATGTCTCATCAAAATCAAATGTCATTCAAATATTAATTATTCCTTACATATAGTTAACCACTTTGCCATTTTAAGAGTAGTTTTCTATCCAGTGCATTTATTTAAATGAAACAGCGTAAGAAAAACAAACATCCAGCCACCACATCATTATTATAATCATGTGGTTTAAACCATGCACTCATTCGTGATAAGCAGCTTGCTGAAGGTCTGTCATCATGAAAACATGTGACAGCAGCTGTTGGTCTGTTTATCAAGGCTTTTCTCCAACTCTGTATCTAGCTTTCCATGTATTTAAACATTTGCTGTTGTTCCATATCTCCAAGTACTCAATAGCATTGTGAAATTCACTTTAGCTTCTCATGTCTGCGAGAAAACCAAACATGGTCTTTCTTTACAACTAAGGATGTAACAAGCCATTGAGGATCAAAGAACTACACTTGGTAAGCAGTATGCGCCACCTTCATTGTCTAGTTTATGAAACTTGCATTCATATAGTTTGTACCAGCTGCATAAGCTGCCCAATGACTGTGCCTATCAACCATCTCAGGCCAACGTGCAAAAGCCACGGCTCCTCCACAGGGTGTAGCAGCAGCCTGTGACTATGCCTGCTATCTGCCCTTCAACTCCAGGGGCAAGGGGTGAGAGAAAGGAAGATTTCCATAAGCGAATACAAGAAGACACTTCATCCTTAATAGGTCATTGCACAACTGTGTTACAAACATTCATTAACTAATTTCACAGTACCTTTGCTCACAAGTTAAGCTTTCTTTTCCTCATTGCGTGGGTAGGAATGCTAAGCCTCAGTAAGTCAAAGTGGCATGTACAAACGCAGTCATACCAACTCAAGGGTCACCTTTCCTGAAGTCACTGTGAGTTTTGCTGTTAACATAAAAGATAAGAAGATAGAATCATAGAATCACAGAATGGTTTGGGTTGGAAAGGACCTTTAAGATCATCATAAGTTCCAAATACCTGTTATGGGCAGGACACCTCCCTCTAGACCAGGCTGCTCAAAGCCCCATCCAGCCCGGCCTTGGATGCCTCCAGGTGAGAGCATCCACAGCCTCTCCGGGCAACCTGTCCCAGTGTCTCACCACTCTCACAGTAAAGAATTTCTTCCTAATACCTGGCCTTAATCTATCCTTGTCTAAATCTACCCTCTATCTAGTCTAAATCTAACTTACTTCTAATGATGAATTTTTATTCCAAAACTGCAAGTTTATCACGTGCCATTACCTTCCTGAAAGTATCCATATTAAAATAACATACATTTATCATAATTAAAGAAATACACACTTCCATAACCCAAACAACACCTCATATTATGTTGAACACGGAAGGCGTTTTTTCATCCTATTTCTTTACTACTGTGTATGTTTCGACACTTGGGAAATTAATCAAACTATTGAATTTCAAGGCTGTATATATTCATTCAACTGCTTAATTACAAGCATATGCTTTGACTTGTGCAAAATGTATTGTACGACTGCTAGCCTTTTCCCAAGGCTGCAGTGCTAACAAGCAGCATTACAGAATCTGCAAAGAAGGTCCCGCTGGGACTGCCAGCTGGAGGCAGAGCCAGGGCCGCCGGGCAGCAGCACATGCCTTGTCCTCCTTGGGATCAATCACAGATACGGCAGCAGCGCGCACTGGAAACTTTCTGCTTTGCCAGCTCTTTCTGGGGGGCGGATTAGGGGTGGAACAGTGTATGTCAGGAGCAAAGGTTGACTTCTATACTTCCACTAACAAAATTACTGGTTCCAAATCCACTAGACTTAGATTTGTATATGGCAGACAGCATTTTGACCCTGATCCCTGATGAACTCAAACTAGGGTGTCCAGCGAGCCTGTGGATATACAGTGAATAGAAACAACAGTTTTCCAATAATTTATATCAAAATTCAAAATAAGTCAAACACTTCAAGTGGCCCGATTAGATCCTACTACAGAATGCATTCTGTTTTTATGGGTTTTTTGTGTTTGTTTGTTTTTACCTTGACAAGTTTTACTACAGCTTGAAAACTTTTCTTCTGAAGTACATTATCAAACCTGGTGTCAAAGCACCACAACATGGCTTGTTAATTATCAGTCCAAAAGCAACATTCAGGTAACACTCAGCATTCCAGATACACAACTGATGTCAACCGTAAAGGAGCACTGTCAAAATGTATGGGCTCCAAAACGTGATGGTTCAAAAGTTAAAGATTTAAAATGTGGAAAATGAATGAGTGTGGAGGAGATGCAGACTTCAGTGTGCTGAAACAGTCACCGAAGCTGCAGATAAACAAAAATGTCCTTCCTAGAACTTGAGTTCCCGACAGACAGCGCTCTATTGGGTCATTTTGGGTACTGAATACTGGAGAGAGGACACAGAGGGTCAGACCTTTGTTTAGCCTTCACGAGCTGAGCAGTAGACAACAAAAAGCTTTCAGTACAACGTGTACAACCGAAATCATAACAAATGAAATCCCTGAATAAAACAAATGAATTTTCTTTAAAGTAGCACAGAGTAAATAGAAATAGAACAAGAATTAGAGCTAAATGTTTACCGAGCTAAACGCTACAGCAAGCAGAAGCCTATTAGAAAGAGGAAATAGTGAAGACAGGAAAAGAGTCAAGATAGAGTGCCATGGGACAAAATAAAGCCAAACACTGCCAAAGCAGCTTCCTTTTCTTCATCTGCCAGAGGAGTGTACCAAACCATGCAGCACAGAGCACGAGTCCTGAACCATCTAATTAGGTACCTAAAATAGGAAGCTGTTTTCCTCCATTCTCCCAAGTCAGTGGAGAAAGAGAAAGGAAGAGAAAGAAGGTTCTACAGAAATAAATCAGAAATGAGCCCGGTTTGGAGGCCAGGCTCTTCCTCGGGGAGGTAACATGAGGTCATAGGAATATTCCTGAGTGAATGGTCCCTTTTTCCACTCTCTGAGCACAAACAAGGAGCCTCTTCTGGGCACCCAGGAGGGGTGAGCCGGGCCTTCTCCTCCCCACGGATGCCAAGAAGAGAGCATTTACCTCCCCGCCCCCTGAATTGTGCCGCTGCTGTATTGATGGCAGCTCTCCAGCCGCCCGCTCTGAGAGCAGAACTGAACCCGAGAGATAAAAACATTTCCATCATCTGGAAACAATGAAGGCACTGTGAGAGCAGCGGATGATTCCTGCAGGAGGGGAGGACCGGAGCAGCGCAGCAGCGCAGCAGCGCAGCACCGCAGCGAGCGGCGGGAGGGAAGAAGGAAGGGAAGGAGGGAGGGGAGCACCGCCGGCTCCCTCTCGCCCCGGGAGGCCGCATCCCGCAGACTCCCCAACAGGTGCCCGCCCGCAGCCCCCGGCCCGAGCCCCCGCCCGCTCCATCCCCGCACCGACGGGAGCGGCTAAGCGGGGGCCGCGCTGGGCGGCTCGCAGAACCGAGCAGGAAAACAGCCGCAGACAAAGGCGGCGGGGTCCGCCTAAGGAGCCGGGGCTGCGCCGATCCCCCCGCGGGCTCTGCCCCCTCCCGCTCCCCCCGGCATCCCCAGCCGCGGTGCGCGGCGGCAGACAATGCGGAGCGGCGGGCGGGGGCACTGTGGGTGCGGTAGTTCCCTGCCCATCACCTGATGCTGTGGGCAGGCGCAGCCCAGGGCCGCTGGAACTACAAAACCCGCCAGGCTGCGCGACGCCAGCCTGCTGCTGCAATCCCCACCTTGGCGTGCCGCGGGCGGGCACGGCACGGCACGGCACGGCACGGCACGGCACGGCTCGGCTTGGCTCGGCTCAGCTAAGGATGGCTGCAGGCGGGGCTGTGGTGGGGCACTGAGTGCGGGAGCTGCCGGAGGGAAGGGGGCTGTACGGCGCCGCCGCCTGATGCAATGGTGGGACTTATTGCTTCTCCCGCGGCACCGCACGGCTGTGAGATCGCTCGTACCGATCGCGATTAAGTTTGCGGGATCCGGACATGGGAGCATTGAGCGTGTGCATGTAACAGCGCCCGCTGCTCGGCATCTCTCCTGAGCGCGTCTCTCGCTCGCGGGCATCCCGACAGCCGCGGGCTTTGACTGTGCGACACACCGATCTTCGGCGGCGGTGTCATTTCTCCGGGCTGAGCGCCCGTGCCGACCATGCACCGCTTCGTGTCGGCGGCTGGGCGCGCCGCGGGCCGGATGCCGGCGAGCTGCCGGGGCGCCGGGGAAGAGGCGCTGCGCGGCGCGGCGGGGCGGCCCACGCGGGGTACCCGGCTGCCGCCGGAGGGAGCGGTGAGATGGAGCAGCGCTGCCGAGGCCTCCGCCGTGAAGATCAACGAGAAGGCGAGCAGGGAGAAGATCCTGACGCTGGAATCCATGAACCCGCAAGTGAAGGCGGTAGAATACGCCGTGCGGGGCCCCATCGTCCACAAAGCCGGCGAGATCGAGAAGGAGCTGCGGAAGGTGAGGCGGGGGCCGCGGGCGGGGAGGGGCGGGGCGGGGCAGCGCTCCCCGGCCGCCGGCCCTGCCCCCGGGCACTCCTCCGCCACCGCCGCCGCTGATTGGGGCGCCGGGGGGCTCGGCGGGGCTGCGGTCGGCGTGGGGCCGACGTGGCAGGCGGAGGGGCCGCGGGACCGCCCTGTGGGCGCCGCTCCCCGGTTGCGCGGCGCCCCGCCGGGATGCTCGGAACCGAGAGCGGCTTTTCAGCCTCCGCCCGCGGACGCGCCGTCCACGAGGGGAGGATGCGAGAGCGGCCGGAGCGAGGAACCCCCCGCACCCGGCCCTGCCCTCCCCCGGCCCTTCTCGAAGGGGTGGGAGTGGCACGAGAGACTGAAAGCCGCCACCGCCTCCTGTTTGTTCGTGCCGTGGGTTGCGTAAAGCGCATACAGTATCCCCTCATAAAGCGGTATTTACATCTCTTCTGCCACTTTGACCTCTTGATGCAATACCGCGTCCTTTACGTTATCGACCGGGGTTAGTGACCGCCCGCCGGAGCGCTTGGGCTCTCGGTACGGGGCCGCAAGGCTCTGCCTCGACCAGGACGGGCACCTCCGCCCCCCGCCGTCCTCGCGGCTCCGCACGCCCCAACGCCGGGCAGACACAGGAGTCCTGCGCACATCTCCGACGCGGAATTCCCCGGCTTCAGCTGCCCGAGTTGAGGCGCTTGAGGAGCCGCTTCCCAACACGAGCGCCAACGCCCGCTCGTGCCGCCCGATTCTGGGTGGCTGACACTCACAGCAGCCACAAATCCCAGAAGCTCCTGGGCCAAACCAGACCGAACAGAGCATCCAAATCACTCAGTGCTTATGCTGAGCTCTCCAGATCTTTCTCTTAGTCCTTATCTTAAGACATAAATCCAGAGAACAAACAGCAGTTCAGGTGTGGCTTCTTGCTAGCACTGATCACAGCTTCCCCCCCCAGCACAGGGACTGAGCAACGTAGTGCTGCTTTGAGTAAAGCATCAGGCAGAGTTACTTCTTATGATTCCAAATACTATTCCCTATTTTCTCCACTTTAGTAAGCCTTACTAATCTGTAATTGTAGGTATGGCAGGAAGAACATGATAAGTGTATGTTTTGAACAACAGTGCCATAGCAATGCGGAAGGGACTGTTTCATTTCTTCACTCATTGTGTTAGTTGGCTGATCTCATTTTGGAAGGCTGTGCATGCTTCCAGCTCACCATGTATTACATGCATCAACTACTTAAGCTTAACTCAATTATTGGATGCATCTTTTTTAGAATTGGACCATCAGAGTGCTGATGAAGGTTTCATTTCAAAATGTGTTTTGATTTTTGCCACACTACTTGTTTATAAAGGTGTTGCTGCCTTTCCATGGATTCCCTAATGAGATCATCTGCCAGGAACAGGGAACAAAACCTTCCAGAGTTCCCGCTGAGTGTTTGTTTTCATGTTACCAACCATCTCAGAGCAGGAGATATTACTTAACAAAACAAATACAATGTGATCTTCCTAACTCCTCCCCACTCCTCTGCTTCCTTCAATTACAAGCTGAGTCATTGGCAGAGAGAATCATCGCCAGTGCACTTCTTAAAAAATAGAAAGGCAAGTAATTACCAATTGCTTTATTAGAAGTTTGTTACAGCTGCTTTGTGTCTGCTTATGTGGCATTTTCCATTTAAAAGCTTTTTTTTTCCTTGAGGCAGTCCCTGGAATATTATCAATAGCAAACAGTGTTCGTAAACACATGACTACACTCTAAAATGACTAAAGTAAACAAAACCAAGTACCTGTTGGCAAGGAAGGAGGAGAATATTACTGTTGAAGTCAGGACAACATTGACAGAGAGCACTGACCAACCTGAGGAAGCAGCTGAAAGACTTTCTTCTGCATTGCATTACTGGACAACTGCTTTTTTCACCCCTCTCAACCTACGATCACAGAGTGAGCACTGCACCTCTGCCGGAGGAACAAGTGCTGCCTGAAGTAGTGGTTGTCTGAGAGAGGTGATGACCCACAGCATCTCTCAATCTGTGATTACTCTTTACTGCCGAAAGCAAGATCCTGGAGCTGCTCCTCCACTTATGATGGGGGAGGAGCTTTCCATAAGCAGGAAAGCCTGCGCTCCACAGTATGGTGTGGGAGAAAGACGAGGCAGTGGGAAGCAATGGTACCTCCACTTGTAAATCTGCATTTGTCCTATTCTGTAGAAGATGCCTCTAGATATTTTGTTTCTACGTAAACTAAAATCATCTTCAATGCAGGCACTGTCTAATCAGACAATAGAGGCCCCTATGTTTAAAACTTGGGCAATTCAGACTTTATACTTGTGTAATTCATATAGCTTGCTATGCAGACTGCTAAATAGCTACTTGAAGCTGTTTGCACAGTGAAAGCTTTCCTCCTTCAGTTTTGTCCTGTCGACTCACATTCTGAATAGCTGTTCCTCTGTTATTCTTTCTGGTATTTGCTTCTTTTGTATGGTAACCGCAGAGGATTCCAATAGGAGCTTTAACTCCGCAGTGCACATGGAAATAAGGAATAAAACGTTACTTGAGAAGTCCCTGGGCAATTTAAGGGATAGTTCTTAAAAAGAGAAAGCAAGTAAAAAGGAGGCATTAATTTCAGCCTCTTCGTTAATGTGCTCAGGATCAGGCCAGTGTAAGTCTCAGATTAGAATGCATTACTCAAGCAGGATAAGATCCATCGCTCAGGAGCGGAGATGAGGCATCCTGTACTTAGACCTCATGAGTTTTGTTGACCTGTATTGGCTGAAATGGAAAATTAAAGTTTCCATCTAAGTTAAGTCTGTTCAGCTGGAAATCTTTATGCAAAATCTCTTACTCAAATACTTTCCTTTAATATATATATATTTTATAATTTTGAAAAAGCATCGTGCTTCAAAAGTGAAAGACTTATTTCTTCTCCCCTTTGCTGATGGTAATAACCAGCTGATGCTGGCTTACTGATGTGAGACACAGAACTTTCAGCCATTTTCTTGGTGTTGCTGGAAATTTTTACAAAGCAAGCTCAAGCACAGGCATGTTTTACCAAGCGACTATTCTCTCAGTAGAACTCCAACAAGTATGATCTTTTGTCTATCACTTGTTTTTGAGACTTGCTGACAGATGGCCAGCATATCAAGTATTGACTTCAATTACATTTCAGACTAGAAATTTTAGCCTGAGCATGAAGGCCATGCAAGAATAATGTAATCTCAGGACTGAACCCTTCTCTCTACATAATGCGTAATAACAAGCTTTATCTTCAGATAGGCAGCAAACATACAATTTGTTATTTTGCATTAGTGCTAATTTTAACTGACCTTGTTATGGAAAATATCTTCCTATCTCCCTCACTTAAACTCTTCTGTTTACCAATTTCCTGTGTAGGTTTTACATAACTCATTTGATGTCAAGTTAAGTGAGCTTAAACATCCTTACAAAGCACATGCATACCAAATAGCATTTTAGAATCCACAAGTCAACTCATGTAACACTGGAAACTAAACTGGCTTACTGCAAGTCACTACAACATTAGGGCTCTGTTCAAAACACCCAACTTATTTAGACAGAAAGGTAGGGGCAGAGAGGTGGTATGCAGACACATATTGGTAGCATGCAGAAAGTTCTTTCAGATCAGCGGAGGAGGATTTCATATTCTACCACTGAGTCTGGAACTACTTGCATGTTGTGGCAATGTACAGTCTCCAGACACTTCAGTCTGTTCTGTTTTTTGTTTTTAATAAACTAATTTTTCAGGCTTTTAAATTGAATAGAAAGATTTCTGACTCAGAATCCAGCCTTAATTGTAAATGGGAATTGACTGTGTCCCTGTGAGTTCTGGAAAGATAAAACAGTTACGGCGATGACATGCAGAAATACAATTTGACATGCTAAGAAAAGGATGCAAGATGGACTGGTACACCCAGTAACAAAAGGTGCTAAGCTTAAATTACCACCCTGTAATTTCCTGCCTTGAATACGTGACTGTGTACACACCAAGAAAGTATCTCCCAGGCAAGAGCCTGTGACCTGACTAAGGTAGAACTGTTGCTCCTCCTCTGCAGTACACACTGTGTACTAGAGCAAGTCCACAGTAGAACCCATGCTTTTTAATAAGGGGGGAAACTACTGCAGATAAAGAGGAAGATCTTGAGAATATGATTACAAAAACTCTATGTTCAGACACACACAGTCCACAAGATCCACAGTCAAGATTTGATATTTTCAGATATGATATCAAAATTGATTCCAAAATAGTCTTTTTTATTTTCCAATAGGTCTTCAATTTGAGAGGATCCTAGTGTGTAACCTCCTCCTAATAGGCGTTATTTTAGTTATGTTATATACAGCCACATTCAAATCTAGGATTTTACTAACGTAGACAAAATTTCTGAATGCAAATGCACTCTGAACAGTGCAAAAGAGAAAAGCAACATGAGGACAATTCCTGATCTGTAATGTCTGATTCACACCTGCCTGGTAGTGGTCAGCCGTGCTGTTGTTCTCATCCAATTGTAAGGCGCATGCAAGTCACCGCTGCCATTTTAAGGCAAAATCCAAAATTTGCCTTCTCCTTCCCTCCAACAGCAGTCCTTGTCAGCATGAATTACACACACGTAACACAAAGCCTCACTCTGTGGTAAGCAGGTCAGGGTTTTTTCTGCCGTGAGCTGTTTTAATAAATGGATTGGAATGCTAATTCAGACCTTCAAGTCTCTATTAGTTAAGGGCCTCTGGCCAGTGCTTTCTTGGCCCTCTGAGAGCTAAAAAAGCACTTGGCTACTACAGAGTGTATCTAAACTATGCTGAAATGGTTGGTTGTGCCAGCTCCCTTATTTTACAGCTTGTTTGTGCAAGTCACAGCAAAATCAGGATTGGCCTGTGCTAAAGAAAAGGCTTCCACAGTGTGGTGTTATTGCCCGATAACCATCAGGAGGGAGCACAAAGAATTGCCAATGGAAATGAATCAATGAAAAACTGCCCAAAGCAGACAAATTCTGAAATTCTGAAACAGCTGAAGCACCACGTTGCTCTTCTAGGATTAAAAACACCTCACATTTTCACCCTTTCCAGTTCCGTTTTAGCTTAGTTTCAATCAAATTCAAACCACACAAGCCTGTGTTCAGACTGAGGCTTTTCCCCTGAAATCTGCTTAAGACTTGAGCAAACATAGCTGTACATTTGTTTGAGCAATTCTTTGCTCTTTCTGGACACAGTGCTAATCTCACAATTTCCCAGCATTCTTTGATGGCACCATTGTAAAAGGAACCTTTAGGCATGCTAAAACTCCTGCAAGACATACCAGCACTGGCAGTGCTTTGGCTTCTTGCTAGTTGTTTGTGATACTGAATGTTCTGGCATCGTACCACTTCTTTCATCAAATAATTCACTCAACACTCCTTGCATGGTGACTTGCTCCCTGTGAGTTTTTTCTTCATTTTGTATTTTTCTACTTCTAGCTTTGTTTCTTGAGGTCACGGGGATATGTAGGGGAAAAGGAAGCTTCTCCAGATCTGTTTCACTGCACGAAGTCTGCACCAGTTAATTCTGGTTCCTACATGAAAAGCCTTTGTCTCAACATGGTGTGATACTGAGAACACCAATACAGTTAGAATAATCCTGCCTGACCTTCTCTGAGTTCCAGAAGCTTTTCACATAGCCTCCCAGAAAAACTGCAGTTCCTTTAAGAAAAAGAGATTGACAGAAATAACTGAAGGAACTTATTTCTAAAGAGTGTAGAGGAAAGACTCATTTCTTCTTTTTAAAACCTGTCATTATCATAAAGGCAGCAACTGAAAAATATTGAATGTATTTTTACATGCTCTGCTTTACATCTGAATTTGAAAGTGTGAGATGGTTTCTTTAAAAAAAGATGACTACCATAATCAGTCCCCTTGCTAACAATTTCAGTAGAATGGCAGAAGATTGGCTTTGTTCAGAAGATGAAATGTTGTCAGGACAGGGTGAGGAGCCACTGAAGGCAGAAGGTGGTAGCACTGGATGTTTTGTAGGGCTGGAGGCTGGCTTTTCTCCCCGACATGGTTCATACCCTCGTCAGTAGGCATGAGTATCAGACTGGTACTTACTGCTCCACAGTTCGTTATTACAGCTCCTGTTCTGCAAGCTTCACTTTTCCAGATCTCTGCCTGCTTACCCCCACAAGTATAGTTGTAATTGCCAGTTGCAATCCTGCCAAATCCAGCCAAACTGCCTCTACAACACACCTTGAAAGCCTGCTCCTACTAAATTACAAATGAATGCTACATATATAAAAATACATAGATATATAAATATATGTATTACATACGTATATTTGTATACATATGTAAATATACTATACGTATATGTATATATTTATATACAGAGAGAGACTATAGACAGTTTCTGCTCTCCCTGAATGTTCCTGGCTTACCAGGAACTTATATTTTCCCAGCACAGACAGGTTTCTGACATGGCTGAAGACTGTTTAGCCTCCTGCAATAAAATAAACCTTGCCCTAACAAATGTTATGTTTTGTTGCAGCGCTTTTCCTCGTGTTCCACAGCCTGATGTCGAGTTTACCAACATTACATTTGCATCTCCTCATGTATAGATATTAATACAGACTTTGAGAAGTACTTGACAGTAATCTTTTCTGAGATTGCCACGCACACTAGTGCCATCACCATAGATAAACCTTGACTCAAGAGACCTGTGACTAATACCTCTCTGTGTCAAGGCTTCGAGTAGATCTCCACCTTGAACTCATGTGCAGTCATGGACACTGTCTAGACTTCTTTTGATGGCAGCTTCTGATATCCTTGCTTTGAAACTTTGGCTCATTAGCATTCTTCATTAGTTCTTGCTTGTTATCGTTTCCTTTGCCTTCTTTCTGAAATTGCAAAGTAGCAATTCCTCAAGGAGGAATCTAAACAATCTGAATAGCTTCTGATATTCCCTCATTCCATAGAAAGACAAGAAATCAAGTAGTAGAAATATGTGAAGAGAAAAATGTGTAGTCATAATACTTTTTCTCTAGATTTCACTGGAAGAGATATAGTGAGTCTTGAGAAGACAGTTCTAAACAATTGCTGACATTAACTCAGACAGGAAAAGCAAAGGTCCCAGTTATTTAAAAGCATCTCTCTTGTGAAACACACAAAAATAGAAGTAATAGCTCCTGCAGCTGAGGCCAAGAAATACAAATTATTCAATAGGATGACATACATTGAGCAGGTGTGCAGGAGCAGTCCATGCAACCCAGCTGTTCTATCTCCACTAAGATTTTCCAGTAAGATAACTTTCATGTTTTCCTGTTTTCTCCATATCAATCAATTCAGTAGCAAGAGTAGGGTAAGTTTTAAGGAGCAGGTGATGATTATGTTCTTGTAGTTGGAGCTCAAAGGCAGTGATGGCATAAACATTGAGTTTGGCACTAGCAATGATCTGGATGGTATCTGCTATCAGCAATCCCCAACTTATTTCTAACTGTTTGTAATGCTGAGAAATTGCTAAACTCCAGCCTCAAATACCTGTAATGTTTATCAGATATCTCTATTCCTAATTCATTATATAAAATTGAAATGCAACCCTTATTTAGGCACTCATACCAGCAAACATAAAAGCAAATGACATGGCGGGGTCAGTGTATCACTTTCAATTACTTTAAGTGAAACCTTTAAAAAATTCCTGCCAATTTTAAGGCCATGTAAAGTGTTTTAACTGTACTAAATCAGGATCATCTAAGTTCCACCTCCTTGTCTTGATGCCATTTCTAGCTACCTATTTAAATTCTGAAGAAAAATGTAAATGGGATTGGTTATGTAATCCTTGAAGTGGATCTGTAGGGGGAAGAGAAACCACATTATCTAGAATAACCTGTTAGCCACATATGTAGCTGTAGTCTTCCAAATCTTCACAACCTAGGAACTTAGTGGCCAATTCTATCATTTTGGTCATCAGTATCTTTGCATGCCATCCATGGTAGAAAACGAATAACTAGTTAAGCCTTGCCAGCCATATGCAAACCTGTAACTTGCTTTAGGTACATGGGCCAGGAAGGGGCTTTGTGAGCTCAGCCCAAACAGAGCAGGTTGTTGCAAGTGATTCAGTACAGAAAACTAATCAGTATAAACTTGCAGTTTATTAGTCCACGTGAAAATCCTGTAACAGCTTGAAGACTTCCCTACATCTCTCACACTTCAGTTATCTTTCAGATCATCTTTCTTACTTAAATAAACCATATTCTTTTTCTCTCCCAGTCCAGCTCTTTACCTTTTTTCCCGTAACTTTAAGTCCTTTTTTAAAGAGCTGATTGCTATCCAACACTGTTCCACTGCTTTCCCTCTGTTCTCGTGATGCATTCAGTTCCTCACATGAAAAACATCTGCCTGTTCAGATTTCAGAGATTAGGAAGCTTTCCAATACTCATGGTGATTATTTAGCACTTTTGCTGTTTATCATACACAGCCTCACAATTGTGGGCTCCATGGAACAGCTGTAGTGTTGTGGGGTCATAACATAATGCATACTTATTCTAAATATTCAGAAAATAAAGAAGTAACACGTGTATAGGGCAACTCAAAATAGTACTAGATGTCTTAGATTTCTCTTGTTAGTGGATTTTTTAGATGTTATCAAATATTTGTAGTTTCTTGATTGAGCCCTTCCTCCTGCAGGTGTATCAAACAAGATGTTCTATTACTGCTAATTCAAAATGCCTTTCTTTCATCTTTTTCCAGCTCACACATGTAGTTTCCATGCAAACCAATCTCTTATTTGTAGGCAGCAGAAAATGAAAACAAAGAGCAGACTACTAATTGTGTTAGAATGTGTCACAGTCAGCATTTAAGATCTACTGGTAGTACTTAAGAAATGCAGTAAGCTTTACATTAAACTTCTCTTTTCTGAGACTACACACTGTTCAGTTACAGCCAGCCAAAGAACAAGGCTCTATCAGCCGTTTCAACCCTAACAGTACATTGTGAATTATCCCCTTCTAGGGAATCAAAAAACCTTTTACTGAAGTAATTAAAGCCAATATTGGAGATGCACAAGCAATGGGACAGAGGCCAATCACCTTCCTTCGACAGGTAAGACTATTATAACACATTATTCTTGCTTCTTTGATTATGTTATACCTTAGTATCCATTTGACTTATGTATTAGTATGAGTGATTCTTCAGTTGCAATTACAGACAATAGTCTGCCATAACGAGTTACAAATTGTGATTTCAGCCTGAAGTCCTGTAATTTGCTTGCTGTATTTTCTCTTAACACAGTAGCTTTTCTTACTCTTCAGATTATTCCCCATCCATCCTTTCCCCTGCCACTTCTTCATTAGGAACCAGCACATTCATTATCAGCAGTGCACCTCAAAAAAGAAAGTGGCTGCCCTTAAGGAAAAAAGCAAATGCCTGTAAGTGTACTGTCAGGTGAAGAAAGATCTGCATGCAGCTGGGTGCACCCAGTTGCTGATTTTATAGCAGCATGCTGAAAAAAATATCCCAACTATTATGCTATTTAAATGCATATCATTTTAAAACTATTTACATTTTGTTATATTATTTAATAAATGTATTTTTATACTATTTAAATAAATAGCATGCTAGTAAAAATAGCATACTATATATAGTAGTATACTAAAACATCCCTTACTCACACACAAAATCCTGAGCCTATCATAATTCAAATTTAGAGAGTTACAGGCCAAATTGAAGCTGCATGATTCTGGGTATCTACATGCTGAGATGATAAAATTGAGGTATACAACAAACTGCCTACTAACTAGAAAGCCCCAAGCTTCTTTCAAGTTAATTTAGATCCACCAATGTTACTAAATAAAACACTGTGTAAATGTGAAATCCTTTCTCCTCATGACCTATGTGCTCAAGTTTAATTACTTAGTCACCTTCCACCTTGTCACCATAAGATGATAACAGCCTACCCATCTGACAACACGTTAACCTAGAAATGAGAGAGTGAATCAAAGCTGATCTCAAGCAAGGCCTTCAGAGCCTTTACGCCTTACATCTCTCCATAAACTTAGTTCTGTTAGGTTATGTTTCTACTTTTCCTATGTTCCATATCATCACTTTTTTTTTAATTAAATATTTCCACAAATTCTAATTGGTAATGAGTTCTCTTAGGCAAGAATTATCAGAAGACGCTACTGGGATTTAAAATTCTGATTATATTTTTCAGTTCTGCTCTATATCTAAACGCTTTATTTCTTGTCAACCGAGTGGGCTAATAATACAAAAAGAGTGGAGGACAGATCTATTTAGAGACTTCCCCTTCTGTATAATTAACTGTTTTACTGTGTTTGCACTACGCATAGCTCACTTGGACTCCAGTGTTTACCAGTCTTAATACAAATAGTTAACAACTCTATAACTGCTTTTATCAGCAGAACTTGGAACCTGATAAAAATCTCTTCACTCCTGCAAGCACTACCTTTAAAGAAACAACTGCAAACCCTTCATCAATAACCTTTGTTTTAAATTACCTGCTATTTGTGATCCTCCTGCCCAAGGAAAGTTCACAGAAACATTACCAACTTGAAATAACCGTTGAGCAGTGGCCAATTTACAGCTTTCTTGGCACTCTAGGTAGTGGCACTGTGCACATACCCAAACCTGTTGGACAGCCCAAGTTTTCCAGAAGATGCAAAAAAGCGAGCGAGACGGATCTTGCAGGGTTGTGGAGGTAACAGCTTAGGTAAGCATCCGTTCCAGTTGCTCCTACGTGCAACAGAATCAACTAAAGCAGTTTCAATACGTGTAGTGCTGAAATATCCTCATCTTGGTTTATATGATAACAAGTCCAATGGAGATGGCCTAGGTCAAAGCTGTAGGGGGAGAATTCATAGTGTGGCTCACAGGAAAAGTAAAACATAAAATACAGTTACCAAAATTGAGAAGTTGCTCTTAACTCCACAAATCCTTTCCTAGCTTATTTCCAAACACTTCAGCAACCCCGTGCCAACTGCCATGTAAGAGTTGCTAGGGACACATTCAAATTTTTCCTCAATCTTTTTCTTGTAGTGATTTTCAAATTTAGGGACATAATAGGAGTTCTCAGAATGCTGAGCCTCAGTCCTGTGCGTCTGGAGTGACTGAAAGAAATTGGCTTTGTATAATATTTCAGAAATACACGTAAAACCACTTTTTTTTAAATCAGATCATCACATACTTCAAATAATTTGCATTAGCTTAGTAGGCACGGGGGAAGTAGGCCTAAAATATTTGCAACATTCAAATGCAATGATCATTGAGAATATGTTTTTAATACAAGCTCTGTAAATATGTAAATGCAGTGTACACAATATTTTTCCTGATACAATATGTATTGAGAACAACTTCCTGTCTAAATTCCTGAAAACCAAGAACTGCATATATTATTGATCTGCTCTACTGGTTTGTACCTGCTCACCATACTGATCTGCTCTACTGGTTTGTGCCTGCTCTCTATCTATCTCTGGATCATATATCAGCCCTCACTCTTGGCCATGGTTGCTCATCAGCCTCTATTCAGCACTCCAGAAGCACATGGCCTGGGGTGAATGCATGTGCAGAGTCCCAGACTATGTATGAAGCTTCAGACGTCCTCAACTTCTGTTGTGTCAAAAGAATCCCAGAGTATTTGAACATGTTGTTTTTTGGGATTTTTTTTTTTTTAATATACTTTGTATCTTACAGTACAAACTAATGCATTCCAGTCAAAGATATCAACCAAGTACAATTAACCATAGACCTCAAAATTGAATTTCTGTCTATCCCTACTGAGCTATGGGACAGAGCCCTTCGAAAAGCACAAAACAGAATGACAGCTTAGGTTTGTTGTCTTACAATAACAGGAGCTTCCTAGCTGTGGTGGAATACCTTTGTATAAACCTAATGCAACTTTACTGCGAAAATAAATTTTTAGGACATCAGAGAACTCTGTGCCTGAACTGCCACTTTGTGCAGTGCAATTGCACAGCCCCTGCAAAGGCTGTCTTTCTAAATTACATTGCTACAGAAGAATTATTAGGCTGACTACTAGCATATAACTGAGCTAAGAGAGTGAAGTCAGGTGCAATTATTTCACTCCACCCAACAAGCAGAGAAGATTCTACAGCTTCATGACAGTGTTCTAAATTACGTGTACACTTGTCATTTCATCGTTCATCAGTCCTCAACTAAGCTTGGTCTCATCTTCACTTGTGTTGCACATGTCAGCACACAGGCATCTAAAAATCTGACTTAATTTAGGATTGTTAGTTGTGTCCTGTAAACTTCATGCAAACCTGGCAGACTGGGGTGACACTAGAAGTCTCTCTACAGGTAACTTCTACCTCCACAGGGAGGGAGAGAGAAGCAGTTTAGGATGTTCTCAGACTGTGGGAAGAAATGGCATTATATTATTTTCATATTGCAAACAAGTCTTATTTTTGTCATGGATTTTTAAAAAGTTGTTTTTTTCCTATCTCTGTTCCTTGTTTCTACTACTTACATAGTCACTGATTGACCTTTCAGCATAATGAAAGCAACTGGGAGAATGTCAGAATGGGATTGCTGACCCAATTTGCAAAGCATCCATTACAGCCTACTTTTTAATCAATCCAGTATACTATTTTTATATGTTAGTGATTCTTATTGTATTTTTCTAGACTCAAATGAATTACTTTGCTAAATGAACAACCCAACTTCCTTTCCCACTCCTTGGAAAGAAAATGAAATCCCAGAGACTCAGAACTCTCATACACAAAAACTACTTTGTACACTACTAGTTCAGGAGTTTTGCTAGCAAACAGCAGAGTAATAGTCAGTGCACCTAATTCTTATCTCATGCTGTTTCCCACAGGAGCTTACACTGCCAGCCAAGGTATAAATTGCATCCGTGAAGATGTCGCTTCATATATTGAAAGAAGAGATGGAGGAGTTCCTGCAGATCCAGACAACATATATCTTACCACTGGGGCAAGTGATGGTATTACTGTGAGTGTCAAAATTCAAGCTGTTTCTTCTTGCTATAAGCTACAATTAATTAGCTACCTTCAGAAATACAGATCTCTGTTGAACATCTGGTCTGACACCTAGGAGTTTGATCAAACAGATGCTGTAGTAAAATTAAGTAGATAATCAGAACATCAATTACGTGGACTTAAGGTGCCAGCTAAGGAATAGACCCATGGAAACACTGTCTCTAAATTTATAATGACCAGTACCCCTTGCATAGATAGCATAAGCTATGTACATGTCTAAGTACAAACTAGGTGAGGCAGCCCATTCAGACTAAATAGTGGTGCCCCTGGTAGTCGTGATGCATAAGAACTGAAGGTTAGCAGGTATGAATCCACGACAAAGAGGGGAGAAGTCTCAGGAGCATTTCTCCCTAGCAAACTCCGCTAGTGCATATTAATGCCTGTGAAAACCTCAAAGACCATTTTCAATAACCAACTTGTTTGGGAGAAGCATTAGGTTTTGGCTTTGACCAAGCTAGTCCTCAGTTAAAAGAAGAGAACCATCTCTATTGGGCTTTTGCATTACAGGGACATGGTTACTGATACTGTAACAACCAAAAGTTGTTTACCTTTTTTTTTTCTTTTTTTTTTTTTTAAAGGCAGCCTAATAATAATAAGGTGGCTTTTTTTAATGACACCTTGTGGCAAAGTTCAGAATGACAGAATTGTGACATAACAGTTCTCCAGATATCGTTAATGACTTGGCTTTCCAGAGTTTCTGATGCCAAGGGTTGTATTGGCAGCTTGTCAGGAACATCAGCATAGCATATCAAATCTGTATCATGCTTATTTCACTCTGCCATTAGCAGAGTGTCAGCAGTTACAATGAGTCTCATTATTTGGTACTTCCAAGGACAGAACAACTACTGTTTCATCACTTAAGGGGCAAAGTGTGCCAAATAATTTGTTTTTAGATTTGCATTTCATTCTAATGACACTTTCTGGTTGTTCAGTATTTTTCAACTAGTGGCGGGTACAGAATGATGTTAATTATAAATCATTCATCTAACAGCTGAGTTAAAATGTGATGAGAAGCACAGAAAGGCAGATTTTATGCATGAGAAATTTCAAGGGTACTGTTGTCAGCTATTTTTTGTTTTACACTCTTATTACACATTGATAAAGATTGCACCTGTACTTCAGAGCTCTCCCTAGATTAAAAAAGGCAAGAAATCTCTCCACTTGTCAGAAATGCATTATTTTATCTCATTAACACATAAAAAGCCCCATTACAATCAGAAAAATTAACGCTGTGAACAGGGGGGGTATAGGAATGTAACAGGAAAGGGACCAGCATAGATATACTGATATTTCAAAGGAAAGGTGCTCCCCTGTCCCCAGAGATCCAGATTCACAGGAAAGACTCCACAAGAGAGGGATCTCCAACCAGAGATCCTGCCCTGGGGGCAGTCAGCCCAGAGGAAAACCTCTGTGTGTCCCAGCAATAACTTCTGATGTTATTTCTTGGCCTGCTGCAATCACTGGTGCAGTATGTGGAAGGCAGAGCAACAACTAGCTGAGGCTTCCTTCGTTCTAATTGTGAACGGGTGCTACAGAAAAATCATGATCTTGATGTTCCTCTTTTCAACTTTTCCTAGAGCTCAGAATTTCTGATCAGAACTTTTCCCAAGATTTTGAAGTTGACCAGACATTTAGCAGTGATGTGCAGAGGAATACTGTGAAGCTCAGTTAGACCAGCCTCTTTCAGATAGTAACTTAAATATTCAAGAAAATGACTGCCGGCTTCTAGAATAGAAATCTACCTTAGCTCTACATCTTTTCAAGAGAAAGATCAGTAACTTATTCTAGAGAATACTATTAATTCTGACATATGAGTTGTTTTTGTTGTTTGTTTTTTGTTTTTTTTTTTACTTTTTCCCCAGTCAATTTTGAAGATCCTGGTCTCAGGAGGTGGAAAATCCCGAACAGGAGTGATGATCCCTATACCACAGTATCCCTTGTATTCAGCACTCATATCTGAATTAGATGCCATCCAGGTGAACTACTACTTGGATGAAGAAAACTGCTGGTCTCTAAATGTAAATGAACTTCGGCGCTCTTTGAATGAAGCCAAGGCATATTGCAACCCAAAAGTGCTCTGCATCATCAACCCGGGAAATCCCACCGGTCTGTAGCACCTCTGTTGAAAAGATGTTTAAGATCCATTTACTTTTTTTTATATTTGACATTGCAGGCCCATCCAAAATACATGCCAATGTGTAAAGCTGAATTCTAGACATCAGTGCTTCAAGTCGGATAGCACATCATAATTTTAGAAACTTGTTTTCAGTGTCATGGAACTCCAGGAATTTGGGGAGAGAGGAAGGAGCAGATTCACTTCACTGGATCACATCTGAAGCCACTGCCTCCACTGAAATTTGTGCACTCGTAGAATGACTTTCAATTGCTTTTGGTCCTTACCAAAAATCTTCTCTCTACACGACAATGGCAATGGCTACAGATACACACTGAACTGAATGACAACCAGTGTTTCCATTGGAAGAATTTATTTCTTTGTGTAGTTGATGTTGCTTAGTGAGAAACTAGCTCCCTTTTAATGGCTTGGGGACGGAAGATAACAAAAACAATTCAAGTGGGTGTAAGCAGGCATAAGCTTTTTTCCTGCTGCTTGTCAGCTGACTGCAGCAAAAAATCTTTGTGTATATATCCACAGCTCACTGCACTTGTGAAGAAAATTGGCTCAAGTCAATACATCATACTTGAGTTAGGAAGGCACAATGTCAATTAGCATGGCTTGGGTCACAAACAGGAACAGAATAATTGAACTCCCTGTAGTTATCTGTCAAAGTTATGCTTAAATAACATTGTGAAATAGCCTGTTTTTGCTTAATCATTAAGCATGGGAGGATTTTAAAAGATCATTTATACAAAGACTACTCTTAATTATTGCATGATTAATGTACCTCACACTTCCTTTGCTTGAGGTGTACTAAATTACCTTGAACCATATCCCCTCCAATTATGTTTCTTAATTTCACACTTACTGAATTGTGCTCTAAATTGAATAGCTCTTTTTTGAGACAGAGGGATATTTCATTGAAAAGTTAGTTGTCAAACTAGGTCTGGGCTGAACGATTTGTCTGTGTGCTCCACTAACTTTATTTTTCTTGATCTGAAAATCTAACTGTAGGACAGGTACAAAGCAGGAAGTGCATTGAAGATGTGATACACTTTGCTTGGGAAGAGAAACTTTTTCTTCTGGCTGATGAGGTAATGGAATATCCTGTTTTCTCAAATGCAAAGCTAAAAGTAAGCAGATTAAATCAAATTTTGTCCCACATGTGGCATTGTGCTTTTTAAGTACAGAGGACAGAGTCTCTGTCATCACATTAAGACACAGACGAACACACAAGATTATTAATATGAGATGATTAGTAAGAGGTAGCTTGATCTGGATTTGAGGTAAAGCATAGGAGACACAAGCAGGAAAATTAAGGAAGAAACTTTGCAAGAGCTGACCTAAAAATCTATGTGATATTCAGACCACTTGAAATGAAATAAAGAATAAAAATCAATCTAAACATACAAGTCAAGGCTAAATTATATACAGAGTTGGCTGTTTTTCCGAAGGCTGAATTATTAAGGCCACATGAGATAAAACATATAATTACAGTAACAACCATTTAATAAAGAACCTTGTGTCTCCTAAAGGCTTCAGTTACAAGTGTTAGAACTGTTTCTTCTGTGCACACCTGGCTCTCTAAAAGGCCATTTTTATCCTCAGCTGGGGGAACAGGGTACATTAATGTCTTCTGACTGTTCAGGTTTACCAGGACAATGTGTACTCTGAAGGATGCCAGTTTCATTCCTTCAAAAAGATTCTGTACGAGATGGGACCTGAGTACTCCAACAACGTTGAGCTGGCCTCTTTCCATTCCACCTCTAAGGGATATATGGGCGAGTAAGTCTGCTTTAATTTCTTTATTTCATGTTCTCCTGTTAATCTGATTGCACAGGAATTTCACATCAGAAACCTGAAGGTATCTTTTTCTGATTTTAACTAAAAACTGTTACAAAAAAGAAAGCAAACATTTAAAGCACTGAGTGATGAATTAGCTCAGTGGTTTCAATGTATTGAATAGCACAATGTTATGAGCATGTTTATTTCAGACACCTCATGCCTCAGTTCCACAAAGCTGCAGTCCTACAGTCCTAAGCCAGAGCTGTGAGAAAGGCAAACATGGGAAAAGCTCAAGCTCAAGAATCACTAGGACATTTAATATTACGGGGGTTTGGTTGTTTTGGAGAGGAAGAGATCTAAGAAAAAGATTTTTTTCTATTAAATGAATGCTGCTACAACCATATGATCCTGTTGTGAAGAAGAAACAGTCCATGTTAATAGTTAACTTGCCCAACAGGGAAGCTGCTTGTACCTGTTTTCTTTGTATGGTATACTAGGACTTAATGGCACAGTGTTCACTTCCATCATAAAACGACCAGTAAAGCAGCTGTCTCAGCAACCTCTACGTTACATATTGCAAAGATCTTCATTAACCATCGTTCTACTTCTGCAATTCTTTTCATTGCTTTTCCAGTATTTATACACTTGCAGCTAACTGATCTCTTCTGTTTGCTCCAATCATAGATGTGGCTACAGAGGAGGTTATATGGAGGTCCTTAACTTGCATCCAGACATTAAAGGACAGCTTGTTAAGCTGCTTTCTGTTCGCCTTTGTCCTCCAGTCTCAGGACAAGCAGCAATGGATATTGTAGTGAATCCTCCAGTACCTGGAGAAGAGTCTTATTCACAGTTCATAAAGGTCAGCAATAACATGCTTATTCTTTCTGCACTGGCTTAGAACCATGTAGGCTTTTTATACTAACTAAATATGTCTGCCTTTAAAGATACGTTCTGTTCTTTTTAGGGTTTCTTTGTTTAGGAGCCAAAACAAACTGAGAAGGCATTACCAAATCAGCTTTCTTGCTGATAAGTTCAACTTTTCTGCTGTTAAGCATGACAAAAGAACTAATAAATAATATTTGCTTGTACTAACATCTAAAGAGAAACAGAAATTCAAATACAGTTATAAATTCAGCCTTGTTCCTTGCTATCCAGTACCTCCGAATATGAACAATATGGCATTGTGTGTTAAAGCATATATATACAGTTTTTCACTTCTGAAATTGAATCTGGCTTAAGAAATTGCAGCACTGAGTCAGACCAAAGGTTTGTTAATGTGGTCCCTAAAAATAGCCAAGAATGGATGCTCAGAAGGAAGAATGTAAGAACAGGGCATGCTGATAAACTTCTGTAGGTTCCTGTCTGCCTACACCTGGTATTGCATCCTGCTAATGCCTTTATGCATTGCTGTCTGTAACCAAAAGGATGAATGTAGTATCATCATTTGTTCTAAAAGTTCAGCAAAGTCCTTGGAGTGCTTAATTCTGGGTGGGATTCTTGTGGCATCATCATTATCTCTGGCACTTTTATTGCTTTATCAGATATGTCAAACTGGACACTTTCCTTTTATACAGGAAAAGGAGTCTGTTTTGAACAATCTTGCCAAAAAAGCCAAACTGGCAGAAGACATGTTCAACAAGGTTCCAGGAGTTCACTGCAATCCACTTCAGGGTGCTTTGTATGCTTTCCCACGGATCTTTATGCCTTCCAAAGCCATTGAGGAAGCAAAGGTCAGTCATCATTTATTCCCAATCCATTTTAACCTTTATGCTTTTGTGCCTGCCAGTTAGAGTGGATCACAGAATCACAAAATGGTTTGGGTTGGAAGTAACCTTTAAGATCATCTAGTTCCAAATACCTGTTATGGGCAGGACACCTCCCTCTAGACCAGGCTGCTCAAAGCCCCATCCAGCCTGGCCTCAGATGCCTCCAGGTGAGAGCATCCACAGCCTCACTGGGCAACCTGTGTCTCACCACTCTCACAGTAAAGAATTTCTTCCTACCTAATACCTGGCGTTAATCTATCCTTGTCTCAATCTACCCTCTATCTAGTCTAAATCTACCCTACTTCTAATGATGAACTTCTATTCCAGAGGTAGAGAAAGCCCACTAGTCACAGAAGTGGTACTTCACCGACTACATATGATTTAAAATACAACATGGCCTTTACTTTAGGTGAGGGAAGTAAGCAAAGCACTCGTTAGGCTTCCAAGTTGAGAGTGCTACCATGTGTTAAATGGATTAAGCTGTAGGATAGAGACGTACGTGGACGTAGGTAGGCCAAGATGTGTGGCTGAGACTGAGATGGGCTGTGCACTACTGACTCTGCAGAAGCCACAGTGAGCAAGGATGAGATAAAGGCAGGGAGATCTCCTTTCAGATTTTAGTTCTGCACAATACTTTTTCTCATAGGTCAGTAAGCTCAGTGACAAGTCTTTTTGTTCCTAGCTGGAGCTCTGTTATCCAATATGTAATACTCATTTTTTTTCAAGGGAATTGTAAGTACATAGGCGAGGACAAAAATGGGGCTCCTTTCCTGCTCGTTCTGTGACAAGGTGTACAATTGTATGCACTTAAGAACTTGGATGGTATTAATCAGGAGACTTTCTAGTCAGCAGATAACATAAGGGAAAAAATAGAAACTGCTAACAAAAGTGGAACACACAGCTCAAATTAATTTCATCTTGCCAGATATGGCTTAGATTTCTCTAAGTACAATTTTGTGACTTTTGACCAAAAGTTACAAACCATTCGAGGAGTAAAACAAAAACATGTAGAACCTTTCTTTTGAAGCAAATATTTGGTGTAGGTTCTTCATCCTCGCTCCTCCACAAACTACTGTTACTTAATTCACAGCATGAATTGTACAACTAGGAATTGTTCTTCATCTATTTAGTAAACAGAACAAGAAACCAATAATGCAAGACAAGGTTTCAGGAAAAAAAAGCAGTTGTGAAATTATATGTCTTTGGGATATTTTGACTTTGTTATTCCAACGCATCGATTCCCTCAGGCGCATAAGATGGCACCTGACATGTTCTATTGCATGAAACTTCTGGAAGAGACTGGAATCTGTGTTGTACCTGGAAGTGGATTCGGCCAAAGAGAAGGAACATATCATTTCAGGTACAGTTTCTGTTTGATCAATGAAATGAACTGTAATAAGCTAAGTACTACCCCAGTACTTTCTTTTCTGATTAGACATAAGGGCTTGCATTTAAAGTCATACAGTCTCACTTTCTGCTGGGGCAAAGACCTGCTCTTCTATCTTCTCCTTCTGATTCAGGTGTTCTCCCAGCTTGCTGACATAGTTTTATTCTATTTTTATACACTGGCACTTGAATTGCCTTCTCTGCAAATAGTAATTATAGCTTATGCTGTGAAGTTGGCTAGGGTGTTTATAACACTGCCCTGCCTTCTTCTGGGAATTAAACAGCATTTCCTTAGTCAAGTATCTACAGTATCTTTCCCTACCAATCTGCTCCTTACACATGCTTAATTACTTCTAGTTAACTGAAACAAGAAATAGGACTAAATCCTTCAATACCAAAACTGTGAACATAAACTCCACTGCTTGCTCTTGCTTCCAACAAATAGCATTTTATTACAGCCAAGCCACTAACAGGTGGAATTCAGCATGGAATTTGGTCTTGTTTGGTCTGAAGCGATGAGGGAACCTTTAGCTACAGCAGTTCTGCTGGCTGTGTCACATCTGTGAAGTGATCGCATTACTTTGCTTTGAAAATAAGGTGCTTTTTAAAAATTCTTTTTCTAAATACTATTTTTCAGAATGACCATTCTTCCTCAAATAGACAAGCTGAAGATCCTAATGGAGAAAATGAAAGACTTCCACATAAAGTTTCTTGAAAAATATGCATGAAACTGCTGCGGCTTTTTCCTCCATCTCCTCCCCTTCGAGGTGAATGCCGAAAGTGAACAAAGATGTGCTAAGAATGTGCTGTTCATCTAATTAACCTAAATTCATAATAGATAGAATCTATTTCAGATACAGCTACAACTCGGTTGAATTTAATGTCTGGTAATATGCAACATTGTTACACCAACTTCCGGTTTTTTTAAGGGCAAGGGGAAAATGTGAAGAAAGCAATGGAAGAAAAGAGTCAGTGAATGATTTTGTGCCTTGGTTGGAAGTGATGTTCTGGAACTTTTGACTCACTAGGTTGGGGAAGGAGTTGGTCATGAAATCTACTGCTGTTATTTGTTCTTAGTTTGTTTGTCTCAAGACAGAAATACTCAGAACAATTGTTTAGATTGGAACTAGGAACATGATTTCCTTTTTCAAACTCAGCAAAAATTCAGAAACCTGCTACAAGGGACTAGTGTGCCGGGCTGTGGTTCTTTTAAGTATGGAGTGTTCTCTGAATCTGACTAAACACATAAGTACAACATGCTTATTAAAAGAAAATCACTGGCAGATGTGTGTAGATACCTTTGAACTTCTGTTATAAAGAAATTCTGCCATCACAGCATAATCTGAGCAGAATACACAGTTATGATCAAAGGGATGAAGGTGTCCAATCAAACCCTATTTTTGTAAAATTGGAACATAATGAGGAGTATTACCTTCTTGTTCATATGCTGTTGGACACACTAACCCGGCATAAGATAAGAGCAGTTGAATGCTTATTCTTATAACAACTCCACAAGACTCTTTAATTCACTTATTTTATATACATGCAACATAATAAGCTACTGTCTCAAAGCACCTATGAGTACTGTGAATGCTTTCAAAGAAGGTAAAATAAAACGCTACTTTATAAAGAACTGCTTTATCTATAGAGAACATTTGTTCGAAGCCACATCATTAGAAGAGCCATTAGCTGGCTAAAACACAGCCAGCTAAGTCAAGGACTAACAAACGTTGTGATCAGAAGAAATGTTTGGGGGTGGTTTCTAATGAAAGAAAAGGTACTTAGAGGGAAATGTCTTGCACACCTAGCAAAAAGCTAACTACAGTACAGCTCATGTTAAATCTTCCACAGTCATACTGCGGGCTGACTGAGTCTGAGTTCTTATTAAAACCCAGCTAAAGCAGGTCACTATCTAGGAGAAAAGTGGTATTACTGCACTAATCTATGCTAGTTCCACTGAACAGAGGAAGAAGGCTTCAGTTTGTCCAGACTGGAAGCTGGACACCTCTGGCCAAGAAATGTATTCCAGTATTCAGCCAGGAAAGCATTACAGTCTGTCAGGCTTAAGCTCAGCATTTTACAAAGTTAATTTATCAGTATCTCATTTCATCTAGTCATTATTATTTAGAGTAAATTCATTTTAATGCCTAATAGCACTTTGTTAGGCTGCCTTTAGAGCTGCTTCAGCACCCTGTGCTGATCCAGGATATAAAGCCAAGGGCTAAAAAAGCACTGCATGGATAAAGGATGTGCCAATCTTTTATGTGCGCAAGGTGTTGCGAATACCTGTCCTTCCAGCAGCAGCTACCAGGCTGTGATGTGCACTGGCAGCTGCTGTCCTTCTCACTGGTTCTCACAAAAGCCTGCAAGGAAGAACTTGGTACTTCTCAATCATTTGCCAGTGATTACAAGTTCATAAAGGAAAACTGCATGTGCTACACAAAGAGGCTGGAGTTAAAAAAACAACACTATATGAAAATAAAAAATAAAAGTAAAAAATTTTCTCTTATCTATAGAGAAATGGATTTCTGGAAGGAAAGCAGACTGGGAATGGATATGTTGCTACTATCCATTGATAAATGCAGCCTTTTACCCATTAGCACTCTCCATTTGGCATCTTTAATATGCAGTAATAAGTCAAATTTAGAAGGCAAAACTGTAGTAAGTGGATGGAATGTTGATTTAAAAATAAGACAAGCAGCGCTTTCCTATTCTATAAATGTGTCTAAATCAGATCTATCTGGCTTCGAACTTGCAATGTGGTGTAGATTGAAGCTAGGATCTAACAATCGGAGTTAGAAGATCTTTTATATTTTTGTAACTATAGATTTTTTCATAGGGTAGCATTTGTAATCTAAGAATTCAATAGATTTTATATTTGCCTTTGCACCCGATGCTTCTGGAAAAGTGTAAAGGTTTACAAGTTTCTAATGATACTTTACAGGTGTCAAAGGCTTTTTGTTTTATGCCAGGACAGCAATTCTTACACTTTTAAATCAAAATAGAATGGCATAAACAGTTTTTTCTAAACATTCTCTTATGGTGCCTTTTGTGTTTCCGACATTAGCAGGGATGACACTTTGCATCTCATACAGAAGGGCAGTGATCTCTGCTGCCCATCCGCAATGTCTGTGTGTACCGTGATGAGCTGAATGTGCATTTTCGTGGATTAATCCCGTAAAGCTGAAAAAGGAGGTTTATTTTCGATGTCTTTTAAACATTTGATTAATAACAGACAATCCTTACTTTGGAATGCATGCTTCTAGGCTTGATTTTCTTACAGGTGCTCCTTATAATGGTACTTCAATGTATGAAACTTCCAAATAATAAAGCGCATATTAAACTAAAGAGCGGCTGTTCTCCGTGTCCCGCCTCACTGACACAACGCTGCAAGGCTCGCCACGAGGCGCCGCACCTCACGACGAAAGCGGTCCTCAACGACAGCCGTGGTTCAGCGCACGCACTCGTGCCGCTCCAGCTCACGGGCCGCTCGGGCTGCCGGTGCCGCCCCGCCTGCGGAGCACCGCGCTCACGGACCTCCACGCGGCAGCGGCCGCCCGCCCGCACCCCGCCGCCCGGCCACGACTCACCCGTCGGACGGAAGCCGGTCGGCAGCGCCGCCTTCAGGCGATTCACGCAGCCGGGGGTGTGACCGCCAGGGACCGGGAGAGGAGGCGGAGGGAGAGGAGGCGGAGGGAGTGGAGAGGAGAGGAGGGGAAGGGGGGAGAAGCCCCCGCTCGTACAAAAGCCTCCGGGCGGAAGGGGCGAGTCCGTCGCGCGAGGTGGCAGCCATGCCCCCAAAGAAGGCTCTGGCCAAGCGGCGCAGCACCGACTCGGGCGTGGAGCGCGACCGCGGAGCCCTTTCTCAGGAGAAGAAGGATCAGCGCATCGCGCTCTTCCTCAGCGACTTCGACCAGCAGGGTAAGGCCGGCCGGCCCCCTCCGGACTCCCTGAGGCGGCGGTACCGGGCCCGCCCGGCCGGCAGGGAGGGGCTCGGGGCGGGGCGCCGCGCGGCGTCCCGTGAGGCGCGCGTCGGGGCGGCCGAGGCTGTGGCGGGTCGCGGAACGGTGGGACTGCGCGGGAAGCACCGCTCCGCCAGGGGGCGCCGTGACGGACGTCGGGGCGGGGAGCGGCCGGCGGGCTGGCGCTGCCGCACCTCGGGGCTGGCATCGGAGGTGGGTAATGCGTGTGGCGATAAACGGCCGTCTGGTTTCCAGCCAAGGAAAGCGTCCGGGAAATGAAGAAAGAACTCGATTTGCTCTTGCAAATGGCTGAGAAAGCGTTCATGGTGGAACTGCTGAAGATGCCGACTGCCATCAGAAAGATGAAAAGGAAGGACTTGCTTAGTAAGTGTGTGTGAATGCAGCATTTAATATTGGTGACACGGCCATGAAATCAAACTGAAGGCTCTGCGATCTTGAGTTGACTGTAAGCCTTTGCAGAAGGTGTGTTTAGTGCCTTCCCTGAAAACTGCTACCTGAAAGCACTGGCTTCCAGCAGCACAGAGCATTGCTGCTTTTAATTCAGGCTGTGTACTGTTTGGCTAAATTTACTGTTCTTCTACAGATAAAACTTACTGAAGTGGCCCAGGATGTTTGCTTATCTTTGTTTTGCACACTGGCTGTCCTAAGGGATTTGCTAGTGAAGGTGAATTATTTAGGCAACTACAGTTCTGAATTACATGCTCATTTCCATACTTTGAAAGATAAGAACCTGCAGATAATAATGATTCAAGCAACAGTATGTAAACAAGCTGTGCTTTCTTATGTCACAGATTTGCAAGAAGGGGAGGAAGTGGCCCTTGCTGCTGCAGCGGTGTGTATTTTTAACTTTATCACAGCTTACAGACCAGAAACTTTTCTTTCTGCTGTAAAGATTTCAGACAAATTACTTTGTTAATCTGCCTGTTTAAACAGAAGACATAAAAAAGGCTAGACAGCCAGCCACAGTGCAGTAACATTACTAAACATTTATGGTCATCTGCAAGAAGTACAGCTGCTTCTGAAAAATAAACTGCTGTTCAGCCATTTCTGTCATTTTCTTCCACGCTCTTTTGGTTTATTGCTTTCTGTAAGATAAAATGTATCTGTTGAACAAAAAATATTCACTTTATCTTTTTGAATAAATGTCTTACAGACAGACTGTACCCTAGAAGATGTACCAAACCCAAAAGTGACACGGACCAACAGTAAAAAAGGCAAGCAGCTCTATTATGTAGCTTTGCTCTTAAATTTTCTCCTTGTTGTGGTTTGAGCAGAATGTGAACATTAGGCCTGGAGAACTTCAGAGGGAAGTGCTCAACTAAAAGTACAAGGATCATGTGCTGTGTTGCTGTTCTAGTGCTCCAAAACATGAGATAAGAATTCCTGCCCTTTAGATTTATCACTGAAAATGGTGAAAGGAGACAGATTTGAGAGCCTTATCAGTGCTCTACAGTATAACAGGAGAGCTCAGAACATTACAGATTATGCTTTGACTTCCTGTTCTCTAAGCTCTGTAAAGAATATAACATTCATCTTTATAGTCCAAACTATGCCATAAAAGTGACATTACTACTTAAATGCAGTTCTGTTTTATCTGGGAGTTAAGGGGTTATCTGGTGCCTTTTAACTATTTGATGTGTCACTTTGTCTGTGACAAACAGTTGGCTTTGAATTCTGTCCCAGGTGAGTGATCATCACCCAGCAGAACTGATACCTAACTATGGGTGGGTAAATCGCCTTCAAACAAAAAAGTTTGAAGTAACGTATGCCTCTTTGTGAGACTTCTTTTTCTTTTCTATTCTTTCAAATGCATTTCTAGTTAAGGTAACTACAATTGTTGAATATGAAGATGCCAAGTATACATCTGCAAAGAAAATACCTAAAAAAGTAAGTTTATTCTAAATAAACAATGTAAGGGTTTAATCAGTTGTGACGTGCTATGAACCCTGCTCTGTCCATTACCAGACAGGCCAGTAGCCTGTTGTCTGTTTGAACAATAAATTCTTTCAGTTTATTTTCAGTTAAGCAAGACAATTTGCATAGTAAATTAACTTCATAATAAAATGTTATCTGCTCTTTGTGTAACTCATTCACACAGAATTGCACATACTGAAGTAGTCATTCTTTCCTGATTTGCCAATAAGTCTTGATGCTTTGAGGAACTATCTGAAACATTTTTTAGAACTCAGCTTTGTGTTAAAAATAGACTTATGTTTGGGTGACTAGTGCATCCTATCCACATGGAGCTGTAAACCAGATAGCACAGGCGTATTAATTCTACCACCTCAGTCCTGTGCAGTGCAGTACCTCAGCCAAACGCAGTGTGCCAGGATGACTCAATGAAGACAAAACTTGTATGTGGAGTTACAGGTCTTAATTACAAGAGGGCTACGTGTTGGAAAGGTGTATGTTAGAAAAGCTATTGCTTGTGTTTGTTCATACTGAAATGCAGTACAGTTTTACATCAAAAAACTTGAAATGTGTATTTGTGGTTTCTAAAATATGTAAAACAGCAAAAAGCAGCACTGTGGAGCTTAACTGTTCTGTTTGAACATGGAATTCTTCCAGTATTTTTCCTGGAAGTATCTATCATATGTCTATCATTTTGCCTTAAGATGCCATTTCTGTTAACTGCAGTCTAATGCACGTTCTCAGGTATCCAAATCAAAGTCACTGGTTTCACTGAGCTCTGGTTTAAATAGCAAACTGCACAGTCTTTCTAGGTAAGCCTGACCTTTGATACATAACTTACTTAAACTGGTAAATCCTGCACAGAATCATGCTCAAAAGTAGATGAAATTTGAGCCTTATAAACGCTCTGATAGAGATGCCTTCCGTAACTTGTATTGGATGTACAAAAAAGCACATCTAGCTGACATCTAGCTGAAAGACGTAGTTCTCTCGCTCACCACATGGTGTGCAGTTCCGAATGTGTTATCAGCACAGACTAACAAACATCACTTCTTGAAAGACAGCACATAAGGGAAATGTCTTTGTTGCTTCTTATTATGGGTAATGAATTGTTGTGTAATAATTTTGCCCTTAGACATAGCAGAAAGGAAGTTATCATTAGCAGGGAAATAGATACTTGCAAAATCACCTTTGTGGTACTTAGGATAGACAATATTTAAGTCTCGCCATAAAATCTAATGAATTAAAATAAATGAATAAAAAACAGTGGGTATATCTGCTTGAAAAAGCTTTTTGAGATGGTCCTGTTCCAGTGTACATTCCTGAATCCACTGGCACTTATTTGGGTACATTCAATTTGTATTTGGAGAAAAACAACTGAAATAATATCAGTGCTTAACATGCCTAAAAGAAATAAAGTCTTAGCCACGTACAATTATTTTCCTGAATTGGGATTTTTTTAGTTTCTGTCTTGATGAAATCAAACTACAGGAGGTTGCTTTGCCTGAGAAGTCTGGCTTTTCAGGCTGCATTTATTCTGTGCAGTAACAGTGGGACAAAATTATGCCTTTAGTCTTCAAAATGCGAGTGGGAAAAGAGAGGAAAGAGCAGAGGTAAATTCTGTCATCAAAAATTCTGTGAACCAAGTTAAAGCCCAACAATTAAAAAAAAAAAGTCAAAAATTAAAAAAAATTGTTCTGTGGATTCAGGTCAGCCATACATAACAAGTGTCCTGAGAGCTGAACTAGTAAAATGAAATCCTACTGTAAGAGCAACTTCCCAAGATGATCATCTCTGTATGCAGAAACAAAGCTGGGGATGATGCTTTAAGTATCCCCCACATCAGGAATTGCAGCTGTCCCTTATCTACTAATGTAACCAAACCTTTCATTCACCTGTCATGTTAGGTTCCAGCATAGCTCAGAATCTATTTGAGGGCTTCTTCATTGTATGTAAACTGGATATGTTACAGAACACTTACAACATTCTCTAATTCACTGTCCATTTTCATCTAAGCTGGAGCTTTTACAGTAGAAGTAGATGAGGAAGCAATTAAAATAAATCACTACTCCTGTTATTTTTTTAGGTCTGTTTACTCTTCCACAAGCATAAATGAGGCTGTTAAGACTCTTACCCCTGACTGCAATGCCACAAATTTCAAAGCCACGCCAAAAGTATCAAAAGGGTAAGGAGCACCAAGACACTGCATGTCCATCTAGATTTAACAGGTCTTCATGGTCTGCCACTGAACTTGGTAGTAGGGATGTGAACCAGTTGCACCTCCTGCTTTGAGCATGGGCGTTAGCTTACTTTTTCATGGAGGTACAGAATGCAATGTCACAACTAAGCCAGTTTGTTTCTTTCCTTTAAAGAAAAGGAAAAACCTCAATAAACATTAATGGAGTATACATTCTACTCCTTTCTCCTTTTGTTTAAAGGTATAGTTTAGAGTTTATGCTACAACCTCAGAGCATATGTTTGATTAAAATGTGACCAATATGCTCATGTTTTAAAAAATTGATTATCACAGTTGTATCCTTTTTCAACAGTTTAGGTTTTCAATTACTTTCCGTAAGCAACAGTTTAGTTTTGACAGAAGTCGGCAGCCGAAATACCTAAGGGTAGGGAGAAGAGAAGAGGGAAGGGTGTATGATTTTGGTAACTAACTGGGTCATGAAACCAACATGTTGCTTAGTTTCACCTTGGCTTACTACAGATGCCAGAGGCTTATTGCCTCATAGAAAATGTCCAAATCCTGCCTTTAAAAAAATACAAAACAAGTATAGGAATTCTATACATACAGCATTTCCTGTACCTCTAAGAGGTAGCAGCTTTGGAATGTCCTGCTATTTCCCTCTGAAGTGAACAGATATAGTGCAAGTCTTATCTTAAGCCTCAAGGCACAGTTTTCTCTTTCCAAAACTGTTCTGTCACTGTTCATATTGGGGAGTGGATGTCCTTGATAGTGAGAGGTCCAAATGTCAGCCTGCTTACAGGCCTGTAACACAGCAATAAAAAGCGTCACGGTCAGAAAATATTACCTAATATGCTAGTAAATGCTGCTATTAGATTTCCTGCAGTCCTTTGGCAGCACTGAAAAAGGTAAACAAGATGGCTTTTTTCTTAGGTATGCTTGCTACCATGTGCAGAAACTTCTTGCACAAAAAATGTGCAGAATAGAGGAAGCTAATGTTATAGTAACATTTTACTTGTATTCTAGTGCTGGACTACAACAAGCTGTCTCAAGAACTTTACCTACCAGTGAAAGAGTTCAAGGCATGATACTGAGAAGTAAATCAGTACCCCAAAATAAAATGGTTCCATTTGTAAACATTCCCTTGGCTGATGGACAGGTATGAAACTCTTCCTTTAAAAAAAAATTCTAAAATACTTTACAGTAGTTAGCTGTGAATTGTCTAATACAGATAGCTCTCGCTGTCCCTATGTGAGCTGCTAAACACAAGGAAGAACAATTAGCAATGTTTTGTAATGTAGCAGGGCAGCACCTGGTTTTCAGAGAAGCTGACAGTGCAAGTATAAACGTTTGGAGTAGTTTTTGAAACTTTCTCTTCATGTTTTTAGACACTCCGTATGGCTGGTGGAGACCTCCGTAACTTTGATGTTCAACTATTAAATCAAGATACAGTACAGCACATTCATAACCTAGTGGTAAGCTTAAACCAGGAGACTTGAATATAAGTATTCCAACACCCAGTTCTGCATTTTCATGTGAGATAAATGTTGTGGGTGTTAATTCTGATTGTGTATTTCTTCAGAAGTTAAGCCTAAGTTGGCTGGCAGAAATTGGAAGGAGAGGGAGGTACAGGGAAGGGACAACTGCTGTACACAGATAAATGCGTAGGAGAGCACTTACAGAAACACGTACAGTTACCTGGAATAGAACAGAGTTATAAGCTTTTCCTTCTAGATTGCTCAGTGTGCAAATTGCCATACTTTATCCCATCCACAAAAGCTTACAGAGTTACAGCAAAGCTTCAGTTCTTGTTAGAATCTGTTGTTCTATGTCTATTATTGAATAAGAACTACTGTTAATTCTCTACTGGTATTTGAACATGAACTACCTTACTTCTGGCTCTAGGAAGTAAATTGTTTTGAAGAAGAATAAAGCTGAACAGAACTTTGTAGCACACACTGCCTGACATTCTTAGCAAAGCATAGAGCTTCCGGATGAATTCATCTGGAGCAATAGGTATCCATCTGGACAATCAGTGATAATAATCAGAGAAGTCTTGTGGGTGGGAGTAACTGAATGTGGCTGGAATAAGTTAAGATGAAGGTGCAGAAGTCAAATTTGGTAACAGCGTATCTGCATCTGTAAGCAGAGAGCAGGGATTTACTTATTACATCTACAGCACCTAATTTTTTCATTTCCTTTAAGCTTTGCTTGTTAGCTTGAACTAAAGTGAATTTTCTTCACCCTTAGAGTGAGCTGACTGTATTATGTGGAAAGGCTACTGCTAAGTCAAGTTAACGGAACTGCCTTGCGATGACAGAATATTCACAACTGCTCTTACCTTCCTCCTCTAAAGTGTTCAGAGAATATCTACAATGTCTTAATAAAGCTGTGTACTGCTGAATAAATATTTTTACATAAAAGCATACAATGGGATCCATGTTTTTCCTTGTTTCCATAAAGGACACAAATGCAAAAGGAAGCGATTTTACTTTTCCACCTTTGTACAAGCCTTGAGCTGGCATTTTAGCTCAGTTCACAGTAAAAGGAAAAATACCTTGATGTAGCAAACAAGATTTAGTAGCAAAAGATTTAAGTTCTAACTGATGTTTCTACACAGCTAGAAGTAGGAAGCTACTTCTTATTACAGTTTACATTGTTTCTGGCATGCATGGAAGAATTCTATTTAGCTATTGGTTTGCTGTTACTATTCATGTTTTGTGTTTTGGAGATTTTACTTAAGCCTTAAAATGAAATGCAGGTTTTTAAGTTCTTTAACAGAACTTTAAGATATGCAGCTTCAGTTTTCTGGTAACACAGATATAAATCTAACACAAATAAACTGAATTATTTCCAGTCTTCTGTTGTGATATAACTTGCTAGATAGGGTAATAGCTCAGATTTTCTCTGGTAGGAAAGCTTTTGACAACTTTTTCAAGTAAAAGATGACCACAATTGCTTAAGCTTTTCATTAACTTGAGCATACTCCTGGCTTTTAGTCTGCTAGGAGTGATTTCACTGTTTTCACTGTGATACAACAGCAGGGAAGACTTGCATTTTCAAAACTTTAAGCATATTTTAAGCAATTTTAGCTTCTAACAGTTTTTTCTTCTGTCTTAAAAAAAAAAAAAAAAAAAAAAAGTGAGATAAGGGTCACAAGTTTCAATTAAGGAAAAAAAAGCACTTCCTAGGACAAGGAAGTCAAAGCTGGTCAAGAACATTAAGTTAAGCCTAACTGATGAATAATCTTATTTTCACTTGATAACCAGAGTATAGATATGCTTTTCTTTCCAATAATAGCATTAAGAATTGTATGAAACATTCTACATTTAGAAGTCAGTCATTATACTGCCCAATTACAACTAACTTTATTTGAATTAACCTAAATTGATGAGAGCATCGCATCAGCTTGTTATCAGTGTTGATTCCTGAAGACAAGCTGGTATGACAAGCTGGTATTTCAAGATGAATGATTTAACTTTTCCCTCATATACTACATTAATGCATATCCCATTGCAAGGCAGCACTGAAATCTGAATGTTTGACGACAGTATTCTACAATTTCCATAAAAATGCATTGTTGAATATAGCTTTGAAAACCAGTACAGTGCACAGCTGTGGATCTTGGAGGGGTTTAAGTCTGAATGTAGTGGTATCTATTACAGAATTAGCTCCTGTTGTTTAATCAGGCCTGCTCTAGTTGAAGGATCTCATGAATTTTAACTTAGAGTGTGTGTGTGCGTGTGAAAGAGAGACTATTAACAGCTAGGAAAGTGTCTCTGGGCCCTGACACGGGCCAAACTCACAAGCTGTGCACTTCTTCAGTGATGCAGGCCTTCTTAATCAATTGATACGTTTATCCCAAGGGGTGAAGCACCGAAGACTCAATTACTCTGTAGTACTACCTCTGACCTACATATCACAATGCACCACTTATTACAAAGAACACGCAACTAATGCTTCTTTCACATAGGACAAGCACATTGGCCTATTTAACGAGGCAGCAGCTGCAGTAAAGCAATAAAGTTTATTGCTAAACCAAACAAAATTACTGACAGTGGTATTATATTACTTCCAAGTTTAGTACTGAAGTCAAGATTGTATAAGTTTTAAATTTATGTATGACTTTTACCACACTAAAACTCTGTAGAAAGAGGAGATGTGTAGAATAAAGGCAATTCTGGAAATATGGTCAGATTCTACTGTCAGGAGCGTAAATTAAATTAATGACTAATAATCCATACTACATATAATGATCAAATCTACATCCTCCCCCCCCTTTCACTTCAATATGCTATCTAAGAAGTTACAGCGAATTCCTCCCCACTCCACCAAAAAACACAACTTTAACAATTTACTTTAGAGAGATAAATTTTAGAGTTAAAAAAATTTTAGCGTCTAAAGTTTAGAGGTAAATCTGAAGACCAGTATCTGAAAGCATTAGACAAGTACATTAATTATTAAACACTACAGCTTAAGATGATGAACTTGGTGAAACACACCAGAAGGATCACTATGTAACTATGACTTCATGCAAAGCCAAAACCTGCAGTTTAAGTGAGAACAAACAAAGCTTCAATAGAGGACTTGCAACGGTATAAATCAATACTGAAGGAGCAGCCAAACAGTGTTTATTCTTGCTCCAGTTTAAAATCCACATTTCGCAATGTTCCAATGTCATCACCTACAAGTGCACTGAAAGCTCTGGAGCACCTCTCTCCCACCTCACTCTGATAAGAATTCAACAATTACCTGACAAGCTTTTAAAGTCACTCTTGAAATTTGTAAAGAAAAATAAGAGTGTATTTCAACTTCTACTCAATGGGGAAGAGGAACTACACTATAGCAAACTGGTGAACAGCAACTCATGCACAGTTCTCCAACTCCGTAACAAAATAAGACAGCTGTACCTGATAATTATTTAAGGTCTCTTTTTTAAAACCAATTAAATGCATATAAAAAGGAATAGGCCTGGGAAAATTAAGCATCTTAATAGCTAGAAAAATTTTAAACTACTGAAAAGCTGATAAAATTGACAACATTTAGTATGTTTTGAGGTAAAAAATATTTGTCAAGTACAACACTAATCTCCATCTCTTTACAAACCGTGTTAACACCACTACAGATTGCCAGGCATGTTTTTTTGTTTGTTTGTTTTAAAGACATGGATTTAATTTAGCACAGGATTTAATCATCTTCATTTCAAATGTTTGTAACTTCTTGATGGCAGTCTGAGATCTTTGTACTTTCTCTATAGAAAGGGGACATGGCTGTGGCCTTCCCCTACCCAAATAGTTGTATTGCTGCTCAAGAAAAATATTTATACACACAGTACTTAAACTGCAAGCTGGTTTTAAAGCAGCTTCAGCCTCTCTATGTTTTCAAGCACCTACCTCTCTATAGTCAGTTGGTACACATGGTCAGAACCACTGCAAAAGTAAAAGTTACACGGCAAGAAGAAATATATTATACACCAACTGCTTTTATTTATTTCAGAAACCGTTCACAAGATGGTAGAAAAAACTTACAACCACTTCTAATTTAGTCTTCCATTGTTCCCAGTCAGCTCTAAACCCATTATGTGCAAAGCCCATTTACCATGCATCTAGATGACAGATACAGGCTATGAAATTCTTTATTCTACTTGTAGCAGCTTATGCAGGTGCAGCCAAATACCAAGCCTCAGGACAAATTGTACACAAACTTTACAATGTAGAATTTGAATTTAAAATATGAAACTTAAAATCTACACAAAACTGGTAAAAATCAAGCACAGATACGAGGACAAACTTAAAACCCATGTGAAAAGGAGTCTCGTCTTCCTTTCAAGTGCTTTATTCTGCTACACAGTCAAAATGAAGATGTAAGCTTTGTGGTTAGTTTAAATTACACTCTGTAGATACTATAGACCAATTTAAAAGTTACACATACAGCAATAGATGTCCATTGGTTCATCTGGATTACTTATACAATCCAGTTGGATTGTTGAAAACAAGTCAGGCAAAATTTCAAAGAAAATCCTTGTGCAACTTTTTAGACAAATGTTTACTGATGGGCACACTGTACCCCAGGTCCATGATGGCTGCTTTCTTCATCAGAACTATCATTATAAGCTTCACGTCTCTGGCCACCACCTGAACCACGAGTGGTATCAAATTCCTGAAGATCTACCTCTTCTGCATCACCAATTACATTAGGAAATTCTGGTCTAGCAGGCAGAAGATCTTCAAGTTCCTGCCCCAAAGAAAGAAGCGCATTCAGTACCACATCTCCAACTTCTAAATAAAGTCATGACTTCCCCACAGCATCAAGACTCCTTGGAGCAAGTTTGGTTTGGAAGCCTAAACTAGTGTAAGCTCTGAAGTGCATAACTCATTTAAGAGTAACCAAAGTATCTGCAATAACTGGAAAACAAATTAAAAAAAAAAGAAAAAGCTCCACACATTATCAACCAGTGTCCAATCAGTAATTACAGTTGCACTCTCAAGACTTATCACATGGTCATAGATTCTTCTTTCTCTTCTCATCTACCCAAAAATCAACACCGCTTTTAAAAACAGGTTCCAGAAACCTAAATCTCAATTCATATTTCAAGTAATATGCTATGAACAGTATTAATAGAACAATTTATTAACATTTACAGATTACAAAGCAAGCACAGGGGGCTAATGCACAAGCACCTTGCATGCACTGTCCAATAAAACTACCAAATTTATGCTCGAAAGACTACTTACTGAAAGCTTCTCTGGGCTAATCCAGTTATTTTCAGGAAACTGAACGTCAAATTTAATGTAAAGATCCCCCTTCTCAAAAGGATTGCGATACTGTGGCATTCCTTCACCTCTGACTACACGGACACAACCTGTAAGGGTAAGAAACCAATCTGCAGAATGCTGCTTCAGAAACAGTCCTGCCCCACCCAATTCTCCAGTCTGGGCTCAGGTAAAAGCAAAACAAGAATGGAATTAGATATTCAAGAACAACAAAAGCACAGTCAAAGGAGTCCTTATCTCCTCACACTTACCTGGTTCAATTACTTTTCCAGGAGGATATTTAACCACAATTTGACGCCCATCAAGGTGCTTAAATGTGAACTGGAATCCACACAGTGCTTCAACAAGTCCTATCTTGTGCGTCATATGCAAATCATTCCCATCCCTTTGGAACACCTGAAAACAGAAAACTGGAGGTATCTTTTCTAGCACTACAATCATATCCTCACAAGACTGATTATTTAGAGTTTACTGTTGTTCCTAAAACTACAAGACATTACTTAACACACTGTGGAAGCGTGCACCTTACAAACACCTCACGACATCCTAAGACAAAAGGTTCAAATTACATAAAAAGGCAGCCCGTAAAGCAGCAGTACTCCTTTACCCCAAGACCTTTTACAAAAATTAGGCTATAAACAAAAAATTCAGGATTGTTTGACACTGCTTCCCCTACACCATGGTACAAAAAAAAAAAAAAAAAAAAAAAAAAAAAAAAACAACCAAAAAACCCACCACATTTTCATTTCTCAACATTTATTGTAGTGGCTGATATCTCCATCAGCTAGCTACCTATGGAGCACAGGGTTCTGATCAATTAGTCCACAGCTATCTTAAGAGATCTTTAAGCCACACCACTTTGGATTTTTAATGGGAATACACGAGTTTGTCCACCAGTAGGCTGCCAAAAGCATTACCTCCTCCACCTCCTTTCCCACCTCAAGGGAGATTTTAAGAACACAAAAAGCTTGACTGAATATCAGTCTAGTTCTACTCACTAGGACACAAGGTTTCAGTATTTTTCAGAATAGTTAATGCTGTAAAACCAAATACAGCTCATTAGAAGACTAAGATAGAAATGGAATCTACCATATGAACTTTCATGGTTTTATGCACATCTGTTTTGTACGTGTACAGTGTTCTCATTACCAAAAACAACGAACCAAGTAACTGTGATGCTGTGTTTCACCCAGTATTATAGAAGAATGCATAAACTACACATAGGTCTCAATAGAATAGCTGTCCACAGCACTGAAAAGCTTACGAATTTTCAAATAGTTAAAGCTGATAATAACTTAGAAATTTGTACCTCAGTTCTTTGAGGCAACAGAATGCTTTTTTTAGTCCATTTAATGATTTCCTCCTTCAGAGTAAATCACAAAGTTTATCTTATCCCTTCATAGTAATAACTGGGCTTTTTCAAACAAAACATTAAAAAAGTCATCCCAACTTTCCCTTAGCAGAGGTCTAGGACAGAAAAAGGTCATTTGCAATGTTTAATTCAGAAGTGCAATATGTACACACTAGAATACAATAAGAATTAACCAAGCTAGTATAAAGCAATCTTGTTTCCTAGTGCTTGGTTAAATGATGTAGTTATACTATCAGCATTCTGTGTTAAATTTCCAGAGCCTGACAATAGTGGACACAGAAAGCACCATCTCTGCAGCCTAGTAGGAGTTTCCTGTGATGTCACAAGACATTAATAAAATCAACACTTTGCACTGTTTGTGCCACAAGCAATGTAGATTGAAGTTAATGTCTTGAACAGCTCTGCACAGTGACTAAATCTAGCAAAGTCATTGTGAGCTTACTTGAGAAGATTAATGTTCACTAGCATGAAGAAACACCAAAATCCACATGTCCTCTGGTCCTCACTTGCAAATAAAAGCTCACAAATAAAGCCATATTACCTGCTATAGAATTACTAAAGGCTATTCATCATCTCTTCCAGACATGCAATTACATGAATACAGCCATTTACATCACTTAAATATTAAAAGATTGTATCAAATGGCATTTAAAATATAAACTTAAAGGTATTACCTCATTCTCCTTTTCTTGGAGTAACAGGACAATATCACCTGGTTCCACACCTGGAGCCTGATCTGCTTCTCCACTGAATGTAATTCTTTGCCCATGTTTCATGCCTTTGTCTACATGGACTTCAAGTATTTTTACCTCTTTGATCACCTTTTTCCCTTCACATTTTTTACAGCGGTCTTTTTCATTAATTACTTCACCTGAAGACACAAGTTCAGAGATTAACACATAATTGTACACAATTCTGAAAGGGAAAGAAAGCTATTTTAAAGTAAGTTGAACAACATACGCAACAGAACTAGTTATTTAGGTGTTGCTTTACACGTCCATCACAAGAAGAAAACCAGACTCTACTTACTGTACTTGGGAAAAGGGAAAGAAAGAACAAAAAGGGAACACAAAGATATATATAAAAGCTTCCAAGCAATCTTATCACAAATCTTCAAAAGATTTTGGACACAGAAGGCAAAACAAAAGGTGAGGTTTGCAGCTTGCATTGTTCCTTAGGTCCAAACTCAACTCCAGTATCCTTACCATTCAACTTCTCTTTAAAATAAAACAAACTACTTTAAAATTCTTCGTTATGTTGCAGGATAATCACTGTAAAGGAGGGAGTGGCAGCATCCACTCTTCCTTAAAAGTCACAATACCAATTTCAAACTACTTCACTGAATTTGAGAAGCTTAGTTCTGTTCTATTAACAACAGTGAAAGCTGCTAACAGCCCCATTCTGCAGCATTCTACTGCAGCCCTTAAGTACTACATAAATGCAGTCAGTAAAACTAGAGAGAGCCTCACATACCAAGACAGCTGATCAAATCAGCTTCATACAAGAGCAATAAATGGTGTCCCACAGAAATTATCTACAACTGCCTGGCACATAAGATTCCACTCCTATACTATCCTGACAGTGAATAGTTTTTCATACTGTTTGTCATCTTTAGCAATGCAAGTACTTTTTCCAGCAAACTGAAGGGTAATTATACAGAGCAACTTAAATTCTCTGTCCTACCCAACTGAAACTATGTATTTGAATTGTGAAACAAGATGTTAAGAAACATCATTTGTAAAATATTTCAATGAAATACAGCTTTTTAATGTCAGGTACTGTCAAAAGCAAAGCTATCTACAAGGCTGCATTACTACTCTGCAAACTGCAGAAGATTCAGAAAGGATTCACGTGTAGTACATATCATGTGATGATAAAACAACAAAGTCAGCAAAGGGTATCTTAGTATTTTTTTTCTTTTAAGTCCAACTTTAGGTTTTTAGTTTTAACCTAAACCTGTCCTTGGAGACTAAGACAGTAAAAAAAAAAAAAAGAACAAAACACCAACACCAAAAACTTCTAATCCCTCCTCCCCCCCAAAAAATATTGGTCTCTTCAATGGAAGAGTAATAGCAACAAGTAAAATCCACATCTAAGTCTTTAAGAAACAAAACCACCACCACGTAACACAAATTAAAAAAAGAACAAAACACCACAATTAATCCCTATTGTTAAGCTTCCAGGTCATCTTTCAGCATTCCAGAAGCCTTGCTTCTGCTCTAAGTAAAATGACTTCTCCATACTGGGTCCAGACACCTATCTGACAACATGACAACATAGAGGAAAAGCTTTCCTAGATGAGATGCAATTCACTATGAGAGAAGCTATGCAGCAGTTCTCCCAAACACACAAGATAAATATTTATATATTTTTATTACATATTTATAAGTGCAATGAGGAATATGAAAGAGCCAACCTACCTTCTCCATTGCAGTCAGAGCACACAGACTGCATCTGCTGAACCATTCCAGGAGCCAGCTGTCTGATCATGATACGTACACCTCTACCCCGACAAGCATTACATTTCTGAACAGCTCCAGCCTTCCCTCCTTGACTAGAATAGAAAGCACCAGTTGCATTAAAACCAAGCCTTTCAGAAATGAACAACAATATTTACAGCAGTAGGTTAACATGCCTGACTGCACTGCCAATGAGTCAGGTGTCCCTGCTGGCAAACACACACACACACACACACACACACACACACACTCCCCCAAGTAGTTCAAATCCCATGAAATTACAAATAAACGATTTTGAGTCTGAGAGCAGACTCCAGTAAGTTAAATACTGATGAAGATCTGACATAGAAGATGCTTCACTGTATCATACATCAACAAAGCAAGCAGAACCGAACTTACCCATTACATGCACTACAAAGGACATTCTTGCTAAGTTGTAGTTTAGTTGTCTTTCCATTATATAAATCTTCTAAAGAGACTCTGCAAAATAAAGCATTTTCTCCTGTGTTATCATTTAACAATATTCTTTCTCCACATCATTAAAATACCTGCCTAGGACAAGTAATAGAAAAACAGTTCTCCATAATGACTAAATCTGCTGTTAAAACAAGATTTTTTTTAAAAGCACCACTGTGCTTTTACAAGGAATCATTAAAAACTGTTCTATACATATGAATACAGGTACAGCCCTGAACATCACTTAAGAGAAAAGCTACGATGTAATTGGTTAGTTGGGTTGCTCCACAGGAAGCAAGCTAACATAGCACATTATGTTTCACTACACACTCACATTTGATCTTTTAGTTTTCTTTTTCAAAGAGGCTCTACCAAGCAAGTGAGAAGCCCTCCTCTCTCTAGATCATCTTGGAGGCCTTTATAGCATACATACATACATAAGAAGATTACTTACTACTGTACTGTACTTTCCCCTGGAAAACACAAGATACTGAGGGAGAGGAGGCAGAAAGAACAACACTAACAAGTCCCCAAGGCTATACAGTTCTTTACATTTGTTCATTTTTAGATGCCCTTGAATATACGAGCAAATTCTAATAACCTCTGTAAAGTGAGAGAAGCTTACGAACAGTGTTTCCCCAGGTTCACATTATTGGACAGAAGTTTCAACTTGAAGTATATTAAACTAGAAAAGGTTACCTAGCATTAGCATTTACAAATAAAAACAAAACTAAAGCAATTAGTAATATTAGTTTTAACTGTAAGTGAAGAACAGTCAGACGTGCTATTCGAGCATGATGTTCAGTTTGGTTTTGTTTCTGAAGGTTTTTTTCTTTTTAAAGAATTTCCCATTAATTACATACTTTATACTTCCAGTCAGCTACGAATGCAAGTTAGCTAAAATCTTTCAGGAGCATTAATACCTAAAGAGTTCAGCTATTACACAATACTTGTTTATTTAATGCAATTTCAGATTAGAACTTCCAAACATAACTGAGAAGCAACACCAAGAAAATGACGTTAAGTAAGGCTTAGTTACAGGCTAGTATTGAGACAAATCAAAGTATCAGATAACCTACATGATTAACCATTTATTGAAAACCAGCTAACTGCCTTCTGGACTATACGTGACACAGAGGTCTGAAAAGGAGGTGCAGACTGCATAATCTCACCTGGGGAGCACAACAAACATATAAACTAGCAGCAGAGAAGAGTACAGATAAGTTGAAAATTTACATTAATTTCAGCATTATGATACTTACTTGAGAGGATGCATCATATCTTCTCCTCTTCTTCTACCATTACGACTTCTACTCTGACCACCCATGAAGTTGAACAATCCACCACCAAAGATGTGGGAGAAAATATCGTCCATTCCACTGCTTCCACCACTACCTTCTCGAAGGCCCTGTTCTCCATATCTATCATATAACTCACGTTTCTCTGGATTTGACAATACTTCATAGGCAAAGCTTATTTCTTTGAACTAGAAGGAGGAAAGAATCACATCAGTGCACAATAATCTTTAACTAAGGGAGAATTTTGCTACAGTTCCCTGTCCAGCATGAAAACCTGATGAGGATGGTACACAACACAAACCTTCTCCACCCTCATCCTAGTAAGACAGGAAAGCAGATTGAGGCATCGTTGTGTTACATCTTGCCTTCCCATCAAACACGACATTTTATTGCAGGTATCCACTGACTTGCTTTTTGGGTCTAGCACAAGACAGTCTTACTAACAGGTACAAAACCACACATTACTGCAGTAGCCAGCAGGCAAAAACAAGTTACGCACACGATATCGACTGTCAGACTTGTCAGGTGCTTTAGAAGTTGCTCAGTTGTTCTCCTATTTTAAAATGCATTTTAACATATCAGTCCACAAAACAAAGCTTATCTTCACATAGTCATCCCTGTTCACTTCTAAGCAATCTTGAGAACTTCTGATAGGGATAATCAACTGAGTCAACTTAATTAACATTTTTAAAATTACTATTAGTACATCTGATCCAAACTTCTCATATATGTGGTGTGTTTTACGCTGCAATTTCAAGTCCCTCCAAAAGTACTTTTTCCCCACATCTTCACATATTTTACTTTCCATGAAATATGGGCCCAGAAAACAGATTATTCATGTTTTTCAAATACATATGTAGCTAGATGTCAGTGTCAGCTGACACTGGCAGATGAAGAGGCAATTCTTTTAGCACTGCCTTCTCAACCAATTTGACTTAACTGCTGCATTCTGTCACTAAGTTTGCCCTGAGATTGGAAATCAGTAGAGAAGGCATTATTCCCTCTCATGGTTCTTACTGTTTTTGAACCATCTGTAACACCAAGCCCCCAACACTTTTTTCAGGTCTTTAGATGCTATTGAAACAGCAAACTTCAGGAGTTTAAATGAAAAAAAAAATATAAAAACAAAACAAGTCTTACTTTGTCACCTGCATTTGGATTCTTATCAGGATGGTATTCCTTGGCCAGCTTTCTATAAGCCTAGTTGAAAGAGATACAAAATTAGTTCCAATTTTGAGTCATCTGTACTTTTTTGAGAGACTCAAGTAGCCTTCCAAGGAGAAAGAAAAACCTGATAAAATGAGAAAACAAATGTTTGATATCAGTCACGTATCAATGGGGTATATAATTCTGATTTTACTATGTCTCCTCAATCACAGCAAGACATTAAGAACAAAATGGCTGCCTCAGCTTTTCATCCGATTTTATCAGTCACTAATCCAAGAAAAATCATTTAATTTTTTTTTCTTACCTCCCAATAATGAAACATTCAATCTCATACTGAACTAAGTATGAGTTACATGAGCAGAATTTACACCATCTCTACTTCGTTGTTAAAAACAGCAGACAGAATGGCTGCAAAGATTTTTAAATATGCTTTTTTGACCAGTGCTTCAGTTCTTAAGACCATGACCTTTTCTTTAGCAGTACTCCATCATTTTGTTCCTAGCTTAGAGGATCAAAGCCAGTAACAAGACTTCTTCTACAATTTGGGTATTTCTCGCATCTTCTCCCTGACCCCACCTCATTGGTTCCCAATGTCTGCCCCATGATTGTTAATAGAAATGACTCAAAATGACATTTGAGTAGAGCTGAGCATCTAAATTCTCCCTTTGGAACTACAGCTGTAGAAGAGCTTTATACCTGGTAAAATTCCTTTATTTTAAGTTACATGTCTTTACTGATTATCTTGAAGTATGCTGTGCTTAAAAAAAAGTTAATAAAACAAAGCAGAACATCGACATAAGAAGCAAAATGTTCTACAATACACTAAGAGTAAAGAGCAAAAGTCATAGGTCTCATAGTACAAATTACCCATCAATAACAAGGCTTAACCTTTCACAAACTTGAACTGTAATAAAAACATCTTTTCCTTGTATTTTAAGCACTAAAATAATTGAAAAATTCAACTGAAAATCTACATATCATATCAGCTAAAAAGGATTTTGTGTAGTGACTGTTAAAGGGAAGAGTTCATGTCTTCGCTTATAGCAGCACAGCATTTTAGAGCAATCCTTAAGATCATTCATGGCCCCAGAGCAAGCAACCTCTTTTTAATTAATGAGAAACAGATCCAGAATCAAGGCTACATGGACACCTACCATAGCTTTAATACAGGTTAAACTAATCATTGTTAAGGGCTGTTTTCCTCCTGATTCTCAGTAAAACCATTATCCATTTCTTTTTTTCTTTGCTCTGCTTTCATATCTGATATTAAAATATCAGATTAATGAAGCATCCACATGGCCTCTCAGTGAGGATAAGAGGGACAAACTGAGTGCTACAAGGCAGTTGGTACATTCCTTGACAAGTGCAACATATAGCAACGAATACAGAACAGCAGAGGTCATAGAGTAAAAGAGAGCTGCAAGTTCTTCAGTCGTATAGGCGAGAAAACACCTTTAAGAGACTTTGATAAGGAAAAAATAGTGCCTGACCGTGTTTGCCAGCCTCCTACCACCTTTCACTAACACTATTTCGACATTGCCACTGCCTATCCCTGCACAAATTAAGCTACCTTGTGCATGCTGGGTAACGCGGCTGTTTGTGGCAGCACCACCCATCAGCGGAAGCAGGTCACTGCTAGTAAACTTGCTTGTTAATTTTCCTTCCTCCCGCATAAACGGGGGTAAATTTTTTGGGGGGGGAAAACAGAAAAGCGGTTCATACCCTACGTACTGAAATGCCTGCGGTACGTCGTTATACCGATGACCCGGCTCCAAGTTTTCTCCTTGCCTCTTTATCACCTCGCTTCGGTGCCCCCGGCCCGGACTCGAGCAAAGCGAAACCCCGCCGGGCCCACACGTGGGACAGACAATGGGGAGGCCGCAGCCCCGCTCCGCTTTGCGCCGCTCCCCCCCCCCCGAGGAGCCCCCGCCCGTCGGGCGCGCAGGGCGGCGGGAGGCGGAGGCCGCCCACGGCCATGGCGGGGATCTCAGACCGCCGTGCCGCACGGCAGGGCCCGGCTCCCCGGCGCTCCCGCCCCCCCGTGCCGCCCGGGGCCCGCCCGAGGCCTACCCGGCTCCGCCACCGCCCGCCCGCAGGCGAGGCTCCAACGGCCCCTCGGCGCGGCCCGCGCATTCCCGCCGGGCTGAGGTGACACCGGGCGCCTCTCTCTTCCCGCACGCGGGCTCAGGCCTCGCGGTGAGACCCGGCGCGGCCCCGCCGCCTCCAGCCGTGCCCCCCCCCCCTCGCAACCGCCCCATCCCGAGGCCCGCCCCCGGCCCGCTCGCCTCCCGCCGGCCCTCGCCCGCTGCCCCGCGAGGCCCCGTCCGGCGCCCGATCCACCCCCGCCCCGCAGCGCTACCGCCCGCCGTCCCCGGGCGCCGGCTGCCGCCCCTCCGCCGCACCTTCTTGAGCTCGTTGTCGGAGGCTCCGGGCGGCACGCCCAGGATATCGTACAGCTTCGTGTCGGCCACGTTCGCCATGGCAGCAGCGGACGGCGGGCGCGGGCCGGAGAGGGCCGAGGGGCGGCGAGGGCGAGACCGGGAGCGGGACGAACGCCGCTGCGACGTCACACGCAGACGCCTCGACGCCACCGCGCCGCGACGCGGGAGGAGCCCGCCCCCCTTCGCCCTTTGGCGGCCCCGCCCCCTCGGCCGCTTCGGGCGCCTGACCCAGTTCCCGCGCGGGGCTGCGGGGGGCGCTGTCCGCGTGGAGCTCGCGCTGCTGGGGGCGGGAAGGGGCTGTGAGGGACGAGCGGGCGGGCTGCCCCGCTCTGAGCGAGCGGAGGTGTGGAGCGTTCCGCGTGGGAGCTGTGGCTTCGGCGTTCCCCGCGTCGCTTCGAACCCGACGTTGCAGTGCCTGTGCGCCCGCCTTTCCGCAGGTGACTGCGCCTTGCTGCTGGGGCGCGTCTCTGAGGGCACCTCGTGCTGTCAGACCTCAAACACCAACCGATTTTTCTTCAGGGTGTATTACCGAGGCTTCGGTGGTTATAAATAACACGGGTACCCATCTGCTCTGTGTTTTTCGTGTTTTGCTCCGCTTATGGGATCTTAAAAAAGCGCTAGTTGCTATGCTAGGCTTGAAGTGGTGCAGAGAAGTGAGTTGTGCTGGAGTGGTGCTGAAGCCACGGCAAGGCACCGCTTTCAGATGGCAAATAAATGTCCTGCTTGTGCCTCATTAGAACCTCGGCCCTCAAACCTGGTCAGGAGTGTGGCTTCTCCAGCCTTTCCTCATACTGCACTCCTGGTCATCAGCCCCTCTTCAGGCAGCGACTGCTGGAAGGCTCTGGAACCTGAGGCAGGTGCTTGGCAGAGGGAAGAGGAGCGGGACGGGGCCAGTTCTCTACAGTGCCCTCCTCAGCCAAGCAGCCATGCCTGGAGCGTGTCTGGGATGAGGTGAGCAGTGTTGGGCCCTGAGGAAAGTCTGCCAGGAGCAGATCAGAGACTTGGCCCAGGTGAAAGTGCGGGAAAGGTACTTTGAAATGATTCATGTATTTAAGGTGCAGAAATTTGAATGGGCCTTTCGCCTGAGGGGAACAGATTGAAGCACTTGAAGGCTTCTTTCCTCATCATTTGAGAGCGACTTCATCTCTTCACCTCAGCTTGTGACTGCAGTGGCTGCAGTTGGGAAGAGCCATCTGCTGGTGGTTTCTCTGCTCATTAGGCTGATATTTACAGAGCCCTGAATTCCATCACCATGTTTATGAAGGCTGGCATAACCTGGCTTAGTACATCATGGTAATACTTGCTGTGGTATTGTAGGTGTGGCAGTCAAGGACTTCAAAGGGAAATGGAGACTAGTATTGGAGGGAGAAAAGTGTTAGGGCAGAAACAGCTACTGGGACAACCACCACGTGAACTGCAATTATCATCTGGCTCAGAGACATGCAGAAAGAAAGAACAAAAAAAAAATCATCAGGAGAGATAAGTTTCTTCAGTATTTTTAGAGGCTGTCTGCACAGCCTTCAGTAACCCTATGGTTTAACATATGCATCTGACATCTGACACTAGTAAGGCTTCAATGTTCAGCTTACCTGTGTCTTGCACTACTTGAATTCATCTTTTATTTTGGCAAGGCTGCATTTAGACTTGTCAGCTAATATACAAACTGTCTGGCATGCATACCTGCCCTGGTGATTTTGCATTGCATTCACTGATTTATATGCTTCTAGAAATTACTATTTTTGTCATATGGCATTTTCTTATTAGTGGGCAGTCAGGTAGGAAGAAAAGTTATGAGGATGTAGGGAAGCACTTTGCTCTGCAGATCTGAAGCTAAACAGAATCAGTATGATTGGTACCTATGCTATTTAAAATACCATAGAGTAATATGCATTTGTGCCTTTGCATTAAAAAACAAAGCAAAATGTCAGCAGCTGGAGATCAGAAGAGCTAACTTAGCTCAACCCAGCAGGTGCTATGCTTCTACCAACTGTTCATGAGTTGTACTGACAGAACTTGTTAGGCACATAGCTGAAATGTCCCTCACTTCTTTTTGCTAGCACTTGTACATTGTCTTTGTTGTCTTTTGTATGGTTCTTTTTTGTTTGTTTGTTCCAATTTCTTTATCATTCCTCTCCTTCACTTAGCTTATTCATATAGTTTCTAAGATTAGGTAAACTCACACACTGTGATGAAAAGACGGAATGTTAAAACTGCAGCAGTTGCTGTATGAGGTTTTGCTTTAAATAGATTGCACAGTTCTCAGCTCTGCAAAGTATTGATCTGGCTTTAGGCAGGCTCTAAGAGGGATCATTCACACTTGGTTTGTGTTTCAGGTCCTTATACATTCTTTATATGGAACAAGTTGAATTTCTTTTCTTTTGGTTGAAGCATTTTGTTATGCTTCTTTAGAAATCAAATAGGAATTGTTTGTGTTTGTCACTGGAGAATCAGAGAGAGAGAGATCAGCCTTACCTTACTGTTAAAGAAATATATCCCCACCCCTTCCCTAACGATTTATCAAGTTATCTTGTGTGTTTAACATAGTCTTTCTTCCTAGTCACTTGAGTGTGTAAGTAGGCACTGTTGCCTTCTATTTAAAGAGTACTACTATACAATCAAATTTAAATAATAATAGTAATGGGTTTTGTTTAAATACTCCTGAAGAATAATGCAGTCATACACTAAAAGCTATGGAGCCTACTTGGTCTTTTCTTTAAATATTCTTTTATTTCAAATTTGATCTGATTAGGCAGTTGGTATATTATGCACAATGTCTGATTTCTACCATTTTTCCACTGTGAAGAAAAAAAAAAGAAAAAAGAAAAAAGAAAAAAAAAAAAGCCATTCAAGAACATAAGCTGAAACTTCCAAATAATGTTCTTTCTAAGATCCAATAACCAAAGAGCATGTTAGGAAGTGGTGGGCAGCTGCCCATGCAGTCAGTTGCAGTGATAACAGAACTGTTGCTCCAGCTCTTGCTGGTTAAGAGGAGCCTGTCCCTGCTCCAGTTCTTCTGACTGGAGAAACAGGTTTGAGTCTTACCATGTGGTCAGAACAAGAGGTCTTGTCTTGTCTACTGTCCTGCCCCACATCTGATGATAAAACCCAGGGCTGCCTGGCAGGTACCTGGGCAGCATCAGTAATATGATTTGTGTACCTCATTCCTATTCTACTTTCCTGGCCCTCATTTTTGCTTCCCTTACGCCTGTTTCTCCATCCTCAACTCCTCCAAAATAAACAATTGCCCCTAATTAATTATTCCCATAGGTCCAATTTTGCTAAATCCACACCCAGATTTGGGTTACTTAGATACAGTTACTTGGATAAGCTGAGCCTTATGTCCTATTACTGATATGGTTACTAGGTGTCATCAGCCTTATATGATTTAATTCCTAAAAGTCCTTTCCAATAACCTGTACCTCCCACTAAACCACCCATGGAATCCAGCCACCCTCAGAGAGGGTTCTGGACTTTGGACAGTATCTCACACTAGTATTTGTAGTTTCTAGTAATTATTTTTTTTAATCTTATGTGCTTTAGTTTCCCCAGTTTTGTTCAGTTAGCTGAATCTCACACCAAAGCCTAGTCAACAGTATGACATTTGCTTGCTATTGTAGCAGGGCACAGCTGTTAGAAAATACATCAAAATGTTAGAAGAATATTTTAGCTGAATTTGTTCTGTTATTATTATTTAAAATTGCTTTGGGGTGAATTTTATGGGCTGCAGAACTTACCTAACACAAACACATTCTACCAGTGTAAATTGTAAGCAGAGGTATTGTGAAAATTAGTTTGGATAAGGAATCAAAGCATTAACTTTGAAACAAAAGTTGTTGTTTAGAGAATTTTCTTTTACTTTTCAAAGAGATTCATTAAAGTCTTGAGAACACTGGTAAGAAATTTTGGGATGGAAATAACCCTTTTCTATATTTAGGATATCCAAGGGAGAATTGTCACATTGTTAACTGGTAAAGAAGAGCAAAGAGTGGATAGTGCAAAAACTGACATCTCAAGTATATGCTGACTTTTCACAAGAGAACTGAGCCATTTCAAATTCATATTTCATAATCATAAAAAGATAGTTTTGGGGAAAAATTCATAATAATCTACTATAAAAAAAAAACTGCCAGCCTTTTAACAGTTTCTTTAATTGTTTAAATTCCTGAACAAGTCCCAGCTTTCTTCTTGATCTAGTAATACATCTCAGTGTTGCTGGAAATTGACTAGGCAAGACGTTTTAAGTAAGATTTCCAGTGCTTGGAAAAAGTACTTCAGTTTATTTGGCTGTAGATTACATGTAACAGCTGAGATGTGAGTAAGGCCCTTGACATAATGAGAACTTGCCTTGCCAATTATTGTTGTTTTTAATTATGTTATCTGATATGTGAGTTACACTTGCACTTAATGTTTTTACATAATATTTTGTTTTGTTTTTCCCAGCATGCAACAATCCCTGTGCTATTCAATGTACAATGAACATCTGAGCTGTAAGTATGTGATCTTTCAGTTTTACTACCAGTAACTCTCACACCAGAGAGTTAAAGACATTCTTAAGATAAAAGCTACATTTTGTAATACATATGCAAGATTTTCATAGGTGTTAAATCTTCATACTTAAAATTTGGATGTAACTAAAGTTGCCATATTCTTGAACTATGTACTTCAAACAATCTGTCCTATTATGTCCTGTTTTCTGTAATACATGCAAGCATTTTCTGTGAAGAAAAAGATATTATTGGTTATTAGTTTGGTGTTTTGCCTCTATTTAACTGAGGGCAATTTTTAAACAACTTTGTTTTGAAGGAGATTTACAAGAATGCTTTCTTGTAAGATAAGCAAGAGGACGCTATTATAGTATCTCTGTATCTGCTTATATTTCTCCTAAATTGTACTGTAACTGTTGTAAAATATGCTAGGCCTTCTAACTGTAGAGTATACTTGATGAAACCAAAAGTGGAGTAAAGTGGTACTTTGTGTAATACTGAACAGACTGTATGAAGGCTGAAACAAGAACAAGAGGGAGAGTATTGGAGTAGATAACTGGAGAAAATTCATTTAATGTTTATTCAGAAAAGGTAACACATCTGAGAATCATCCGGATGTAATCATCCCTAAACAATTAAATAGGGTTTAATTCCTCCCCATGCTGTTAAAATACAGACAAATAATGCCTGGCTTCTGAGCAAAAGCAGTTGAATAGTGCACTGAGGACTTTTTATTGCCAGGGCAGAGTTGTGCTATTACAGGGTTTTTGAAGGAAAGGGTGGGTGGGCAGGTAGGTACATGGAAAATGGAAGTACTTACATAGGGGAAGCCATGGGGAACTGCAACTGAGGCATGAAGAAATACGTAGACTTAAGAATGCTTTAGCAAAAAACCTGTTATATATGGCTTCTCTCTCTTGCCTCTGAGCATGTGCATCTACAAGAGTATGTTCTCTTTAGCAGAAAGGAGTCAGCAAAGAGATAGCTAGCTCCGTATTTTGAGGCTAGAACATACATAGAAAATAATGAAAACATTCTATAGAAGACAGATCTTTATAGCTTTTTTATTCTAAAAACAAAAAACAAAAAACAACCAACAAAACTCACAAAATCTTCTGGTTAGTCTACCAATAATGTATCAGCAGCTGTCTTAAAAAGATGCCAGTCCAGCTTTTCCCAGAACCTTGTCCTTCAACAAGATAAACACATTCCTGAAAGCTGGTACTGAGTTCCAACATCACAATGGCTTGTGACTATTTCCTCTGTGCTTATATCTTATGTTTATAATTAACCTTATTGCAGCCAAGAATCACAGTATTGCTACACACATTACCTTATAGTCAGCATTTAGGAAATGCATTAAGGAATCTATAAGAACCTGTGGGATAGCAGCTCTTTATATTTTTCATGCTCGCATTCTACCTCAGATAAAATAGTTTACATGAAATACTTCACTGCAGTTACTTCTATGAGTGCAAATACTGCAAAACAGTAATGCCTCACCTTTCTATATTAAAATATTTATATTTCCTTTTTTATTTCTTATAGAAAAATGTTAATGTCTTGAGTTTGTTGTTTTGGAGTAATTTTATCTACAAGGTAGTTTATCACATTTAGAAAAAATCAGAGAATCATCACATTTGAAGCTTTGTGGAATGAAACAATATTACAACTCAGAACAGTATTTCTTGACCCATTTAAGAGTGTCATTTCAGAATTGTGCACTAAAGGGCAACTCTGTTCTCATATACAGATTTTTTTAATGATCCACACACTTCTGTGACATTGTTTTTGTTCTAACAGGTATTATAACTTCATAATGCTTTAGTCTTGCTCCAAGTAAGTTAATCTGTTTTACTGTTGATTTCAATAGAAGCAGAAGTCTGGAACTTCACCAAATGCCTGTCTAAATGCCATTTTGAAACATATTTGAATAACAAGCTAAAATGTGAATAGCTTTATCTATCATGAAGTTAATAATGTGGACAATATGTGAAACCATGAGATATCTGCCTTTCTCTCAAATACCAACAAAATCCTCGGCCTTTGGGAACAATGTGTGACTTAGCAGAGGGAAATAGTAGAACTCCCTTATGGGTCCTCTCTAACTTTAAAACTCTAAGTAGCTATTTCTATATCTGTTACCTTTGCACTCTAAGGAAAACAGGGGAAAAAGAACTGTGAGTTGGTCTGCATCCCTTTCACTCAAACAATTACTAATTTATGACTTAATATTAAAGATTTGTTGAAGGGGGAAGGTAAGGCAATAGAAACTCTTTTTTTTTAATGGCTTCGTTGTTGTTTGTTCTAAAGAAGAAAGGAGTGCATACAAAATTAAGTTGGTTTTGGGAAACAATATTTCTCTTTTTCAGATTTAGAAGTCTTTGTTTCTTAAAAATAATGATTGTGGTTCATCTTGCATAACTTCAGACAAACTTCTGAACTTCAAAATTGATTATTTCTATCAGTAGAAAAATTAAACCTCCTAAAACAAGACAGAGTGAAAAGCATTAGTTCTTTTAAATTGGGCGTTGATTATTTCTGAATAGAGCCCATTTATGTAGCTCAAGTAACTTCCCCATTGCTATATCACTTTCACCAGCAAGCCTTTAATAAAAGGGGAAAGGCTTGATATTAAATTATAGCACTTCTCCAAATCTATTTTTTGGCTAATATATGTACTGTGACAGTTTGGGATGCTGCTGCTCTTTCCAGAGTTCAGTTATATTAAGGTTGTGAAGTTCCTTACTGTTTTGTTGCTCATAATTCTTGTCTCCTTCTATGACAGGAATTAATTTTCTCGTGTCTGTATTGTTGTAATTCTCTGCAGAAGGAGCAGCAATACGCTGACGAGGAAGAATCAGACCACGTGTGCTGTGAGCTCTCGTGGGTTTTCTTTCCAGCAGCTGTTACGGGGCCTCCTGCCAGCCTGCCACGAGAGGGAGCTTTTGCTTGTTAAATAATTTTGCTCTCTCCAGTATGGGCCTGTAATGTGCCTTGACTTAAGTTCTTCTACAAAATAGCATAATAAGAACAAAATACATTAATTTCTCGTCTGAACTTGTGTTTTAGTTATTAAATAAATATCAGGAGGTTTAATTATTTCTACAGTAACTTGAAAACAGCTTCTTAGGGATGTAAAATACTTGATTTACAATCAATTTAATTGGGAATAATTTTAGCTCTGTAGAACTTCTGTGAATTCCATGGGGTGAAGATTTGAGCATAATATGCTCTATACAGTCTGGTCAGACAACACAATTCTTCCAGTTCGGAACTGTTGAAAAAAAAAAAACAAAAAAGACAAGAAGAAGAAATAATGTTATGCTCTCCAAGGAAGGAAAAAAATACAATTTGAAACCTATAGATAATAGCTGAAGGGGAGAAGAGAGGAAAAAAAGAGCTCTGTAAATGGCAGACAAATTGGGATCAAAGGCTGAGTGATTTGCTATGCATCTTGCAGTAAAAGAAAGTTTAGGTAAGTGCTGTGTCACAGAGATCCCCTGCCAAAGCTATTTTCCTGTGCCATTTAGTGCCAACCATCTCTAAAGAGTAGTTCATAGGAACAGCTGGAACTGGTAACACCCTACATTGTCATTTACTAGAGACCACAGCACAGTGTATGAAAGGATTTATTCACTTCCTGATCCATCACCAAGGAAACAGGAAGAAAAGCTCACTCCTTTGAGAGGTGGAGAGACTATCTCCTAGAGCACAAGTAAGAACTTGACAAAGAGGCCTGTATTACATAACCCTCCTTACTTAAGCCAATTTTAATGTGAAATAGTTCATCAGGAAACTTTTCAAAATTGAACAGCCAAAATAAATTTTGCTGTTTTCTTGCTGATGTTATATGATAAGACTCAATGAAGACAACCATTCTTGTTTACATTCTGTAAATTCTGAAAAAATATGTTAAAACCTTCAATTTAACTCAGAAAATAATTTGAATTGAGGAACATATTCCATTTGAATAATGGAAGATGAAGGAAGGTTTGCATAAAGATTATCAAGCATGTTATCTAAGAAACCAGATTTGGGAACAATCCTATTTCTGTTTACTAGATGAGGGGAAAAACTCACTCACTTAAAATACAGAATTGACTGAGGAGTCAATTCAATGCTATAGTCTTTCTATAGCTTTCTCTATTATAGGAATGTAGTCTGTCATTCCACAACGGTAAAGAACTCTTCTGTCAAACCCCTGAAATGTGGTGGGGGGTAGAAACAGAAACGAAAGAAGATGATGATCTAAAATTTGTATTATTGTGTGCATTAAAAACAACAACAAGAAAAGGAGGTAACAGTTTAATTAACATTTTGAGTACAATGTGGAAACTGCGTTGCTTCTGGCCACTAAGATTTGTAGGTTCTTACAGTGACATCCTGAGCTCCCTTCACTAAACAATGTGACCTCTTGATCCTAGCATTAGGATAGGTGATTTATTATGAAAATTCTTACTTGCAGGTTAGCTGATTAATACCACCTCAGTAGTTGTGATTCCAAGCAAGTTTAGTACTGCTGACAGACCTTTTAAAATGCATCCTTTTAAAGAGACAACCTTACTTTCATCTTCAATAAGCTGTGTGAAAACGTAGCTAAGACCTATGGGCAGATCTGCTTTTCACTTTGAAATTCTAGGTGACATGTCTTTGTCAGGTGTTAGATTCCGTACAGGAAAAGCACAGAGTGAGCACAGTAGAAGTTTGCAGGCTGGCTCCTTAACTATATTCACAGAACAGTGAGGAAGATCTTGTTTAGCCTGCCTGTGGGAACACAGGCTATGCATTGCTAAGCGTTTGTCACGTCATTAAGCTTTATAAGTTTGTCTTATTATTCAGGGAAAAATGGCTGAAAGCTCGAGGCTTTTAATTCATTCAGTTCCACTAGTGAAAACAGAAACAATCACAGTTAATCAAACAAGCTGATTTTGCTCTGTCAATAGAATTACAGTGCATGGATTTGGCACACTGACAATTAACTGAGCAGCTGGCCTACATTGAGTATATTGATAATCTCAGAAATAAGGTGCCCTGGCGGAGGTAAGGTCTCATAACAATAAATATGCTGCTTCCAGATGGTGAAGTGAGTAATGAGCCCAGATGCCCTCCAGCACTGCTTCAGCTCGCAAACATTCCACCCTCAGCACTGCCTTTTCCTGTCAAGTGTAGAAACCTCTGGACAATAAGAGCTGAGTGCTCCCAACAGGAAGCATCTCAGCTAATGATGTATGACAAAGAGGTATGGACTAGCACTGCCATAACACGTAGAAGGAGAGATCATTGCCAGTTCTGAGCTGAGAGAGAGAGCAAAGAGCCTAGCTGCAGCACAGCATCAAAATGAGCTAAATCAAACAATAGTTTCCTCTTCCTACTGGCAAAAGTAGTGTCAGAAGAAGGATGATATGACTAGGAGAGATCAATAGAGGAAGGAGTCATCCATTAGAAAGTGATTTAATAATCTTTTGGAAAGAAAACGTGCTATGTTAGTCCTGAGAGACAAGATACAAAACAGAAGTGATCACATAAATGTGAAAAAGTGTATTTGTAAATATTCACGAAGTCTTGCAAAGTTGTAGGGCATATCATACTTTTTTTTTTTTCCTTTTCTTACTCAGCTAGCTAACCAGCAATGTCTTTTTTTGTTTGTTTGTTTGTTTTTTAAGCTAGCTCTGTACGAAATACTTATCTGAACTGAATACTGAGTAACTAGTCCAGCTTTTGCTTACAAATTAGGCTGATGAGAACCTCTGTCTCTGGAGCGGATGCACTGATGGATTAGCCAGCTGTTGCAAGCAGAGGATGGTAATGAAGATTGTACACTATTTTGCAACTAAGAGAACTTACAGATTTCTAATGGGTGTCAATCCTGCCCAAGGCAGGGGGTTGGAACTAATTAATTTTAAGGTCCCTTCCACCACTGTTTGATCTCTAAATTTGGAGTAGACAACTATCCCATAAGGTTGTGTTGTCCTAAAGAAATACAAGATTGCAGCAAACTGATATTTATTTTCTAAGTACAATTGTAAACCTACTGTCTATGCTATGCTGCTATCCTGAAAAGTAAAGTGACCTGTGCCCTGAGATTCCCACCAGTTCTACCCCATACAAAAAGTATTTTTTGGAGCAGTAGTGATTTTTGAGCAGTTATTGAAGTAGTTTAAGATCTCTTATGCAGTCAGTTTCACATCATTCTCTCCTCAGCCCAATATCAGGCATAGTAATAGCAGGATTATGTACATATTATGTATATATGTTTTGTGTTACTATTTTCCAATTTTCTTTCCAATAAAAATAAGTCTGTTAATTTGGATGTTATAACCTCTGCACTGCTGGCAAACTAATACTGGCACTGTTCAGATTAAAATTGCAGTAGTGGTAATAATAGGAAAGACTGAGCTTTTATATGTTCTTCAGTAACTGTGAGAAGGATTCAGCAGCTGAATGATAGCTCCACTCTTGATTTCAAAGACTGACAGTCTCATTTCTCTATCTGATAATGAAGCAAATTATAGTTTAGGATTATGTATGTATATTGTATATACATCTTTGAAAGCAAAAATTGACACTTACAAGTCTTATTGACATTTGCTGGTGAAATCTTGGAATATTGTAATGGATCAGGCAATGTTATTTTTCCTGTTTTGTGCATTAAGAGCATGAGACAGAGAAGCCAGCTTTGCACTCTTTGTGAAGATTTTCCAAAAGTCTTTGTAGGAAAAAGGAACTGGGTGAATATTTCCTGTTTCTTGTCCCACTTCCCTAAAGCTTGCTACTTCTCCTGGATTTTGAGAATACAAATACATCGAAATCTGCCCTCTTGGCTGTTTCAAGAAAAATGAATCAATTTCATATATGTATTCTCAGAATACACACAACTCAGAATTGACCTGTTGTTTCCAACAGGTTCTAAAAGAAACAAGTTGATAAATAATGTACCAATTTTTTTTTTTTTAATTATTATTATTTTTTATTTTCGCCAGCTATTCCCAATCTTGGGGTTGTGATGGGTTTGAATGTTAGTTGTAAACTCAGAAATTTTTATGCTAAAATTTTTGGGCAGGTAAAGCGTCCATATCAGGAAAGTTATGAGTTTGTAACTTGAATCCAAAAATCAAAAAGAGGATTGCCTTCTTTTATGTTGTGTAACTGAAGAAAATAAAAGTAGGTGGAGGGAGGTTGTGCATCATGGGAAGTGGTGGTGAGCAGCACAGGCAGAGATATGATCATGCGAGGGGCAGCCCTGGCCACTAACTCATCCTTCTGCTATTTGTCCTCTGTTGCTGTGCTTCTAGTACTGAATTTTTGCCTGCACAGATTAAAAAAAAAAAAAAAAAAAAAAAAATCCAAGTTGGTTTGCTGTATATCTATCTTTGATAGTCAAAAGTCAGTGCATGAATCTGTTAGAATTTGCAAATGATCAAATTCAACATCCATCACAATAAAAAAATAACTAAAGAATTCAAAATGTGTGGCATATTTTATAGTATATAATTCTACTTCAAACAAATGTATGCATGAATGTACATCAGCTTACTTTGAAGTGCAACAAAGTGATTTTAAAAATAAACAAAAAGACTCTTTGAAATGGGGGAAATAACAGGAATAACAGAATTCACACAGGAATATCATTATATTTTCAGCACGTGTGAATTCGTAAGTGGAAAAAAAAAAAACCAACACAACACTGTAGTGCTACTAGTGTTGCATGTTAGATCAGCATACAAACCACTTAGGTTGCACATGTCCCAGAAATCAGCAACAGGTCAGCTTAAATTCTTGTCTACAGATATTGGTTGTGTCAGAAATGATATTTGAAGTATTTAAGTAGTGCTGGGCTGTCTGTGACAGCATCTCTACTTGTCTTGAAAATATTTTTGAATGTATTGTTTGTCTAGCTTATCAGTAGGATCTCTAAATTGTGTGCAGAACCAATTAAACTTCTATTTCAATTCTAAAAGGTATAAACCAATTCTGGCAGTCTTCCAAATAAAAATTCTTAAAATCTCAAGATACGCCCCACGGGGAGCGATATCACACACATCAGAAACTGCACAAAGAGTGGCACAGGGAATTCTCTTGTTAAATACCAGCAGCACTGCAAAAAAACGCACAAATGTGAATGAATCTAAATATTTTCTGCTGCTTCTTCACAAATCCAAGCCATAATTTTCCACAAACTTTCATTTATGAAATATAAAACACGAGTGTTAGCCCAGTATGTATGAAGAAATCGGGTAAGATTTCACGTAACTGAAAGCAGCTCATTAGTTAGCGGATTCCTCAACTTCATGTCTTGTTAGTCTGATAGTGAGTAAACAGAAGAAGCCTCACAGGCATTTCTTGCGTGCAGGTTCCCTAGGGGTTTGGGGTTCTCAATGGGTGGGAGAAGTAAGATTGTTCAAGGATTTTTTTCCTTTTTCCTTCTCTTCCGCCTCCCTTAAAATAAATACAAGCTTATGACCTAGGAGGCATTTTTGAGTCCCATATTTATGTAAAAAAACCCTTGACTTTCATATAAAAACACATAATTGTGTATTTGCTTTGTATGTAGCATGCAGACTCCTGAATTGAACTAATAGCCATCCTATTCACTTTTAGTTTCCAAGTATCCGAGGTAGCGAAGACTATAGAGACTATGGTGGTATTTACTTTTTCTCCAAGTGTCATATTTTCCTCTTAAATACTATGCAGTAACCTTTCTTCCCATGTTTGCTTTATATGTTAAGAGAAAATTGATCCCCGAGTGAAAAGTTGACACAAGAGTTACGTGCCTCTTGAATTCTATGTAAACTCCACCTGGTGCATGGGATTTATACCAGTATTTTGTGAAGAGCTGAACTTCACCTTAAGACCTGGCTGAGGTATTGTTAGCATGAAATCAGTCGATGCTTCTGAGGAGAGATACTTCTGAGTTAGAGATTAATCCAGCTTGAAATTTTGTTACTCTGTAATTTTGCAAAGTGTCACTGTTTGCAACAGCTGATTTTTTCACTGTTACAATAATTTGTTCTCCACATCCATTGCTTCCCATTTTTCCCCCTTCTGCATCCCAGTATCCCATTTTACATGATGCCTATAAAAGGAGTATAACAAAACTCCTGTAGAGTTTGTGTCCTTAAAGCTGAGTTCAAATACATAAAAAGTGGGAATTTAATTAAAACTTGAAACTGAAAGTTTTATAATACTTCACAGAGCACTTAAGTTGTTAAATTTTTATCTTGTACTCTTATCTGTTGTCAGTCAAATGTGCCTGATGTACTTATCTGTTAGTACTAATAAGTTCCACAGCTGAACTGTCATATGTTCTTATGAAAGTAGGTGAATTCTCAACTGTATAAGGAGCTTCTTAGTTCCCATTTGTGCTTCTATAGTGAAGAAACACAACAAAATTTATCTCTGCTGCCCTTGCTTTTCTTTCCTGGGAAGGATGTTTTTGGCTTTGTTTTTGTTTTATTTCTTGTCCACAAGAATTATTTCAATCCACAACTGTAGCAGTACTAATTCCAGATAATATGTCTGTAATAAAGTAGTGGTTTAATTCACTTAAAAGCCAAGATGCACAATAGCATCAATCGTTGCGCTGTTTTTATTTGCTGCTCGAAATATTTGACTTATCCTCTTAAAAACTAACATATGTATATTATATATAATGTTACAGAGGAGAAAGCATCGTTGGCACGCTCCATCTTGGATCCTCAAGAAGCATACAAGAATAGCAATTTGTTCTTGCTGCATTCAAGAATCAATATAAACACTGGGGGAGAGGCGATGGGGGAATGGAGAATATCTCCCTTATGTTTTGTCTTCCCTGTAAATCCCAGAAAACAGTGAGGTGACAAAAGTGGACTGTAACTAAAACAGAATGCAGAGCACCAAGAACTGGGAAGACTGAGTACATATAGTAGTTTTGCAGGCCAGAAATTCAATGAGGTTTGTTCTTTCACAAGTATAGACCTGTGTCTATATATGTTGGCTCTTTTAGATGCCTTGTGCATCATTATAAACATAAATACCTTTCAGGCTGTACTGTCTGATCTAATGTTATCTAAAATACAGTCTTGCAGTCATTTTTCCTCAACATCATTTCAGAGTAACTGCATTACTTCCATTCTGACCTTTGTCTATTGCTTGGCTCCTCAGTAACATCCTGGAAGGCAAGGTAGCTGATATTTTTCTACTTCTGACTTAAAAGCATTCCTTTGATGTTTGAGGATGACTTCTTTCTGTGAACTCTCACAGTGGCATGTGGACACCAACACAGCACTTGCAGTTTTATACCCTGAGCGTTCTTCTCTCCTCTGCCTGTTGGCCCGACTTGCATTGCTTAGTTACTAGTCTCAGTTTGTTAAATTGCCCACTTAGACTTTCAGGTCAGGAATAAAATAGATCATTCAAATCAGAGCTGTATGATTGGAATTATAGGAGAAACACGTATAGCACCCATCAGCAGTTTGCCTGCTATGGCAGTGTTACTGCATTCATTATGTTGCTAAACACACCTTGCTGATCTGACCGCTGAAACAGCAAAGTAAAAAATTCTGAGAAAGGAGAACACGTCTTCTCTATGATTTTTGATAGCAATATAAATACACAAGCTGCATTAGTCATTTGCATCTGTGTCATTTTAGGGCTGTATGACAGCACAGGACAAGAGTTAGTTTCCTAAGAAAACTAAGAGGTGAATATAGGAATATTTTCCTGCTATAAATAAAACATATTCATGCCTTATAAACCTCTGCTGTACTAATAGATTTCTCTATGTTCTAAAGATAATCCTTATTTGTGTAAATATTAGTGATGCTTTGAGTTCAACCTTGAAGTGATGGCTCCATGGCAATAGCAAAATCTGATTGTGTAGCAATCTTTTCATTTTAGTAGAGATTAAACAACAACAAATGATTTAAACTGAAATCTACTTGGAGGGTTGTGTCATCCAACCCGAGATATTGGGAGATAAACATTGCATATACCTTCTAATACCTTTTCCTGTCTGTTTCAAATCTGAATATGCATCCTGGAGAAGGAGAGCAGGTTGACCCAAAATCTGTGAAGCATTATTTTCTGTAGTTCCCTCAATTGCTGTGCTGGACTGCTAGGTCAGCTGGGAAGGATGAGCGGGCCAGCCTGAGAGCTCATTGTCTGCTGTGAGCCAGCCCTGGATTTTCACTGCATACTTTTGAATTGGTTTTTTCCATCTTTGCTGCAGATAATGACTGTTCCTAACTTTCTGCCCTTACCTGAACCTTAATAGCTGACACATTCTCCCTGAGTCTGTCTGCTTTAGATCTTCAAAGCATGTTTGTCCAGCTTCCTATAAATCCTTGAACCTCTTTAACTTGAATGAGGCAGGTAGGGAAGGGGTATTAGTATTTCTGATAAACTGCTTACTGTCATGTGCTTTGTCAGTTCAGTTTCCTTTTTCTCATCTCAGTATTGTTTGTAGCTTATCTATAAACAGTGCTAAAGCTATAAAAAAAAAAAAAAAAAAGAAAACAAAGGAAAAAGTGAAGAAAACAAGCCCTATTTCTATATGAGAGAATATATATAAGTAGGTTGCTTTGAAAGTAATGCCTCCTATTTATTTCTGTAGAAACTACAACAGATACAAAGAGGCCTAGAAGGCTATTTAATGGAGCAAATTCTCAGCTACAAAACATAGCTATTCAGCATTGCCACTACCATCAGTAAGCATCTTCACCAGTGATGAACAAGAGCAGGTAGGCACTTAGCAATTTGCACCACAGAGGTGACAAACTCTTACCACTGCTGAAACACTAGCCACCACCTGATTGTGCTCACATCCACTGTTTGGTCTCCATAAACAAACTGCAAGTCTCAACGAATGTCAGTGGGTGCAATTTTTTCTGCATGGAGGAATTCAGCCACACCCTTCTGTCTTCATATGTGCTTCCATGTCAGACATCACTCCGTCAGACTGCCCCTCTGCTGCCATCTGTCACTCAGCAACAATGTCATGTAATATTAGTGGGAAGGTTCAGCTACTGCCACAGCACCACCATCCACCTCTGATATTGTGGGCCAGCATAATAAAATAAAATAGGAGGCATTACTTGCTGAGCAGCCCTGGGATTTTAGTGTTGGAGTTTATGATGCATTTTTTTTTCCCCCCCACAGTGAATAGTCTGGATAGATACATTATACATTGTGAAAACAGAAGGCAACATTCTCATCTCTAAAGTTAATATTTGAAGGGAGAATAAAGGAGCATGAGACAGCTTTGATTGATCTGAGTTATACAGAAGAATTTTCAAACTAATAAGATTGGGGAATTTTATAGTCTTATCAATAATATTGGTAAGATTTGGGAATTACCAGTAAAGTTTGCTCACAATATCACAACATCTCATAGTTGTCCATAGCTTGTGAGCTAATCCAGTATTATTTAGAGGATAGTTTAGTTTACTTTAGTTACTTACAGAAAACACTAAATCATATCTAATATAAAAAAAGTGCAGGGGGTTGAAGGGGAGGCAGATTGTGTCTAACTTCCATTTCTCTGAGCTATTTATGTAGTTTCTACAGAGAGATAATCTATAGAGTTTAGAATTTCCACTGTAGTCCACCTCCTCCATGAAAGGAAAATGAATGCACTGGCTTTTGAGCTTTCCCTCCTGTTGGGGTTCTGGATAAGCAACAACAAAACATGGAGCCTTTCATCTTCTTTTTTTGTTAAATCTGCTTTCGTAGCCAGAGGTATAAATGAAATCTTTGTTTCCATTTTCTCCAATTTTCTGCTTAGTTTCCATCAAAGCATTCTTGGAGGCTTTAAATAATCCATTACTGTGATGCTTTTTTTCTTGAAAAGTTGTGGGTTTTGTTTCATCAGGGAATAGACCTGTTTTGTTCAATACCGTAACCTAAAAATCACCACCTTGCTGGAGCTATTACCTTCTACCTAAACAGTGACTGCTCACTCTGTGTGCTGTCAGTCCTTTCCTGCCTCATCATGGAGCAGCTCCCAGACAGTGCTGTACTCAAACAGCCTTGTATTCTGGGCTAGTTCTTGTTAGACTGCCTGCACCAAGCACACAGCTGGGAACAGAGTGAACAGTCCTGTGCTGAGTGCTGTTGTACAGGGGCACCTATAGGGAGGCAATTACACCTGGCCATCCAGTGAAAGCTTTTAGAATGTTGTTTTATAGCAAGATATTTCACTTTGAAGTTAATGGTAGTATAGATAATTTGTCTGCACCTATAGTCAGTGGGAGATATGGAGGAGAGAAGAGAGAAGGAAAGCTAGAATGGCAAAGATACCACTTGAAGTTCTGTAATTAGTTTCACAGTAGTAATTGTTAGGTACACTTAGTGGCCATCTAAATTTCCCCAGTGCTCACATACTACTTATTCTAACCTGAAAAAAGCTAAACATAAGCTGGAAAAAACAAGCAGAATTCATTAAGGCCAGCTAAGTGAGGTACCTCCATTTAATAGCAAGGTAGTAATTAACTGCTCTCATTCTCTCTGACCATTCCAATGATTATAGAGTTGTGTGGATTTAAATTAAGCTCACAGTTTTTACAAAGCTTTCTTTTTTCTTTTAATAATACTAAAGAAAAAATATAACTGAGTTCATTGTTCTTTCTCCAGTCTTTTTCCTCCCCTTTTTTGCTCCTTTTAAAAACAGAGGAAAGGAAACTCACCTAGTTTTATTAGCCTTATATTGAGGAAGTTTTTCTCATTAACATCATCCCCCTTTGTATTAAAAGTCTCATTTATCTTGTAACTGCTTCTTTGTTTGTTTTATTGTTAAAACTGGGAGGAACTACATCCCAAACCAGACTACATGACCATACTCTCAGCTAGGAAACATTAGTATCAAGAGTAATTTGTTTATAAGTGTTAACTCCAGAAAAACACAACCTGAATAATGAAAACCACGTGTTATAATGCAATGGAAAGCACAGCAATAATGACAGGGTAGCAAAGTCCTAGGCTACAGCAAGTAAGGATACACCCAAACACAGCAGCCATAAACATACAAAAAAACCCAAAACAAAACAACAGGGAACAACAGGGAACAACAGGGAACAACAGGGAACAACAGGGAACAACAGGGAACAACAGGGAACAACAGGGAACAACAGGGAACAACAGGGAACAACAGGGAACAACAGGGAACAACAGGGAACAACAGGGAACAACAGGGAACAACAGGGAACAACAGGGAACAACAGGGAACAACAGGGAACAACAGGGAACAACAGGGAACAACAGGGAACAACAGGGAACAACAGGGAACAACAGGGAACAACAGGGAACAACAGGGAACAACAGGGAACAACAGGGAACAACAGGGAACAACAACCCTGCTTACCCGTAGGAGGAGCTCACATACACAGGGATCTCCAGAGGGATCCCCTTGCTTCCACTGCCAACCCTTAAACAGATTTGGGAAGTGGGTGGATCCTTGCAGCAATTGTGGTCACGCAGTTACGTTGCATGCACCTGAGCTCCTTTGGCAGTTGGCCCTGCCTTCCCACCAGGTGCTCCAGTGCTGCTTCCAGCTGTGACTTAGCATTTCTGCTACACCTGTTAATCTGCTGCCAAGAAGTCACCAACAACATTATTCCTATAGCACAAATAATTCTGGTGACAATGGTAGTAGACAACTTGAGAATGGCTTTTTCTAATGCACTGTTTGTGTTTTCAACTGTTGGCAGGATTTTTTTTTTTCCTTTCATACTGTATTTATGAAATGCACTCAATTTCTTATATATCAGGAACTGGGTAGGAGAGAGTAGAGAAAGCATAAAAATGTAATGTCTATGTAGTCAGGATCCTGACTAAAGATCTGCCTTAACGTTGCTGAAAAATAAATAAATAAATAAAACTTACTATTTAGCTTCTTGCCATTTCAGTTGTTGACTATATGCAGTGTTTAATATTGTTTTAAAGGGATTTTTTTTTTCTGATGTGTGGTTGTTTTTTTTTTTTCTTTTCTTTAAATTGTGAATTTTACTGTTGTTAGAGACTTGCTATGAACATCATGCCTTGTATCGCTAGAGAGATTTTTCTTTTTTCTTATGCCATACAACAGTTCCGCACCATTACAACATGACAGAGTAGTGGTTATGGTTTTCCCAGAGACTGCAGTAAACAGTCATATAGATCAACTGGAAAATATGTTTTTAGTAACTAGATAGTTTTCATGCTGTGAATTTTGTCTTTCCTTCCCTGTAGTCTAGGTAAAGCAGTTATTCATATATGGGATATGTTTTTTCAAACACTCTTTTGTTGTTTTCCTTTTCTGTGCTGAAACAGAAGATTTGGCAAATCACCACAATCCTGCTTAAGAGGAAAATACAAAGAAGAAAAATGCAGTTTCTTTTCAACTTTATACGTGCTATCTTATTTCTGGAGTGCAGTACAGCCAAGCTGAACAGAATAAGGAGAACCAGTTCTGTATTTGTAGTAACACTCTGAAGTGGCATGGAATTTTATAGGAGACAGGTATTGCCCACGCCATTGATAAAGTTCAGGGCAGACTGTCAACATTTTAATACCCTATCCATAACAATATATTTTTCTTCTCCTTATGGTATGAATCCTTTAACAGTTGGCCAGTGTAGCACTTGATGCTTGGCTTTAAGTAAATAGTTGTCTAAAACGTCAGTTGGAATCAGCAAGTTTTTTCCTAGTTTTAGTACTTGTGTAGTAGTATATTTCTCACAGATGAAGACTGCCAATTTTAAAAAACAATTGATCACTTGATCTCTTGTGTTGAAGCCAAGAAATAGTGAGGAACTGCAGATTTGGAAAGTCCATGAACCCTAAGATAAAAGCTTGACTTGTTAGTGTTCCTTTCCAATCAGTATTATTTTGTGATTTAACTGGAGTACTGTTTGTATGCTTAAAACTACACTCCAAAATTGCAGACAGATCATTTTGAAAATGTTGAAATAGTTGAATTTGAAAGGCTCAAATATAAGTGCACCCGTATTTATGACTTTTACTGATTAATTTGAGTCCACTGATGCAATGAGTGCTTGAATTAAATACGAGGCTAGTGAGACTCTTCAGTGTTGATGCTATGTTATAGCACTAGTAATTACTGGAACATCACATCTCTGCAAATATTTTTTTCAAGTCTATTATTTTCATATTTATTTGGACCTTGATGTGCTTTAGCTGGCATTATTGGAGTAACATAAGCCTTTCATTTGTGTGCTTATTAGGATGTAAAATAGAAGGTTCAGGTCTGAAGGCTATAACCAGTCTAATGAAATAAGTGATCTATAAGACTTATACAGAAGTGAAGTAAGCAGTTTTTTCCTTGTCTCTCCTCCTACTCAGTCTTCTTAGTAGAATGAGAAGTTCAGATGCAGTAAATAATGTAACTGTAAAGTGGGTGTTGCATGTCCTTTTTCTTGATTCATTCCTGCTTTGCCCCCTGAGTTAAAAGCTTGAAATGTACGTTGATGTAGAAAATTCATGAGCTACTGACTTGTGAACGAATTTTAGAAATGCATCTGTTCTGGGAAGGATGTGATTGAGACATCAGTCTTTCTTCCTGAGTAAAACAGAACTTGAAGGAATGTTTTTATGTTCTTGTCCCTCTGAGCTGTGTAGGCAGTCTAAGAGTATTAGAAACAAACTACAGAAAGCCACAAACGAGTGAAATGCCTTGTCAATGAATTTTTGGATAAGGTAATGTATGTAGTATTTCCAGGTCTTTCACATAACTCGTTTAATCACTGAAACCATATTAAAGCAAAAGCTGTGACAGTAATGCCCCTTTATTTATTTGTCTGAAGTTCAGTATGATGGTTTATTCAAGCTAACATCTCTGTTCACTTGTTTGAACATCTTTAATTCAATCCATACATTACTAGTAGTAAATGCTGACAGTAAGCTGCTAGTAAAATGGGAAATACTTACCTCCTGTTTGATTTTTTAGGTTGTTTGAAAAATAAATTCCTGTATCTTACAGTGTATGTGTAGATTCTTAAAAGGCTGTTTGATAACTGTGAAGCAGATTTGCTAGACACATTTGTAGGTTATTCATGGGATTTGAATAATTGCTACAGGAAATGATCATTCTTTCTGATGTTTGTTTGAGGATAAACGTGTTTTGGCTTTTTTTTTCCTACATGAAGATACAAGAGAGCAGTAGTATCTGAGATTTCATGAGATGGAGTAAAGGACAAGGATAGAGAGTGGTTTCATGGTCAACAATTCTAATGACTGTCAGTACTGCAGGGAAAGAGCAGAGCTGCCTGGCATTGGCATTGTGTTCAGTCTGAGGTTGGTTTGTTTTATTGAGTTGGCACTGACATGAAGCTCTAATGAGCATGTAACAATTGTGTGCTACATGTAGATGTCACTGGACACAGGGCCCAATTTGACAGGGAAACGCTCCTAGCTATTTTTTAAATGTTTTCTGTTATAGCAGGCTAAAGAATGCAGTATTTTGGAAGAATCATGTACGTCTATGCTTGTGTGGAGTTTTAGCACTTAAAACAAAGGAGTTGGTGTTTCATGTATTTTACACATCATCCGAATCACGAGCGATGTGAATATCTCTGCAGTCTGCCATTACAGACAGAAACTTTCAGTGGCGTCAGTTCAGGAAAATTAGATCATTAAATGGGAGATAATGTTTGCCAGTAATAAATGTAACAAATGTTGCTGTGGAAGACTGCAGCATTTCAGTAATGGCACAATTTTTTTAACTCTAGAAAAGTAAACATGCTCTCATTCCTCAGCCTCCTAATGATGTTAGATGTCTGAGTGTAATGCTGTGGGTAATGTATATGCAATTGGAATTTGTGATTGTCCTTGCATAGTATCTGTTCAGATACTTCTGCAACCTAACCTTTGTTATTTCTACTTTCCTACTTAGATTTTTTCCTTTCTGAAAGGGTTCATGACAGACTTTCTTTCACAATCCTATAAAGGACAGTAAGAATTAGACTAGATCAGATGTGGCATTATGCTTATTTAACTTAGCTGCTGGGGACAGAGAACCTGCTTTGATTTAATTTGTGAAATGGACTTACGAATCTACAATTCCAGTCATTAGCCATTAGCATTCATACTAAGTCTTCCTTTAAAAAAAAATAAAAAAAATCAATAAGCACATCTGACCTTAATGTTAAGGTCTTGCTCTTAATCAATAGAATCACTACCATAATGTATTGAACTCCAAAAAAGCATTCTGGATATCTGGAGATCTCTGGCAATCTTTAACTTGAGTGCAAATTAGCATTGGAAATTATTTCAGTATGTTCAGTAAAGTTGCTGTTTAGCTATTGTTTGTGGAGGATCCAAATCCAGTTCCTTAGGAGATTGTGGGTATTTTTGATTGCCCAAATGTTACATGGTACCCAAATGTTACTGCCACAGCGTAATACATCTACTGCCATAATTAATTTTCAGATATAAATGACAGCCAAAGCTAGCAGGAAAGAGGGATTGATTCATCCTAATAATTAAGAAAATGTCCAATCTTTCTTTAATGTACTTTGTTGTATGTTCCTACCTAGCTAGGATAGTGAACATTTTTGGAAGTACTTGTATTTTGCAGTGAAAGGGTTTTGTGGAGAAGATAGCATTCCTTAAATCCTCAGAAGCAGTTGGTTTTGCTTTCTGTGATGAGATTCAATTATAATCATTATTTCAATATATGGGACAGCCTATGGCATCCCTGGAGTTTAAGAAGCATTTCTGATGTTAGAGAAGCTGTCTTTGATAATCTGTCTTCGTAGCCTTCTGGTTAGCACAACCTTAAGGAATTACAAATAGGAGCAAATACAATTTAAGTCCTGGATTTACTGTGTGCAAAAAAAGTTGTTAGATAGCTTTATTTCAAGTTGTCTTCAGACAGAAATCCAAAGGTCCATTTTAAACAGTTTCTTTTCCATAGCAGCTTGCTTCAAGTGGAGAAAATGTGGAGGATATTCCTATCTATATCATAGATGTTTCTGTCTTTACTGTGCCTGTGTCTTGTGCCACACTGCAGAGCACTGTGGCTTATGTGGCTGGCCTAGTTTACTTGTATAAAGGTTAAAAGAAAGAAAATGAAATCCTGCCTTCACACACTCCTCGCATTCTACTTGGGAAGCTGTTGATTTGAAGAAGCATCTCAGGAACAATCTCATAACGATTCTGAGCTGAATTCCTTCTGTTTACTACATAACAGAAGAGTGGTTTCTTTATTCATACCTCTGGCAGCATTTGTCTCTCTATTCTAGTTAGCTTCTGACCTGAGACTGAACTTAAAGTTCACAGGTGAAGACAAAAGGAATTTCTGTTTTCAGCTGTGCTAATATGGATTCTAAGGAGTTCCATTTATGTTAGCACTTCTAAAAAAGAAGTTAACTCAATTTCAGAAACTCTTCTTTAATAAAATTTCATTAAAACTAAAGGTGCATTTTGTCACAAAGATGCCCCTGCAGGCCTATTCACTGCTTTTTGCATCCCTTCAACACATCTCATGCAAAATATGGTAATATTTTCTGAAGAACTCTCATGCTTCTAAAAAGCTCTTAATGCTTTAGCAACTGCAGTCAGTTATCAGCAGCTACTCAGTGTTAAAGTCACAAGGGAGTGCAAATATTTGTACTTCAGTAGTAATGATAATTGATTAGAAATTTACCTGAAAAAAAAAAAAAAACCAACAAAAAAGCCACTTTGTTTCTACACTCCATGGCTGTGGGTGCTTGTCACTTCACCTACCACAAACACGTAAGGTGTTTGTAGTGAATTCCTCCAGTGAAACAGAAATGAAAAAAATCCAGTTTAAAAATCAGACCTCAGAAGGGTGAGGGAAAAGTGGAAGAGGGAATGGAAGAAAAATAACTATAAAAACAGCTACTTGAGCAGTTTGATTTATTTCTCCTTCTTGAAAAGTTTGGATAACTGACAAGCAAGACATATAGAGGATTGACTTCAAACAGTGGGAACCATGAAAGAGACAGAATCCTGCTTCCAAAGCCATGGATCTTGGTGTAGCTTTTGGTAAGGCCTTTGGTGCCTTATCTGATACTGTAGGTGTCAGGGTAGGTCCTTGATTTCTGTTTCCTTATCTACTAAATCTTGTGGGTGTTACAACAGGCTCAAAAACTTCAGCTCCTGTCAGAGGGAATCAAAGCCATGTATTTTCATTTTCCCTTGGAGATACGATGTTAGACATTTCTTTAAGCCTGGCCCAGGGTCCCCAGGCAACATTGCCACTTGTTTAAGACATTCTCCTGTTGTTACCTGCAGTGCTTCCATTATTAAAGAAGGCAGCCTCACAACGGAGCAACCAGAAGACTAGTTTTTGTATTTCAAATATAAGGCAGCTTGTTTCCCCTGCTTTAGGACTTTCTGCCAGTTCCTGCAAACATTCTGAACTGCAATTTGTAACTCAACTCAGCAGACACCTAAATCTGCATTTGCTTGCAAATTCATACAAATATTTTTTCTTTGTACAGTAGATGTCAAGTGACTCTTCTGTGTTTTTCTTTTTTTGGCAACTGTAGTTTCTCTCTAGAACTACTGTGAAGATGAGCCACAACCCCCAGTTTTGAATTCAGTTACATATTTTTTTTCCCCCTGGGTTTTTGATTTGTTATTAAATGACACAAAAACTTTAGAAGTACCTGTTTGGTAGTGTTGCCGTAGAGCAGTTTGTAGCAGTTATTTGTGTTCCTGGGTGGGAGGAGAGAGTACTGAAAAAGAAGTGGTTTTGTGCTTTTTCTCTGTCTTATTGAACATTAGTAGTTGCCACCTGCAGTAAAAGAATATTATAGGTCTCTATATGTTTTCATTAAATCCTGATGTTATGCTTCTGACAACTTGTAGCAATATAAGTTCTCCCATGAACGTACTTGAAGTGGCTATTGATTACTTTATAAATTGACATTAAAACAGGTATTTCGTAAATTTAAACACACTTCTATGATATTTAAATCACCTGCTTGTTATTGCTCTGTGAACAAGAAAATGCACACGCTAGCCTTGGAAACCATGTGATTTTTTGATGCTAACTGAAGTTGAAACTAAAGTGCGTGTAAGAAATAGTAAAAATACTTCCATTCCAATAATCATTAAGCAATCTCATGCTAGGATTCTGCTAGCTCAAGTAAAGATGTGCTTCCCCATGCCAATGTCTGTCCTTACTCCTACACAGATGTGGAAACTGCAGAGCAGTAAGGCTTTCCACGTTCACAGCTTTAATTATTCATTCTGGTTTTAAAGGCAAATAACTTAGTTTTGTACTTTCCTTGCAAGGATTTAATGCTTGAGTGCATGTATTTATATTTGTCAAAGCAGATGTAAATGCAGAAATGCCTGTGAGAAAATGATAACCTTAGGAGTCACAGACCTCTAAAAACTACTCAATATATGAGTTTAAGTATATATTGCTTTTTTTTATTAGTTTACTTTACACTCACATTTCATAGTGATATCTTTTGCTCACTTATATATTCCAGAATAAGAATGAAACTTAACAAGCACAGAAAATGAAATGGCTTGATAGTTACGCTCCTGGTAAGTGCAAAGCAAATATCTTCATTCTGCTACTTTGTTTTTCTTTACTACAGAAAAAAATTTAAATGATTTGGCTTCACCTCAGACTTTCAATTGCTTTGTTGGGTTATTAAAGGTACAGTGGGAGAGCCAGTAATGAGTAGTACTGCTTATGTACATTGGCTGTTTGTTCTTTACAAATAGAAGATTAATTACAATGTTTAAGAGACTTGTGATTTATTGACTTGTCTAAGAATCTCTTATTCTCATAATTGCTTTAAAGAGTGTTTGCCTACCTTTTACATCCCCATTAATCACAAAGTAGTCCTTTTATGTAGTATTCATATAGTAATTGAGAATGCTATCCAGTAAATTCTTGGTACTAGCATCCGGTATAGTCCAAATTATTAGGAGTATTGAGGGTGTTCATTGAAGTGAGGGCAGCTAACATATTGCTGAAGTAGGATTGTATGCTTTATTACCTGGAAAGTAATTTGAGTGCATTGGAAGGTGAGTTAAACATTCCTCAGAAGTTTTCAGTGGTATTTTGTCTCTCATTTTGGATTTAAAACAAAGAATTCAGGTGAATGTAATTGTTATTAAAGTGTTACAAGGAAAATAAGCATGATAACCAGGGCAAACAAACATTTTCTCATTTTAGAAAAACAAAACATAAGCCTTCTTGATTCTGGTATTTTGCCTTGAAGTATTGCACTGTGTGTACTAGAAAACGTATTTACTTCATTCCAGTTCCACTGTGTTCATTTGATGTTACAGAAATAATTGTGCAAACCTCAACTTTCCCTTATAGTCTCTTACTCTTCAGTGAAAAGTAAGCTCTGCTTTAAAGCCAGAAATTAGCATGATGCTTAGGCTTTGCAGTGCTGTGGCTTAAAGATAAACCTAAAGTATAATTCTTACTTCATAAATATATCTGGAAGGAAAAAAGGGAGAAGCAATTTTTATGTAGATGATAATGAAGTTGTGAGATGTAAGTAATAATATCTATACATCAATTAATAAAATAATGAAATAAGATTTAAAACTTTAACTACCTCTTGAAAACCTGTTTGAGGGGAGAGGATATAGCTGCTCAGAGAGAACCGTGATGTGTTTATCCTTTAAATATATTTGTAGCATTGAGAGGTCATACACTGAGAAAATATTAGGATTATAAAAGAGCAAATAGTTTTGGATTTTGAGGTCATAGCAATTGGAGAGATCAATACAATAGGAAAGGCATTACAACAGAGATGTGATAGCAGCAGGACCAGCATAACAGGAAGGTGCTATGAAGGAAAAGAACAAGATTGCTCACCTGTAGCAGAAGACTGCAGGTTTGCAGGGGAAAACTCCACTAGGAAGAGATCTCTAGAGAGAAATCCTTCCCCAGTGGCAGTCAGCCCTTAAATGAGGTCTAAGAGAGGTGCAGCCAGGCTCCACTCCCTCCAGTCACACAGCTGAACTGCCTTCACCTGTGCTGCCAGGGCTGATCAGGTCCTTTCCCCAGGTGCTCAGTCAGGGGTTCATGCTGTGACTCAACCGTTCCCATATAGAGGTGTATAGTTCTTAAGTACTTTTTGGTTGACTATAACATTATATTTTTTTCTTGAGTAGAACTTGACACATATATTTTATGGTTTTCTCCTATGAAAGATGCTACCTTGAATTACCTTGATGGTAATGGAAAGACGTGCCAAGACATTAAGCTCTTGCTTTCTTTCTCTCTGGGCCTGGCTCTATAAGAAGACACTTATGGAAACTAAGCTGTTTTATCTGATATATGGTGGATTATCTTTCGTAGCTAGATAAGCAGGAATAAGTTGAGAAGGAATAAATGACTGTTGCTGTTGATGTATGAAACAGATGGAAAACAGATTTTTGTTAAGCTGATTCTGTAAAATGGAGCGTAGCAAAGGAATTTGAATGTGGAAGTATGTTTGCTGTTTCACTGTGACACAGAAGCACATATTAGAGCACACTGACATGTGATTTATTTGTGTATTCATAGGAGAGATTTATCCTGTATGGAGATAGTTATTGGAAACCCCAGGAACAGAAATCTTAAACATACTATTTTCTGTATTGCTGGATTGGGATAGATACTATACATTCTTGTTTTCAAAACATGGAATCAGCCAAAGATTTTCAATTAGGATCAGGGAAAGGACTTTAAAATTAACATTGAGGTGCAACAGAGATGTCATATAATGCAATTTTTGTCTGACATAGATTAAGAATTGTGTTTTGACAAGCATTCTATAAAAATGAGAATATCTATGAGAAATATTAAGGCTCATAGCAGAACTTTGAAAGAAGAACATGTAACAGTATACTGATTTGATTTAATTTTACTGTGAATAGATATGCAGAAACTTGGTCATATAGGGATGTTAATCAGTAAACAACTTTCAGTATATCCATATGAATAAAGTAGTTCAATTTCAGGTTGTAATTTTCTCTTGGTTTCTCAAAATAGGTGCTGAAGACTAGTATGGAAATTCAAATTTTATTGTTATTTTTGATACTAAAGACGTCTATTTAAATACAAAATTGATTTGAAAATAAGGAAATCCTTTTTTCCTCAAGTCACAGCGATTTGCTGCTGATACAGAAAATTCTTTGTGCCATGTAAAAACCAAAACAAAATGTATCTTAATGTCTTAAATTCTGTTAAGTGTTTACGTGACAAGGAATTCTGTAAGTAAGTCAATGACAGCTCTTTTCATGAGTTCTTTATACTAGTTCAGTAAGAATAGACAGTAATCATCATCATGTACCACTATGATTTATGTGTACTACGAGGGTCATCATACCTATACAAGATGATTTCATGCATTTTAAGGACAAATTAATACTTCTTGGTGAAGCACTTCAGTCTTTAACAGTGTTAAGTTTGAGTTTCCTGTACCACTGTTGTCATATCTATAAGGGTAGGCATCTCCTTAAAAAGCTTCCTAGGATCATGGTTCTCCATCACTTATTTTCAAGTCACCCATAGATTTACTTTTACACCTTTTATAAAAATAAATGCTTCACGCTGGATAGTTTGATGTCTGTGTCATTACCATAAAAAGTACAAATGAATTACAAATACCAGAACACACCTGGTGCTGTTGACTGTTTCTTGGTCAGTCTCTATAGCCAGGGCATGCATCTTTCTTTATGTGCAATCCGTGCAATAGGGGATGTGGATACAAATGAGTGCCAAATCAGAATGCTCCTAGAAATGTATGGATTTGATGTGGAGACAGTGGAAATGCTCTCACAGTGCTCAGATACTGTAAGCACGTGGAAGGGTGGTGTTTCTCACCAACACCAAAAAAGGAATTTAAAAGAACACTTCAACTCCAACTGGATTGAGTCTTCAAAACCACTATGGGATTCTTTTGCTGAAAGTAGCAGCTTTCTGTACTGAGTAATACCAAGCAGTTCATTTACTCATTTATTTTCTCTGTAGTAAAAGGAGTTCGATTCTACTGGAAATGAAATTTTGACTCTAGTGGTCACCACTCATTTCTTAAAGCAGAGCAAGTAGCTTAATCTAACATTAGATGAAATATATGGATGTGTGACTGTTTTGATGTAGTAACCACGTGAGGTTTTCCTTTCAGGTTTTTGGGTTTCAGTGTTTATTTCCCCCTTACCTCAAATAAAACAAGCAGCAATAGATATTTGTTTTCCCTGTCCTTTTTATTTGTAAAAGTCTATAGAAGACATCATTCCTTTTGGTTTCCCTCTCAGATCTATTCAAATGTACACCTGTTGCCACAGTACGGGTTTGGTCTGTTATTACTGAAATACTGCAAATCTCCCTCCAGGAGAGTTCTCACTCTACTGGGAATCAGGAGCAGATGTTAACTAAACAGCAGGACCTCAGCTTTATGCTATAAGCTACACACACACAGACAATAACTTAGAAAGTGAGGAAGAGGAGAGAGTGAAGCTGGGAGAGCTGAGCCTGAGGTTAGCAGAAAACCTTACTCACAAGATGTAACTGGTCATGGGAGTTTGCCTAGTTTGACCGTGCCACCAGAAAGTTGCTATGGAGTCTGCAACATTATTCAGGTGATTTGAAAATTCTTCAGTAGTGCTTTTCCTATGTTCTTCCACAGATTTTCAATTTGCAGGGCTGCTGGATTTTTAAAATTATTTATTTAAATTTTATTTTACTATTACAAGTGAACTATTCAAAGATAATGTAACTTAGGAAAGAATATGGACCACAATATTTTATCACATGGACAAATATGCCTTAAAAAGGAAACTTTATCATGCAAACCTAGCACTACTAGAGTAATATGGACATAAATACTAGTTTTACATGGGTCATTTCTTGTTTTAAGAACGTGGAATGAAGTCTGTTGCAAATAACATTCTGTACCACGTAGGTAATAATGACATATTTATTACTGAAAGTAATTAGAAGTAAATTAAATTTGTCAATAAATGTTTTAATTAAATATTTTTTAAAAAGTTGAGTCAAAATTAACTAGATTTTATTATTATTATTCTTTTCTAAACATTTGTCTTCTGACACGAAATGCATCTAGAAATAACGCCCTCTGTGGTTGTTTCAAGGAAGCACAACGGCTGAGACCAGGATGTAGTCACAGGGGTCTGATGGATGAGCTTCTGATTATGTACTTTCTAGATATATGACAGGCTTAATTTTGAAGTTGGGAAGTATTGAGGATAATCAGCTCACCCACCTCCAATCAATTTCTTACATTTATGAGATTTTGCATTTTCTTTTAAACATTTGTAAGTTTTTTTGTTTGTTTGTTTTGTGGTTTTTTTGGCCATTAGTCGTTATAACTGTTCAGCTCTTAAAGAAAAGAGGTTTCAGTTGCTGGAGTAATATATTACTTTTTGGAGTGTAGTAAATACAACAAACATATCACTGTAAATGTGGTTTTACATACACAGATAAAGGACATACCTAGTGCAAGCTGCTAGGCCACATTTAGTAAAAGGTTTATTGTGAACAAAATAGCAGAATGAACCCAAACAAATCAGGGAATAAACTATAAGCTAATGCAGAAGTCACACTGCGTGTGCTTGGCAAACTGCAAGGTACACAGCAGCCACTGCATGTTATTCAGAGCTGCTAAAATGGACGGTGAAACAAGCCTGTTGTACAGGTGCTAGATTTTGATTTAATAAATAGTCTGTACAGTATCAAACTATATAAAAGTCTAAAAAACACAATGAGAACTACAATATTTGCAAATCTATTCTATATTGTAAAAATGTTAAAATTAGGTCCAAACCACCATTAAAAAATGTGAAATATGCAAGTTTTCAAGTGGCAACAAGGGGCACGGGAAGGGAGCCATAAAGGTTAATAAGAGTTGCTTTGCTTTCTCCTTGTTTCCACTATCTTCGTATACCTTGTGATCACACAGATCTCAGCAATTCTTTTCAGTGAGGCAGGAGATGAGCTAAAGTATCATCAGCGATTTCAGCAGGGAAGATTGGCTGCATAAGGACTGAAAGGCTATTTTAAAAGAGAAATGTACAGTAAGGTCTGTTCATGTAAACACTTGGAAAACACAGGAACAAAATTATTTTTTAACCACAGAGCTGTGAAATCGGTGGAGTCACGTGGATCTATAATAAATGGCAGAATCTTTTAAAATGCTAAGTCTTCTTGAAAGACTGCATTTAGAATAACGTGAGTACTTATTTGTGTTTAATGGCAAGCTGCAAAGATCATATTCCCAAATTAATATAGCTCAATATCTTTTAAAGAGGCAGTAATCCTTTACGTCTATTTCTCACAAAGCATAGAGTGAGGAACTGATAATTAAAGGCAATATAAAATGGTAGGCAAGATGAAACAGATGGCTGTAACGTAATTCTTGAGTCTTAACTGGCACTTAACTCTCTTTCAGTTTGACAAATACAATCAGACACCTATGTTGACATACATATGGTATGCTTAACTACTTTTATTTATGTAACTGAGGTATTAAAATTGCCTTGAAAAGCGGACATCTAAAGAAGAGAAAATGATATGAAGAGGAGAATAGTAGTCACTGTTTTTGCTGATCTATATGATAGTGGCTGTTCTTCCTCCAATATTCTTAACTTCAAATTTCCATGCAAAAACTGTCTTTTGCTTTGCTGAATGGGTAGCTTGGAAAAGTGAGAGGAAGTCCACTGTTTTTCAGCAAGAGTGAGTTATGAAGACTTTTTTTTTTAATGAAGTATAATAGGCTAAAAGTGTGTGCATCTCACACGCTGCATATCATACACTTTTAATATATACACTGTCCTTATACACAAGCATCCTTTATGTACACCAATACCACCTTCACTAGGAAATTAAAAGTCGATAGATAATGAACCTTGTGCTGTATCTTCTCTTCCTCTAACATAGATTTCACATGGAATCTCCTCCATCACTCTGTCTTCTATGACTTGCTCAGGGCAGTCATGTGCTTGTTTGAAAGTGTAACTACTTTTTTTGAATGTGCTATTGAATGTTTTCATTGGCTGAGGTTGTGCAAAATCATTGCGGAAGGGAAGTTCCATGGAGCTGAGGTTTGTCCTGCTTTGTTTTATATTGGAGGCCTGAGAGCCACAGTGATGGTCATGAATGCATCTGGAAGCTGTTGAAGAGCGTCTCATTTTCTGATAGTTTTCAAGTTCTTCTGATAAATCTGCCAAATCTGCAGAAATTTCTTTGTCCCTCAGTGAAAACAGTTCATAATGTGGAGGATCAAATACTTCCTGGAAGCCAGTTTTATTGAAAGCAGTCTTGCAAGCCATAACCTTTTTGCGAGGTTGCTTTACTTGCACTAGAATTGAAATGATAAGAAGAACTAAAACAATCCCTGATGTTATGCCAATGATTGTTCCGTGTGTTCTGGTGATTTGTTCAAACAATCCAGATTTTTTTTTTTCTGCAAAGAAAAAGTAGGGATTATGAGAAGGCTTTCAATATTTTTCACATTTTGGATTGTATGTTAGAAATAAGCAACTGAGATCACCAAGTAAGTGCTGTTCTATTAATGAAATGACTTCATGGTACCAGTGACTAGACTGTATGTCAATAGGATTTGTTCTATTGACAAGTCTAATTGTCCACCTTCATTAGTGACTGCCATATCGTAATTTGGTGGCAGGTGTAACTGTGGCAAGTGCAGAGTTAGTCATCTGGGACTATACTGATCAATTAACATTCCAAAATCTACAATTTGAACAGCTACAGATGCTTCTCCTATCAAAGTATGCTTGTGCTGGTAATGTTCCCACTGATGCCAGTGGAAGAAAACTTGGATTTAAATGCATCTGTTTGTTCTTTAAAATTGAATACTACTGCAGTGACAATGTAAGGCTGTTTGTTTTCACATCTTTTGGAAATTTAGTGTCTGTCCTTTGCACAAAGCCTGCTAGAAAGACTGCGATGCAGGGAACTTCAGCAGAGGTATATTCCAGTTTAACTGTTCACTGATCGTCTGCTGGGGGTAAAACTGGGAGAAAGGGGCAAAAAACCCAACCAGATCATGTGGCATTTTTGGGTAGTACTTCATATGAAAACACACAAGATGGCAGCATCAGAACAAAATGGTTTTCCATATATAGAATTCTTATTTTAAGATTAAGATTTTCCAGATGGATCTCTGTTCTGTAGAGTACTACTTTCAGAAGAACAAAAGAATTCTACACCAATAGAATCCGCTACATTCACTAGCAGAGGGAGAAAAAAAAAAAAAAAAAAAAAAAAAAAGCATTTAAGACTATGTAGAAGAAAACGTTTCCTAGTTATTATATATGTTCCATTATTGGGCTTCTGGCATCTGGGTATGTCTGTTAGGCACCTAAGTACTGCACGCACTGCACAAGAAGTGTTACATACCCTCAGTGTAGACTAAAACCACCCATATACTACATGGGGTCCCGAGGAATTGGCTTGAAAGCAATACTTGAAATACTGTTACACTTCACAGCTTAGGCCGTTTACTCTTAGTTACATTTATGCCTTTAATGGAAAGGAGGAGATCTCCCTTTGTTCCGCTGAGTTTCAATCTTGTCAGCATACTTTTGTGGGAGACAGGAATTTCAGTGCTATGCTAATTTTCTCATGCATCTGGGTTTCTTAATTCTTGGATATTTTTTAATCATAAAGGTCTTAATCAAAAGTGATGTCTTCCCCAGCTGCTTCAAAGAAATTGTCCATGACTTATGGTTTTAGTTTTTTAAATCTTTATGCCCCACTGGGCTGCAGGCATAAGGTAGGTCACAACATGCTCAGATGTAGGTGCTCATGGACACGGACTAAATGAGAACTCTAGGTGCCTGAGGGAACGGGGAACAATTGAGAAGCTTTCTGTTTAAAGATAGAAAATGTTCATTTGGTTGCATCAATCTCCTCAATTCTACCTTAGCTGGCAAGATGGATCCAGCTGTCAGCTGTCTTGTGATTATATGCTCTGCAACTTTTAAAGCAGAAATTAAATTGTATCTGACGTAAAACATGGTAAGTTATTCTGCACCAGTTGCAGCATGTACAAATACTGGGAAAGGCACTTCCTTCACTGATGGTACAGTTCTTATGCGTTATATTTTTTAAATACTACAGAATAATAATGAAATGTGGATTCTAGGTGAAGTTCTAGAAGAGTTTTTGCAGAGATGGGAAACATCTACAAGTTGCACGTGATAGAGAACATAGAATATCATGAAAGCTAAAGATTATTTAGAGGAAACTTATTTTCCAATTGAAAACTTAAGAGTAATGGATCATGTTTGTTAGCTGTATCCTTACATAATATGTAATACTTTCATTTTGTAACACACCTTGCATTACAGCATATTAAACCACTGTGTATTCTTTATATTGTTTACTTGAAACTATTTCTAGATTTTCCTTACAAAAAGCTTTGACCATTTGTACAAATGAGAAGAAATTTTCTTTGAAATTGAGTACACATCTTAATCTTTCAGGATTTTTTTTTCCAGACCCTTTAATTTGTCAGAGAACAAACTTGTTTGTTTTGCTTCTTAGGAGAAAATTTTTAATTTACTTTAAACTGCTTCTGTTCCAACTCTGAAAAATTAACTTATATATATATATAATTTTATCTTTGAAGACCGCTGTGTCTACTTCAGTCTTGAAAAAGACTTTGTGCATGAAGCTTTGTCTGTCTTTTTTCCAGTTGTATCTTGTTATTTTTTTTCTTTTTTGGTGATAAAAAATTCAACCTGTCCCTTCAGTCCTTGCTTCATTTAAGTTTTTAGGAACGGATAGGATGCAACTTGGTAAATGCTGAATTCTACTGACTATTAAGCTGGCACCCTTTTAAAATGAAGAGTATGTGCTGAAGAAGAGATTTGATTATAAAGTAGTCAATCTTCAATATGCTTACATGCCTCCTGAGTTTAAGTAAAAATTTGCAACAGCTTCCTGAGATTAGGAGAATTGCTGTCTTCAGCCTATTTCCAGGACAATAATTTCATGGCTTTCCTGAAAGGCTAACTGACCAGTGTGGATCATTAAGGCTGTACTTTGCACTCTATTTACCTCTGCAGTGATTTTCATCCCAGGGGTATGCACAGTTTTGAATGCCATTGCAGACTAAAGAATTATTGATGCACATGTTGCTATGGCAGAAGTAAGTGTTGCCTGAGCAGGGAGCTGCAGAAGAGAAGAGGAAGAAAATGTTAGGGATTTTCAGTAACTCAGAAATTGCAAGAAAGAAAAAAAACCAACAAGAACACAAAAAAACTAGTAAATTGCTGTAATTTTTAATTAACGCATATTCTTTTTAAAATTTCAAACAAAATCAGTTCTAATGCACATTATTAATTACCAGATGATTTACTCTTTTGTTTGTTTTGTTGCTTTGTGATGCATTACTGATGCTACAAACAAGTAGTTCTTCTGAGTTCTTCTGAGTTCTGCTCAGAAGGCAAGGCAGAAAGAAAAGTCACCTGACACAGATAATGGTAGAAGGATTTAATACTTGTCTTTAAAGGCTTAATGCTTAAATCACATGCTCATCATCAATTATATTTATTCAGTCTGCTGTGCATCTGCTACGTAGATGGTATAGCTGGTTGTGAAGCAGCTCCTGAACATCTGCATTTTAGAGTCTATTAATATCTTAAGACAAATCAGATTTCAGCTTGCGGTGGCCTGTTTCAGAAACTGCAAGAGATTTCAGAAACTGGGGGCATCTAAGTCACTTCTGCTTGTGAATCGAAGCTCTTAGATCCTCCTATTAGAGCTAATGCAGGGATTAAGTGAATGAAGTTCATTTTTAATCTGTTTACATATGGTTAGAAATTTGAAGAAATAATTTAACTAAAAAGTTCCTCTAAAGATTCTGTCTATTCATGTGCATTATACGTAAGTTCTTGACATCAGACAGCTTCTTAAGAAAAAAGGCTGTTTTCAGGATGGTGTGCAATGTAACTGAGGAGGTCTCTGTGACTTCAGGACACAAGAAATTTGTTTTTCCTTTTTCTGTCTCTGTAATGTGATATTTTTATTATAGAAGTGCCTCTTTTTATGGAAATCAATACATAGCAGCATAGATGTTGTGACAGACATTATTCTACAGCTTGGTTTCATAGGGAGAATTTATTTTTGAGCAGTCTTAATTTTCTAAAACTTAAAGCAAAACCCAAAGGATGCAACAGGGCAGGATGCAACATGACAAGTCCTGTGCACAGCATGTTTCTCACTTATTCTGCCTCTTAGACTTCAGACTCTCATTGACAAAAATAGGATTTATGCCTAAAGAAGAGAAGAAAATTCAAATTGGCATTCCCTAACCCTATTAGTCATGTCTTCCCGTTCTGCTGCTGCTTCTCTACTCACCAGCACATTCTCTATTTTACATTCCTGTGCAGTTTCCTGAACAATTTTTGGGTGATGGTTTTTGTTCGTGGGCCCATAAAAACAGAATAAATGAACTTCATTTTCCATTGTTTGTTATTTAGAGAGTACAAAGTCTGCCTACCAGTTACAGTGATTGATTGGTTGCAGTCCAGGACTTCAAGGACATAGCTGGACTCTTATCTCAACAGCTGCCTCAGACTTATGAAGAATTCAGTGTTTATATACAGAATTGTTCATGTACTGAATCAAGCCAGAAATGAGACACATTGATCTTTTTGGTAGCTGAACTGCAAGGAGCACTAAATATTTGCTAGGTGACTGTCTTGCATAATTAGTTCATTTATGCAAATCTTTTCAGAAATATTGATTGTTTTCATGGTTGGCTTCTTATAATTACAAATCATTAGTAAGGTATAAGAAATAAATAGCTTAGAGATCTGAAAAGAAGACAAGCTGAAAGTCACCGTTTTCAGTTAGAAAACTTGCTTATCAATATACTATTTAAAACTACAGGAGAAACTTAGTTTTCAGACATGTACTTTTGGATTACTCTATCCAAAAAAGACAGTATCTGTAATTAGAAGATAAATAAAAATAACAGTGTAGCACTGCAGACTCTGGTCTGGCAATGACTTCTGAATTGCTTTGAAATTGTCACTAAGGAATGTTACCCACCCTTAGAAGTAGGCACTGTTTCAGCCTCTTGCACTTGACTTCTCCCCTGCCCCTAGTATCTATAATATAAGTGGAAAATTTTCCCTGCCAAAGTTCATAGCTTTTTTGAGATTGAAAGCTGCAATAACCTGCACTATCAGTAATATTATGTTACTAACCATTGTGAAATAAAAACTACTGGAAAAGCTGTTATAAATTTGATAAGCTGTGCTTAAATCTTCACTGTAAGTAAAGTTGATTAAATGCCCACTGCAGGTTAAGCAATAGAGTAGTTTCTGAAACATGCAATTGCTTCTTACTATCTTGTATACAACATTAAGCAATAAAGCATTTATCTTAAATTACTCTTACTTTTCAAAGACTGTTGCAGAGAAAGCAACTTCCATCCTGTGTCAACATATCCTGTGTGATGGAGCTGAACATAAAATCTGTTACCTGTAACTTGAATTATTTTTCCAAGATGGTGATCTTAGTATCCCTTGGTATCCCTTTCAAGACTGTTACTTGTGTCCAAAGAAGTTACTTCTTTGACAGTAAACCTGTACACCTGTACTGGAAGTTGAAAACTTTCAGCAGAAAGCACAGCTTTACCTCCTGATGTGGCAGATAAGTTTTATTCAGTTCTTCCCATAGATCTCAGATCTATAGTTCCAAACATAGTTACTTCTGTGCTGAAGATGCCACGCCAGGTTTCAGGTTCTGCAGTGTGGACCATGTAGTGCCTTCTAAATATGTGAGGCAACAAAGTTCAGTTAAGTTCAGAGAGCTTTCTCCACTTGGAAGATCTCACAAACAGCATGCTTTTAGGAAGCATCTTAGGCATTGTTCTCATTGTCTCTAATGCAGGTTATGGAATACAAATAGAAACTGAGAAAAGCATTTGCAGCTCTGCTTTTAATATAGGCTTCTTGATGAATTAAACTGCTTTATCTGTGGTTGTGCCATAACTGGGCTTAGCGGGGGAAGCACACATGGGACTGTTTTAGAGTCATGTGCAGTGGAGAAAGGAGGCAACAATTTAGGTGCAGTAGGAGTGGATCTGTGGTTGAAGCTGTGGGTAGGAAAATGATCCAGACTCTGGATGGACTCTGCATGGTCACAAGCATTCTCTTGTCCTTTGAACATCCAGTGTGGGCTTGAGAAGAGCCTGTCCTGGTGTCTGGCAGGGAAGCAGAAGTTGGGTGCTTCAGTCCCACTGTTGTCTTTTAAGTAAATCTGTGCATGTCTGTAGTACTCAGTAAGAATGACCTACACTAAGGCTGCATTAGTACTGAATTCAAATGAAAAATAATACTTTTAAGAAAGAAGGAAAGTCATTTTTCAGGAACTATGGTGCAACTGCAATAAAGCAAGTATTTAACTTAACTACTCCTACCCAAAGGAAACACTGTTTTTGAGTGTATGCTCCTATTGCACAAGGTATAGTTATAGCTTTTCCTGTAATTCTTGAGGCAACCCAATACCGGGAGAATGAACTCGTTGAAATCTACTTACGATCCACAAATGAAGTGAAGAGCATTCTGAATCTGCTTAGTCTGCTGCCTTCGTCTGCCCACATTCGCACCACACCAGTTCCGGTCTGCAGCATGACATCGTTTGCTACAGTGCTGCAAAACTTTGCCTTCAGGTTTTCAATAGAACTGCTTCCATCATATACAGCAACAAAGTTTCTTTTGCATTCATTGGAATGCTCCATTTGATAGTCCAGAAATCGTAAATAGATCTGTTAGAAAAAAGAAATGAGAAAGAAATTTTAGGAAATCTTGAATAAGATATTTTAAGCTGCTTAGACCTTTGTTAAGCCTGCAGTCAGTTACTCTAAAGCAGATGCAAAAAACGCACAAGTGTCCTGAAGAATGTTAGTGGTATTTTGACTGCCCTCTTGCCTTTTTAATTCGTAAAAATAACACTAAAATATAAGGGAAGGAATCTAGTCAGAAAAGCTCTGAAGCAAAATAAATTAATCACAGTTTGTTGCTTTAGAATGGTGGAAGCTAATTACTAATCCATAGCAATGTTACGGAAGACATAAGCCATGAAGACGTGAGTAATTTGAATAAAAATGGAAGTGGGAGAAAAGCAAACTGGATGCCTAGGACAAATTTATAAAACGAAGCCAATGATAACTCGTGCAGAAATAGAAATTTAACACAAGTAAAGGCAACATATGTGGTAGATCATATACAGTGGGGAAATTAGAAGACCAAGAGAATAGTTGGAGAGTAAACAAGTAATTTATCTCGCTGGGAAACTTGGGAAAGACTGTAATTTGGTTACAAGTGCATAGAAAGATCACTGGGGTTTTTAATCCCTTGTTATGTCAGTCTTGGGACTTCCAAAATTCTAGTGTAAGTTGAGGAGATATGTAGTCACTTCTAAATTAAGACCTTATTTAAACTTTAGAATTCTCAAGCTATCCATTATTTTGCCAGAGAAGAAATCTACACATATGGGGGCTTGGGTCTGCTACACTGTGGGAGAGGGGGTCGTAATCCATCAGGTGCTCACTGTACTCTTCAGATAAGCTTGTCTTTGACTGCCTGCATGTACAATTGCCTCTCTGGCTGCTGCTGTGAATGTTAAAGGCATTTTTCACAGCACAGTTCTTCATGCATATGCCTAATGACAAGAATCTCAACTCCTGTTCAATTTTTGAAGGAGACTGTGGATGAATACCATGCATGACTGCTATACTACCAGTCTTTCTGTCCTTCTGCCATATCTTACTCTTCTCTAGAGTAGAAGCCTTTTAAATCTGGATTTTAAAGAATTCACTGAAACAAAAGCACTACTTTTGTGTGGGGAAAAAACATGCCCTCCCAACACCTCACAGAATTTATTCAAAAGCTAGTAAAAGAGCACGTAAGAGATTGATTACACTTGTACACTCTGACTCTTCCTTTCTTTCTGGTTTCTGCCAAACTCTTGCCAACACTTTCATTCTGTGAAAAGGTGCAGCCTGTGTCACAGTATCTCATAAACATGGGTGTGAGCTGCAGGTGCTCATATTTTCACTTAATGATTGGCTTTGCGTACTGCAAAATTACAATGGAAACTAAAAATAAATTAGAACTTTTTCAGTAGAGCTATTCTGCATATGAAAACAAAGGAGTAATTCTACTGAAAAGACTCAGCTCTGCAAAAGCTCCTTCCAGTTTGTGTGCCAGGCAAGCAAATATAAAACACCTTTGCTCATAGATTATTTTGATTATTCTAGTAATTTTCTGAATATGGAGTGATTTATTCAATTTATAATATGCAGATTTTAAAAATCCTTTTATCACTCAGTTGTCAGTTTTAAAAATTTGTTTTTTATTACAAAATCAAACTGAGGAAATTAAAAATGTCTATGTTTTGTTTCCTCAAGAGACAGCACAGTATCAGATCCAATGGGTTTTATCATCACAATTCAGCCAAAATAGAAGCTTGAGAAACCACTTTTAAAATATGAAGTTATTTTTCTGTCATGTTTTAACTCAATAATTTAGAATGGTGATCTAATCTCAGAACTGACCCAACTACAACTGTGCCTTCTGGCAACATTCAATAATTTATTAAAATAGTTAAGCATAAGACCTGGTGCACTCGACTGGAAATGCAGAGAGAAAATGGTTTTATTATTGTTTCTGGAAGAACTGCTACTATTACTTAGACTAGTACAGGGCTCCTGGGAGTTGAGTCACTTCCTCAAAGGCTCAAATATATTAATGGATTTCAGTTTCTTGTCTTCTCCTCTTATTACTACTTTTAGGTTGTTGTTTCATCGATTTGAAAGTTGCTGAATATACTAACTCCTAGAAGTGGGTAAGAAGGCAAACACTAGGTTTGTCATCTTGGCAGGTCCTGCTATTGAAAAGACTTTTTTTCATCCTTTATGTACACGGAAAAGGCAAGCAGTAACGTGTGCTTTAATACACATGCAGAAGCAAGATTACAGATATGTATGCTATACAGAGAAAAAATTACGTATTCTTCAGTGCAGTGCTCAAATAATTATCAAGTGCAGCTTATATCAGAGGCTGTGATAATATAGCAAAGCTTTGTTGACTTCAAATAGAACCAAATTCCCCAGTAGAATTACTGGCAGCAAAATTTTACCTGCATTACCTGGCAGCATTTTTACCTGCAGTTTTCCAATAAAAGCACAGGCCAAATCAAATGCCTTTGAAAAATGTTTCTTGAACAGTTTTCAAGTCTACTCTGTATTTGAAGTTTCACACAATAGGAAGACTTGCTGCATATGTGGATTTTCAGAATAATCTATCTGAATTTCCTAAGCCACTGAAACATAATTCATTTCAGTGAGAGACATTATGCAAATTGCTATTACCTGTTAGTAATGACTTGGAAACCCATTACATACTGAATGATATGAATGAAACCCACCTTAGCATTTGGAGTAGCTTTAATTGTCCATATGCAATCAACTGCTTGTCCTGGTTTTGTTTTTTCTTCTTGTTCTACTTGACTGGAACGTACTATTCCGTCAGCTCCCGAGAGCTCAAATTGGCAGTCTAGGGAGAACATACACCTTGCTGTCAAATGCAATATGATATTAATTCAAAATTCCTTATATAAAGAAATTGGTATTGTAATACTAGACCTGGAATGGGATTTAAAATACCTCCTAGGTAAGTGAAGTCAGGATCTGTAATAGAAAGAAGTCATGAATCACAGGGGCTATCAATGCTTGAGAATCACTTCAAGGTTTATTACAATCTGAAAATGATGTCCATTTTTATTATGTCACAATAAAAATTGCTAGAAAGTTTGTTCAGTCAATTGGAAGGTACAAAGGCAAACTTTTTTAGAGAATACAAGATTTCATAAAGATTGAGCTTAGCTGACTAAGGCAATTCTATACTTACAGCTCAGATTTCCAGCATAACAGCAGAAATTACTAGGCATTATGTTTCCACATTATATTCTGAAATTTAACCATACCACTTTTCACTGAAATCTGTGGAGCTCCACAAGAGTACAAGAGACCTTTCTGTGTGCATCATTCTGACCAGACTGTTGTCTGTCTAGCTCAGAACAATGCAAACTGAGTGCTTTTGTAGAATATATCAACACTTTGACATTGCTAATTTCTACTAATAATGAATATAAAGACAGCTTAGTACTAAAGTTACTTTTTCTTTGGATACTCATGTTGCTTATTTTAAGCCAAGTAGCACAGTTCTAAACATCATTAATTAGCGCAGAATTCAGCATTAATTGCTCCTCTTATGTACCTTCTTCTAAATGCAAAGTGTATGTACTGCACATATCTGCATAGTAAACTGTATTAATATACTGTATGTGTTCTAGTAGTGAGTCAATAATATACCTTTTTTTAATGGTTAGATGATGGTACTTAACTTTACTGGGACTGGGGCTTGGCTAAAATTGGGTCTCGAGTGGTCTGGGATGTCTGGGGTTTACATTTCAGTGATCAGGTTTGTGTTTCCCCACAGACTGCATGCTTTCCCGGGTGTTGTGTTGAAAATCACCAAGGAAGTCACATACATCCTAGTGTGTATGTGTGTGAGATGTTAGTCTGTCTAAGCAGAGGAAGTACTCCAGCCTGGGACTGGGTTAAATTAGTTTTGGAACTGATGTTAATGAAATGGCTGTAGAAATGGATTTAGCAAAATGTAGAAGTATTGTCCCTGTGGAAGTATTTCAGTGGATCACTCTCGGTGGACTGGTAACCACCTTAATCTGAAGAGTTTCCAAGTCTAAATCCCTAGCAAGGTATACATTCTGTAAATAATAATACATAATTGTGTGTAGTGTATTCACACGCTGCAGTGGTAAAGACCAGTTGGGTACATAAGACAGCATAAAATAGTTATGGCCATGTATCCATTTACAGCAGTAGTAGAGCTGACATTTGTATATTGTGTTTTGTCCCAAAGGACATTGAAGTGCTGATACTACACATGTATTTTATCTATGAAATACAGCAGTCAAGCATTGTACAAGGATATCAGGTCAAATTTAGTTGTGAAAAGAATGTCCTGCCAGTTTAAAGTGGCTCCACAGAGCAGATTAGTTGTTGTCTGTCTAAAGGCACAGTCAGCATATGATCTGCTCCTTCATACCCTGAAAACAGCTCAGTACTTTGAGCAAAGAACAATTCTGTTTTCTGAGTTGGCGGTTTGTGGGAATCTAGTTATATTGATAGCTGATATTTATATTGTCTATGTGTTTCCTCAGGCTTTTCAGTAATGGAAAATTAAAATAGTTTGCATCTAGCTGGAAGTCCTATTGTAGTCTGACTTCAGGTGTTTCTGTCAGCGTGTCGTACATTCCTAGAAGATAGGCTGCTGAAAATGGCAGCTACTAGCCTGCAGTGGGGGACCTGGTACGAGTTACCAAAGAGGGAAGTTGCTAAAGTCTTCAGCACAAACAAGATCAACTGGCCTCTTCATTAGGAAAGTATAAACCTGTAATTCTCTTCAGTCAATTTTCCAAAGTGTTTTTATTCAAGTATGCTCCAGGATTAGCAGAATGGGTCTGTCTCTAACTGTTGCATTGTTACTTTTGCCCTCATAAGTATTTACAATGAAATACAGTTCTGACTGCCAGCATAACACATCCACAGGGTCGAGTGGGAGCAAATGGTCTTTAATTTGGTTGTTAATTTTAAGTATCTTTACCTGGTATAAATGAGTACTTTGCTTGAAATCCCTTTCCTTCCAGCTCCTCATCAGAAATAAACTTGATCCACATAAATCTCCCCGTTGATCTAATTAGTGCAGGACTTTTCAGACCACAGTAACGATCGATTAGAGGGGAGAAGCCAAAAGGTCCATCTCGAACCTCCAGATGATCAAACCGACATTCAAATGAGGGTTCAATGTAATAAGGTTCATCAAAGGTCAACTCAATTCTTTGCCGTGGAGCAGCTAGACATAAAAAATTAAGCAAAAGATTAAATGCAGATCTATATAAAAAAAGCATGAAGACATGAAATAGTGGAGAGACCTCCAAAACAGCAAGATAACAAAAGAGACTGGACACTTCTCAAATTACAGCTGGCAGTCTGCTCCAAAAACTCAGGTATACAGGACCAAAAATTCAATAACTGAAAAATTCATACTTTTTAATGGAATTAAAAAGTATTTTCTCTTTTTTTTAATAACTGAATATTAAACAAAGACATAAATTTAAAATATCACGCGTAACAGATGTCAACATTAATGCAAAGACATTCAATCAAGGATAAATATTAAAATATAAATTAAAAATTATGTTCTTTGGGGCCAGAATACATAAAAGAGGAAAAAACTTTGAAGGATGTAGAAAAGAATGGAAAAGAAAAATATCTCAAGAAATCAGTGGCGTATTTCCTAAACAGTAAGCCCTAATTTGGAGATGCTTTGGTTGGAGACTTCTTTTATTAGAATACTCAGAAAAGTGTAAATGGCTTCATTTACATGATCAGTACAAGAGCGATGGGTGTAAGTCTGAACCAGGACTTGGATAAGACTCCTAAATCCTGATGCAGTACAGCTAAGGTTACATATTGACTTCACATCTGTACTGAAACCGTGCCTTTATATTGTATGTGTAGATTTAGGGTTGTTCTTGTCATCGGTTGTCCTAAATGAATCTTCAGATACTAACTGGCATCAGGAATGACAGCATTAACAAATCAAATGCTGTCTGCTTCTGCTGGATGCAAAACCAATTTATTTATACATCTCTAATAGTGTTTAGATCTTTACACCTTAATTATACAAGAGTTAAAGACATTCCTGGCTGTTACTTTGCACATACTGTAGTGGTCTGGAAGGACAATGTTTTAATCAGAAATTGTGGAGGAACTTTGTCTTGCCTATTTCTTGCCACAGTAATAACTGTGAGGACGGAGGCATGGAAAACAATTCTGTGCCCTGTGGAACTGCCCTGCACAAGGAAGATCCAGCAGGTCTGGTAGCTCTGAAGCTGGACAGAATATCTGCTCTTCAGGTACATGGTGGCAGGGAAGATGCAAAACATCCGCTGCACAAGCACAGAAGCAAAATTGAGGGTCTCTGTTAACCAGTACAAATAAAAACTCACTGAAACATGTTATTGAAGTACATTAATTAATTGATATGAATCTGGTGGTGAAGCTTACTAGCTGACTTCAGCGGGTTTTGGATGCATTCTAGTAAGAGGGAAAATAATTTGTGTGTCCCAAGTCTTACAGCCCTTATCCAAGATATTCCCATCAGATTCTGTTTTATCAAGTTAATGAATTTTTTGTCCCCAATGCATGACTTCAGCAGTGACCTCAGCAGTGCTAATAAACCTCCATTTTTAGTACAGTGCTATGGTGACAGACAGGTGTGGGTATTTTTATTAATAAAGGGCAGCATAAAGATCCTCTGCCTCTGAGATACACTTAGCCTAATACAGTGTGGCCTGGTAAATGCTAAAATGGTTCTTCAGCCATTTTTTGCAATTTATTTTCAGCAATATTGTAAGTGATATTAAGGTAAGCTACAATTTTTATCATAGTATTTCTTTGCCTTCGTGGATTACAGTAGATCTGATGCTGCTTTTTCAGGCTATGTCTTATTCCATATTGATAATTCCTGCATGATTGCCTTTTATATTAACTCGCTCTTATTACTTGAGAGAGCACATTTAGCTTCTTGCTAAACCAAGGGATGGCAGAATTGATTCTATTACAAATGCGGTTATGCAATACTTGACGGTGTAGTAAAATGTCACAGTTTGAACAATTTGACATAATCTGTTTGACCGTAAGATTACAATACAGCAGAACACAAAGACAGCCAATACCTTCCAGGATGTAGATGCACTCTTGATTTGGTGGGTACATGTTAGGGTAGTTTGGTGAAGCAAAGTGTCCTCCATTACTGGTCCGTACCCAGTTATCACACTGGGTGGGAGGAATGCGATTCAATCCAATATTTTGCCCACCTTCAGGGAAAATAAAGGGATGAAATAAATGTCTCCTGCAAATATGCAAATTTTATTTTTCACAAATGAAACACTGACATAATGCATAGCCTATATTAAAAAAAAATGTTTTGCTTGAGAATCCTCTTATCACATATGCCACTTGTTAATATATAGCTAGGGAAATCTTTTGTTTAATTTATGATGTGGTATATCCTGATGAGATCATGGTTTCTGAATACTGGATCTGTACAGTAGTCCTTGGGAAAGGAAGAGAGGGTGTAAATATTTTTACCCGAGCGAGTTTAGATTCCTTGATGCTTTTTTCTAAGACAAATAGTCATTATGGCTGTCAGTAGAACAGCTTTATTTTAAGGTCTGTATCTTTTTCATTCCTATGCAAATGTAATCCAAAATATTTGTTAGCATGTAGCATTTCTGACCCTCATTCCAGAGTAAACTGAAGTACATGGACCTCAGGCTATTTACAATAATATGTTGCAATACAAAATGCTTCTGATATGTAAATAAGCTAAATATAGCAATGGTAGTTAAAATTACTAGCAGTAATTAGACTGCACTGGTAGCTAAGGGGCTCGTTTAAGATCAAAGATCTCTTCTTCTAGATGTGCAGGGAAATGCGCTCTGTAGCTGAGGTGATGCAGTTTACTAAGGTTATGCACTCTGCTGGACCATGCACAGAAGCTCTGTTAGTTCAGATTTCCTTATCCTCTGAGCAAGGTCTTGGAACAGTAAGATCCATCTGACATTGTTTTTAAGTAACTTTGACCTCTTTGATACCAACCGTACTAGAGAGAAAACAGGATATGTGCTTTCTGCTGGATTTTCCCAAACCTCAGAGGGATGCCCTCGTAGACTTATGTATGTTTACAGTTTTTCCTTGCAGACCATTCAGTCCACACTGATATGGGTCATAGCTGCCTACAGTCAATTACATCACCTTCCTCTGATAAGTTGGCAGCCTGTATTTATGGGGGTGAAAAAATCTTAGTCTCTCCTGCAGAAACTGTTCTAGGAAATTATGTAGGTGTCATTTCAAGGAATTCTTCTCACCTATGTTTGGATTAATCACGCATATGACAAAATAAGTCATATGAAACTAATGCCTTCCCCACTCAGGAGGTGTTGGCTTCAAAAACTTTTGTGGGTGGACTACTTGAAAAGCTTGTTGTCAGATAGAGAAAACATGGGTTTCCATGGTGTTTGTTTTTTTCTTACCCCCATCCTCTAAAGTCCAAAACCACAGAATTTTAATGGTGTAAGTGAACCTTCATCTTCTTTTTTTTCAACTGGGTTGGGGGGAGGAGAAGACCTACTAGTATCTGAACACAGCTGCTTACTTTGACTTCTATGGCTCAACTCAGAACTGCAAAACTCGTACATTTTTTTTGAAAGAAAATCATCAAAACAAAATTGTACCTTGTGTCTTCTGTGCAACAGCAATCCCTTCCACAACAAGGATTGTTACTAGCAACACTGATAAGAGAAATTGAACAGGAAAAGCATCAGTAATTGAACAAAATTATCTGCCATTTTCTGCAGTCCCTATTCACACAAATCCTAGAATCACTAGCTGAAACAACTCAGAACACACAAAAGTACACAATTTATGTGCTTTTTAACATTTCAGCTTTAGGAAACCAGTGCAGTTTAAGTGCACTGCAGGTTCTTCTTCCAGGCTGTTAAGAATGCCTATATGAAAGCAGCCATTTGTTGCTTGAGGGGACTTGAAGAATCTTCTGTAGAGTATCTACTAATTTGAAAGCATCTTATAACATTAAACAGTATCTATCTTCTGCATAATTTCATATCCTGAACTCAGATGTTTGGCAGACATATTGAAGCATATTTATCTTAAAACTCCATATGCATAACACGTGTACAACAGATTTGTCAAGCTTACACAAAATTAACTAAGACCAGGAAGGGAAACAGGAATGAAGTTAAGAGTATATTATTATGCCCCTCTTCAAATCCTTGATTTGCTTCCATCTTGAATACCTCTAATAATTCTGGAGCCACATGTTAGAGTACTGGCTAAGCAGGCTGTGCTTCTGGACAGCACAGAATATGAGTTACAGTATCATGTGTGTTGCTGAGACAGTGAATGGAGAGCACTGGCTCAGTTTCCTTTCCCATACAAGAGCCAAGGGGTAGCACTAGCAGGTGGCACTTTAAAAAAAAATAATCTTATTTTGCTTTGAATGTACATATTTCATAATGCTTCGTTAAAATGGAAAATTCAGTTTCAGGATGCCCTTGAGTCATAAGCTGCTGGATGTCTGCAGCTTATGGAATAGTATTTGGGATACTATCTGGGATAGTGTTTGGGCAAACATCATTTGCTCTGTTTATACTCTTTCTGAGGTCTCTGCTTTAACATCTCTGCGGAAGACAAGACAGAAAGCTAGATGGACTTTTAATTTGACCTGGCATGGCCTTTCCCATGCTTTTAACCTATTTGCTAATATTAAGTCAGACAAACATGGCCTCATTTATGGAGAAAAAAAGATTTCAGCAGGAATTCTATTGTCACATTGAAAAGTTCACTCTTTTTTCCCAGTTTGTCCCTCTCATTGCTCAGGTATTTTAGTATCTCATGCTGAAATGGCATTTTCTCTATCTGTGATTCCTCTGTGTTGCTTATTAGACTTTCAGCCCTTCAGTGAGCTCTGGAGGGAGCATGCACTGACTGTGAACTACTGCGATCCTGACTAAATTCATATAGATGCTACTGTAATGTTGGCACAGATATATTATCTCGGGGAAAGATGGAAGGAATCAAAGCCTGCCTCTGGAAGTGTCGGTCTTACATTACTGTTTTATTATGTATGTTTCTGCTGCCCTTTCTTCTCTCTACCGATATTAAAAAAGATTGTACATGGCTATGAGACTTACCTCAGCAACAACCATTTTTTCTCTTAAAGACTCCCACCCTCTATTTTGCAAGGACGTAGCAATCTCAAATCAATTTAGACCACTTTTATAACTCTGTGCTGCTGCTTAGAGTGCAAAATGACTTTTTTTCTTAAAGCAAGAAAACACAAAACCCACAGCAATCCTTTATAAGAAAAGCAAATACTTTCATGACTAACAGAACTCATGCAGACATTATTCACTTTCAAGTATCAGTGAGAAATCTGCGTTGTTTTTTTTTGTTTTAGTACAGCTGTCTGCTATCACTAATACTATTATTGTGCCTTTTTGCTTTCTTTTTTACCTTAAGAATATCAGTAAGCACCTATCATTACTTCAGTGATTGTGGTGTCTTCTACAGAACATAAAAATAGACACTCAGTTACACGAACCAGCGATTTCCCTTCTTGAAATGATGTGGAGACAGAAACAAGGACTTCAGACAATCTGATTGGTTTTCACTAAAGCCTGTGTGCTTCTATAAATAGTTGAGAGCTGTGTGTGTAAGTGCAAAAGAACGGAGCATGTTTCCTGCAGAACAGCATGGGCATGCAGACACTTATGGAAGATAAATGGTCTGAATATTTGTCTTACGGTCTTCATTTTGTCATGTAATATGGATGAGTGGGTATAGCACGTATGGGCCACCTTCTCACTGTCCCTTTTCATCCTTTCCATTTTTAATCTCTTCCATCTCTTCGCCTTTCCCTTTCAGTGCCTGTGTAGCAAATGTTTAAGGGCCTGTCTTTGCCATTTCTTTTATCCCTGGTGATAAAGACACATCTTTTTCTAAACACAGAAGAATATTCATCAGTGTGTGGGCTGTCCTTATCTCTGTGACATCGTGACTGAAGAGGTGGAGAGAGGACTTATTTCCATTCTTCCAGAGAGTAGTGGGCAGGGACCCCTAAAGCGATATCACCTTAAACTGGGTGCATTTACCTGCATGATAGCAAACAGGAGCTTTTTGGCTGGAAACAAGGCCTATCAATGTTCAGGATGAAAGGAGAAGAAAGAAGGGAAAGAAATGAGCCAGGATATTTTTAAACCTTTTAGACTGCTTCCATTAACCCATTTTTGTCTATTTTTTAAAAACAACAAAGCAGTCACTCGGTGTCCTAAATCCGTATCACTTCCTGGAAAAATATTTACAAATGTCAAAGATGAATTTGGACCATACAAGTCAGTAATAAGGAAAGCAGATGTCAAAAGAAGAGACAGCTCCTGTAGGACAGCTCAGTGGGGAGCTTGTGCTGAACAGTGCGCTGGCAGTGCGTGCGGGGACATGGACCCAGCAGGCAGAGCAGGCAGAGACACTGAGCTACTTTCACAGAAAGACTTGTAGCACTTTCAGAAGGATCAGAAACAATCTTGTTATTTCTGAAAAACTGAAATTCAAAAAGAATGCGCCTGAACTTGCAATAGGACATAGTATTCCCCTACTTTTTTTCTGTCTTTTAAAGTCTGTCACCTGTCAGCGTGACATGACTATTCTTCCATGAGGATGAAAGCGAACTCTAGACTTAGCTCTGTATTCTACCTTGATACTGGAACTAGAAGCAGCAAGTGTGTAAAAATGCCACTTGAAGGTGGCTTGCTAATGTAAGCAAGAGCATGAACAGTGCAGGACTGCATGACCGCATTGAATATCTAAGGGACAGAGGGATGTTTTGGATGATTTTTGATGCAAAGAGTAAGGTGAGAATTCTACTAGAGATCTGGGAGACTGACCTCGTTTTCTTGCAGCTATTTAGCTGGTAAAGATGATAGAGGCTAGAGCTTCTGCAACATATATTAAGCTTCTACTTTGTGGCATCTAAACTGTAGGAGAGGCTATCATGAAACCAACAGCAGCAAAACCATTGAGGCAGGCAGATTAAGTGGAGCATCTTTAATTCATGGATCTGGTACTTGCTACAAACTTTTATTTCATAAATTATGGTGCACGGTTTTATACTACCATTTAAAGCTCTGATAGTTTTTACCTGTGTGAACACTAACTGGAAATGAAGCAAAAATGGCAAGCTTCTGTCTGTTTATAAAAAGAATCTATTTTTCATATTGTTTGCTTCTTTGCATGAAAGATTTTAGATCACATAGCCTGCAGACAGCTGTATAAATTTTTAAGAGTGAATACACTAATCATACGTTGCAAGTTATTATTACTACTCAGTTGTTGAAATAAGCTTATGGAATCCTATAAACTGGTGTGATTAATTACATATTTCTGTGGGAGTCAAGATTGTCTTTGCCGGCATTTCTTAGTTTTCTGAAATGACTATACGACGCAAAGCACATTTGCTAGCTTGGTTTTGAAGTGGCTCTTATTTCTCTTTAAAAAATAGAATAATATAGTTTCATAGTAGCCACCATTGAAAAATCAGAGTTTTGCTTAAAGAAACCAGTGCTGTAGGCTGCAGATCTGATATATGCTTGTACTTTCTTGCAAGATGCAGTCTTCAGATTTCATGAAGTACTGCTCTGAGCTCTCTACAGTACGTCTTTCCTCTGCTTTTTCTGCATGCTCTAGGGATCTTCACATATAGAGAAAACACACAAGATTTGCTGCATAGCTGTGAGAGCAGTATCATTGTTTCAGTGATAACAATGGGGGATCTATGCATGCAGGGCAAGCTGAATATCAAAGTTGGGAGCAATCATGCAGAACTCAGAAACAGTGAAAATTTCCACCAATTCTTAAAATAAAGACATGATCGTTTAGAGTATTACACATTCTTAGTAACAGTGGTTGTCAGAATCCTAGGGATAAAGTTGACAGACATTGCTTAGAGCAGGATTCCCTGTTTTATCTCTGTGCTGTACTCCCTGGATTAGGCAGCACCTTATGTACACACGGTCCAAATAGACAGTAATTGGCAACACACAGGTCATGCATGTTAGAACAACTTGCCAGGATGCCTGCTTCTTTCTGGCAGATACAGCCTTGTGTAACAAATGCTTATCTTAATTATACACTGTGTTTTGCCTTATGGGAATGAATCCTTTTCTACGTACTATTCTTAAACCCAGCTCTTAATTTTCCCCCTGCGTGCTATAATTAATACTACTTTCAGGAACTGCTAATTGCAGTGTCCCAGCACTTATGGCCAATGATTTTCCATATGCTTTGTCTAAACAGCGTAGTGGAGACATTAATGTGGTGGAGACATTTGTGATGTTACACCCTGTCTTATTCTCTGGCCAAGGGCATATATACAATAGGAATTGCTCACGTTAATTTTAGTTGTCGTTAAAGGACTCTATCAAGTGTAGGAACCCACAGTGTTAGGTGCTGCACATATTTAGAGTATTTTACTTGGTCTTGGAAGAAACTTCTTCAGTTTAGACAAAACAATGTGAAGATGGATGGATTTTGTATAATTACATGTGGATGCTCACTTCCTTTTCTTTCAGAAAGGTAATTACATGCATTTCTGATTCAAACAATTTTTAACTCAGAAACAGACAAACTGTAAATCCCAGAGGAATTAGGTTTTTTTCTCTCTTCCTAGCACTTGGTGACATTTACTAGGTGATAAAAGCAATACTGGATTGCATCTATTGCTGCTTTTTTAAGCAAAGAGTTCTACTGCTGAGGATGAAAACAGGGCAGTTTTTGAATCCACATGCTCTTATAGTTCAGTCTGTATATATTCCCTGATTTCTTATGATCTCAACAGGACATGAGCAGATTGTTAAAATGAGTATCAGAGAGCAGTGAAATTGGCTGCCTAGAACTTAGCCTATTAACAGCTTCAGTGATTTCCAAACTTATTTATTTATTTAGATACTGGAAGATAGTGCAGGATTGCAGCAAAATGAAGTAACAGAGAGGAAAGTGTGCATAAGGCATGATGTATTTCAGCTGTTTGTAATCTTTACCCAAAGCACGCTAGTGGAGCGGCCATCCCATTTTTAATCCTCTCACAAATGCAGTGTAGCAGAAGTGGGCTTCATCAGCTATTTACAGTGACTCTAGCACCTTTCTAAGATCCAAATCTTGTTAGCCATTAGTGGGCTGGCAGGGTGTCTGAATGCACCCAGGTCTATGCTCAGATAAAAGAGTTTCATCTCTCTCTGGCTGTTTTCAGTAGGGATTCCTCTCTTTAAGATTGCCAAAAAAAACCCTCAACAAATTTAGAGTCCGTATCTCTGCAGAGAAATGAGGTTAACTGGTTCAGGAAGTACATGCAGGTTTCCCACTTCCCTTTGATCAAATCATCCGCAGAGCAATTCATGCTTGGATGGATCTGTGACAGAGTCCCCTCCAGGTTTGCTCAAAACATTTAACGTTTCTGATCCTGCCTCCATTAGGAATAGTTGAGCAGCTGTGGGTTGCTTCATTCTACCAGTTTGCTCTACATCCTTTTACTTATAATCCATTTCTGGGTATCTCTGCCAGCAAAACTTCTGCCAGAGGAATACTATTTTTTATTTTGAAGCTTTCTTCATTATTTGGAATATCCTTTTTCATCTCCAAGCTGGGTGCAGCATTAGACTGCTGAGAAGGTTGCATTTGTAAACCATGTTGATGAGGGATTCCAAAAACCTTACTAAATTAAATACACTGGCTTAAAGTTTAGGTGGTTTCCCTGTAGCTGACAGAACGGATCCTGCTGCACATTTCTATTCTGAATACATCTTTCCCAGAGATTATGTACTCCTACTGCACTGCTGGGATATTGATACTTTTGATTTAGATCAGATTGTATCAAACTTCTTCACCTCTTTATTATCAATATAGTGGGGGTTTTTTCAGTGATTTTTTTTTTCTTTTTTTTTTTTCTTCAGGAATATCTATCTTGGAATTAGTACTGAAAGTTCTGCTGCCTTCTGTCATGTCTGAGAGCAGCTAATATAGAGTATCATTTTTTTTCTCCTGGCTCTCCAGTCTCAGTCCATTGAAAAGAGACTGCTCTGTGTTCATGGATTTTAATGTCTGCTAGAAGAGGAGGTTTTGTGATAGGCATTGTTAACATCTTGGCAGTCCCTTCCTGATGCATAGTGGGTCAGCTTCATAATAACAGAACATGGAGAGAAGCACAAAGATAAGCTAAAATAAAAGGAATATGGATTTTTTTTCATGAAAAGCTACCTGCTGTTTTTTTGGTTGAAAATTTTACACTCCTCCACCCCATTCACTTGTTGTATTTGATACATCAGCTGTCAGTCATATATCAAGAAAGGGAGCAAGCTATGTAAGTTGTCCAAGACTGCCAAGTGTTTCATTAATTAAAAAACAAATTGGAATATACAGATCAGAAAAGCAGCAAGCCAGTTTGCAGTGCTACAGCCCCAACTGCAGCCAAGACACTAATTAAGATTGTGCTTCTGTCTACATAAGCATGTCCATCTCTGCACGTGTAACCTGCTTGGTGTGTAAATAGTGTGTACAAGAGTACACACAATTTCTGGTACAATTGCAGATATTTAGCAGCTCTCTTCACCATCCCTGCAATGAATTACACTGTGAATTTCTGACAGGTTCATAAATGATTAATAGCTTATAAAGTTTCACTTGGGGAGTAATCTTTCTGTCTAATCTCTCTCCATGAATTAAACCTTAGGAAGGTGCAGAACATCTTGGCTTTTTGGGAGACAGGGATACATAATTCAGCAGCTCCTTCAGCTTCAGTCCAGTGTCAGTCAGCACTCCAGCTACATCTATATACCAGATTATGAAACTGAACTTTTCTATTAATATCATTATATTTAGAACCAACTAGTTTTTGTAAAAAAACCTGTAGCAGTCATTGTCAAATACGTCTTGGGAGAACTAGAGAGCTAATGCTTTTGAAGTTATGCTACTCTGAGAGCAGCGTATTTTGGATACTTGTTTCTATATGTACTAAAAATGACACATAGCACATACCATCAGATACCTGTTTAGAACAGAAGAGCTTTTTCAAACTTATTCTACAGTTACCTGAGTTACTTCTGCTTAACTGCTTGACAGCACAAGCTGTCTGGTGCTCAGCTTTCTTTCAGTGCAGCAGAAAAGATTGCAAATAGCTCCTGGTTTTAGACAAAAAACGAAATTCTGGCTTATACTTGATACCGCCCTCATTAGGGCCACTTGCAGCCTCTACAGACAATACTTCCCTCTTGGTTTCAGCAGACAAGTCATGAACTTGTCTTTTAATTTTTTTCTCTGCTCATTTTCAGCTTCCTGGGTCATTGTTACACCTTTTGATTTTGGGAGCAGGAGGCTGTAAAATTCCTAGCTTTACTTCCAAACGCTACATATCTGTGAGAAGTTAGCTATTAAAATCATGCCAAAATGCAAATGAGAGGACTGAGCAGAATGGCAGCAAGTTAATCATAGCAGTCCATGTTCTCGCAACCTGCCCAAGTTGGAAATAACCTTGTACCTTACTGGAAGGTTGGCAGTGTTGGCTTCGTAGGAGTAGTGGACATTTGTACTAGCCCTGGCTGTTGCATTATCAGGAGCAAATGACCAAATTCTCTAGCTGGCTTTTTGAGGTAATCCAATGCAATAACTGAAATAGTCCAAAACGAACACAGTCAGGATTCAACTTAAGGTTAATGTAATTCAACATCTGTGTTCTTTGCTGTTGTTTTTTTTTGTACTAGTCATGCTTGGAAATGAAGGGAACAAGCCTCTAGCCTATATCTTTTGGGGCAACAGGAGATACATAGAAATTTAAGGTAGATATATTTAGTTCCAATGTGTAATAGAAACAAGGCTTTATAAAGAAAGCAGCTGCTTTTCTCTTGTATGAAGGAGAGGATGATAGTGCCTTATTATTGTAGAGCAATTGCATTCTGCAAGCTGTGCCAGGATTCAAGAATGCTTCCAGTGGTGTCCAAAACATTGAGAGCTGGAGACGGGAGGAAAAGGATCTGCCCGTAGATGTCCAACTCACAGCAAGCACCTCGGCCTCTGATCTGTGCCTTGTGCTGCTGAGGAAGCAGGTGGGCACGGCCCACAAAACCTCAGTGCTGCTGCAGCCTCAGTGCTGCTGTGGCCCAGCACCATTTCCATGCAGCAATACTTGGCAAACTCAGATGAGGGCAAATAACCAGAGTAAGAGATGCTCCAGTACTTAATGTGAAGCATTAAAGAGTTTCCTCAACACTATGGACACAGACAGTAAGAATTATATTAAAACGTTTCTATGCTTCATAGGTGATAAGAACTCAGTAAGTAAAACAAAGCTATCTGTATGGAGATAAAAATTACCGTCACTGTGATTAATTTCCATGCAGGATTTAAGATGCATCTCATAAAATATGGTGCTTGATTTGAACGTTCCTCCCAATAGTTTCCTTTTAGGATTAAATCTGCGTCTATTTAGGAATCTTTCTTCCCTCTTTGTGATCAGATCTGACTACATGAAGACTCCTCGTGCAGAGATAAAAGGGTGTGCACAGTGCTAAGTAACAATACCTTATTTCTGAAGTCATGGCAAGTGATGCATTTGGAATATTAACGACTTACTGACTAATGGCTTTGTGTTCTTCATAATATTTAAACTGCGTCAAAAACTTCCTTTAGAATGACAGTTCTTTTTAACTGGACTCTAATGTGATCATAAAAGATCAGAGTGAGGTCTGTTCAGGAGAACTCCTGTATGGGTAAATTTGCAGGAATTGCATATCTCTGAAATGCAATTAAATCTGCGTATGTAGAAGGTAATTAAGAAGCAGAAGCATCAGTTGTATTTGTTGGCGGTTTTATCGTGGTTCAGCTATGCATTAACCATGTTATTTAAAGAGGAAGTAAAAAGCCTAAATGCAATTCCTTGCCCAGTGAGCCTTTTGTTCCCACTCTGTGAAATCAGTGGCTGGTTAACACCTACGTACAGTGGGCTTTTATTGAAAGCAAGCATCTTCTGGCTGTCAATTATGATGCTAATAAATGAAAAATATTTATTTAAAGCCTCAAGGCATCCATCCTTCAGGTCGGTAACATGGACTTTTATGGGTTATGGAAACATTCTGGATTTAAATCACTTTTTACAACTTTCATACTGTGGGAGGACATCAGTGCACATCAGAATCAATTCTCCACGCTGCAGTGATGCCTCGATGGCTTCAATAATGCAAGCAGACGTTCCAAAATTTCCTAATGGGATAATTTAATAAAAGAATCCCTAATAGTTTGAGTCTGACATTGCTAGAGAAGATACGGAATGCGAGAAATCCCCTCCTGAGGCACAAGGTTAACGGTCACGTTTAGCTTTATTTTCTGACAAATCTTTCACCCACGTTGAGCCATATAAATAATAGCACAGATAAAGGCAGGCTAGAAGGAAGGCTGGCTGCCCTCAGCTGTTTACCCCTGCGTTTCGAGAAGTTAGTAACGGGATTTACAGGCTTCAGGGGAAAGAGAAGCAGAGATGAACACCGGTCAAGCACCAGCTTGTGACACAGACACCGGTTTTGTGAAAACATTGCAGAAAACAGATCTCGCTCGTGATAACAAGCAAAAGCACCTGACTACAGTAACGTAGCTCGGTAGGACAGTTAAGAGAACAGAAAGTGTATTGTTAACAGTGAAAAGATGGAGTGGGGGGAAGCTCTCGGCGTGCTCCGGCTACGCGCGGGGAGCACCGGGGCAAGCTCGCCGGCACTTCGCGCCCTGCCCAGCTCAGCCCCCAGCCCAGCTCAGCACCGCCGCCCGCCCTGCCCTGCCCAGCCGCGACGGCAGTGCGGGGGCTGTCCGCGGACTCTCGGCGGCGGCCGCCCGGCAGCTTCGGCGCGTCCCAGCGGGACGGAGGCGAGTGGCTCCGGGAGTAGCGGGCGGCCTCGCCGCCCCGCGCTCTTCGGCCGAAAGTTTCCGCTACCGGCGGGAGGGCGCGCGGCGAGACGGCCCCGGGAGCCCCCGGGCAGCTTCCCCCGCGGAGAGCGCGGCGCCGTCCCGCGGCTCCTACCTTCCAGCACCGAGCAGACTTTGCGCAGGGCCATCGTCTCCCGGCGGGCCGCGGCGGCGACTCCGCGGAGGCGGCGATCAGCGGCGCTCCATGGCCGCGGCGGCCCCCCGCGAGGGCGCTGTGGCCCGCGGCTACGGCTCGGCCGGCCCCCGCCCGCCCGCGGCCATGCCCGGCGCCCCCGCGCGGGGCGCGCTCAGCCTCCGCCGCCCGAGCCCGGAGCCGCCGTGCTCAGTCCCATCTAGAGCGGGACGCGGCGGGGGCCGTCGGGGCCGGGCCGCCGCGAGGAGCGGCGGGGGGCTCCCCGTGGAGAGGGCCGAGCGCGGTTCGCCGGCTCGCAGCCCGACTGAAGCGGCCGCCGGTGGATGAAGCTCGTTTAAGATGTGAGGGGTGTTTGCTTGGCTGAGCCGCTTGTACGCATGTGCCCGCCCCCCGCGGAGCCCCGCGAGCTGCCGCAGCCGGCGGGGCGGCCGCGCTCCTCCCGCCCGGCAGGTACCGGGCGGGGGCGACCGCCGCCCTCGCCTCGTCCGGCGGAGAGAATTCGGCGCCGGGGGCTCCGCCGGGCGTGAGGCTCTGTGACCGGCCATCCGCCCGGCTGCCGGGGTTTTCCCTTCTGCCGACAGGAGCCCGGGTCGCCTCCCCGGTATGCGGTGGCTCGGGGGAATCCGGGTCCCGTCCGCCGCCTTTGTCGGGCATCGCGGCGGCTGCGATCGGGGTGGAAAGCAGCCGGTGCCCTCCTCCTCTTTTTCCTCTCGTTCCTCGTGGCGGGGCCCGCGCGGCGGTAGCCGCCCGTACGGCTGCGTTGTGCCGCCTGGAGCCCGAGCTACGAGTCCATCACACTCTATTGTGCTGCTGTCGTCTGGCAAGCGACAGCTCAAATGGAGCTATTACTTTCGAGAAGTTAATAAAAAGGCGCACCCAGCCCATCGCTTGCCATCCCCGCGGCGATCCATCACGGCGTGTTAGCTGTAGGGGAGCTGGCACTCGGGGAATAGCCCGAGGTAGGGCAGTGGCACGGCGGGGCTGGCCGCCGCTGTCGAGGGGACGATTTTTTCAACTTTCCCGTAGGCAGCACGGGAATCTCGGCGCAGGAAGGCTTTTCCCCGCGCCGCCGATCGGTGGGGCTGCGGTGTGTTCGGGGTCCCGAATCGCCATACAGGGATGCTCGGGGCCGAGTGCTCCTCGCGGCGCCTCTATGCGGCTCCCGGCGGCTGGCGGGGGCGGCCGGGGCTCGGAGGCCTCGCAGGGGCGATGTGGAACCCATCCGACTGACAACAATAGATGCAGAACTGCAACTTGCAGCTCCGGCTGCGCGAGCGAGAGGGCCGCTCTCGAACGTGGTTGTAAGATGGGAAGCTGATTCCCTCGTGGTTTGGTGCTTTGTGTTTGAATGAGTTCTTCCTACGACGCTCAAAGGTCAGCATATCCTGTTAGAAAAGGTCACTCTGTTCCAGCTTAGCACTTAAACGGTTCGGGCTCTTCGAGTCGGCGCGATTGCCAGCTCCGGTGGGCGGCGGGAGGCACCGGGGTGGGGGGTGCGGGGGCCCTTGTTCCTCCCAGCGCCGGCCCGAAGGGGCAGCTGAGACCTGTAAACAAAGGGCCGGAGCTTTCTGGGCATTAGAGATCCATTTCAGCGTTCTAAGAAGCTTGATGAAGTATTAAGCTCAGTGCTGTTGCAAAATCCCAAGTTACATAATTATATTATTCCGCTTACTCGAATTGTCCTTTCAATTTCAAGCAGAGATGATCCAGTTGCTCCTCAAAGGGTTGTTTTCCCATGAATTGCTAAATAGCTGCTGCATTCCAGCAATGGATAAAGCGATGTCTTTGTACCCACTTCATAACTGTGTGTTTTTATAGTGGTATGATGAAACGGCAAACTCCACAGCGAACATTCCTGTATGAAGATATATCCTCATTAGGTGGATCTGCTTTGTATTTTTCTTCTCTGCTCAAAGAAATGTTTGCCGTAGCAACCCTAGCAAATGCTTAACAGAGCAATAATTTCTACCATTTCTGTGCAGCATGCACAGTTCTTTATCCTCTCTGCAGCACATGAGCACAAAATGAAAACGGATGGTGCTGCTGTGCAGACTGCTGGGAGCTGGGGTTGCTTTTGTTTGGAATGCACAGTGGAGCTGAGGGCAAAATCTGGCTCAGGTATTTTTATTACTCACGATACAAGAGAGAAGTAGTGTGATTCTCAAGCTGCAAGCTGAATGTGCATTCAAGGAAGTGATTTGTAGTCAATTATTGCACAGAAAAGAAATAGGAGGAAAAATAGAAATGTCTCATGCTCAGGACACATTGGCGGTAGCTGCAAAGAACCACTCTGCTACAGTGCATTTAACTGAAAGTTCCACTTCCAGTTTGTCCATTAGGAGGTTACACAGAGCTGTTACACACTTGGGGAGTGCAGTATTGCCTTCTCTTATCCCAGGGCTGCATCAAGCTGTCAGTGTGGGAGACATGGCTATAAGCATTAGCTCGAGAGTTTGGGCACATTCTGCCATCATTTACTGCTGCTTTCAGTAGAATTCCTTATCTGGACATCCCTGTTTCTTTGTCTTGTTACAGTTCTCATTATAGGTGGTGCTTTCAATTATTATATAGTGAATTAGTGACAGGTCAGAGAAACTTTCAGTTCCCATTTTCTGAGCCTGCAGGATGCTGGCTTCCAGGGAAGAAAATGTTGTGCCATCAGGTCAGATTGGCACTAAGCTTCAGTTAATTAAACGTGAGTTTTGGAGTGAACAAAGATTGAAAACTGCTTTGGGATGACCGGTTGTGTATTCTGCTGCTCTACTGAGTTGTCATTATTTCTGAGCAGGAGCAGTTCATGCGAGGCAATGAGGCCACTCATTCTGGTATAGTTAATAGCTGCCTGAATAAGGCTTACATTTCCACATTTCCATTATTAGAACTGATTCCGATTCTTTTCAAGTTCTTCCTTCCTTAAAACTTTTAAATTACTCTTTTTCCTAGAAGCTTAAATTTTAATATTGCCTCACGAATTTGCCTCTACTCCCTGGTAGCAGATTGCACATCACAAGCAGCCTTCCCCAGCAGTCAGGTTTTGGCTTTGTTTGGGGTCACCTGTGTATTGTTTTTAAAAGAGTTTGCAAAAATACAGATGCTAAAAGTGAATTGTTATGAAAAGAAGTTCGGATTAACATTTTAACTGTTCTGTTACTTACGTTTGTCAGTAGGATTAAGTGCTTTTGGTAATTTTATACAAGGTCTGCTACATAAGTAATACCTCCTGTTTTGTTATGTTGGTGTACGGCAGCAGAGGCTGAACCTTCCCAACAATATTCCACTACGTGTTGCTGCCGTGTGACAGATGGCAGCAGAGGGGCAGTCTGACAGAATGGTGTCTGACGTGGAGATGCATATGAAGCAAAGGAGCCTCACTGAAATTCTCCATGTTGAAAAAATGGCACCCACTGACATTCATTGACTCTGGTGGAATGTTTAAGGAGACCAAAGTGTGGGTGTGAGGCAGTGGGAGGTGTGTTTTACCAGTGATGACCAAGACAGTGGACAACTTTTACAAGCACAGCATGCAGGCTCTTCTTCATGGCTGGTGAAAATGCATAGTGAAGGTGATGACTGTGTTAAACAACGATGTTTTATAGCTGAGAATTTGCTCAAACTGTGTTATTGTGCTCTTTGTGCTCATTACTTTAGGAGCAACCTATGTATAATTTTTAATTAGAAAAATGATGGAAAATGAAGGACCTCTTATTGTGGTCATATCATATGTAATCATACATGAACACATAACCGACTTCTGTTATTTACTACTGAGAAAGAAGAATAGTGCAAACTTTCTAATAATCTGTTAAGAATACTGATTGTCTTCAGAAAGTTTCCTGCACATTTTTGTATTTGCTACATAATACTATTAGATCAGAGTATTAGAGAGATTTGTGGATATATTCTATCTCAAATCATGCAATAAGGTTAGCATCTTCTTGTTGTTGTTTTTGTTTTGTTTTGTTTTTTAAGGTATCAGACAAGGGATTTCATTATTCACCGAAAACAGGAGTTGATTATAATAACTGTACTGCATGGCTGATACTTTCTAAGTGGCAGCGGCAGCCCGTATCACCAGAGCCTCAATACAAAATTCCAGTTGCCAAAATCAGGGGGAAGAAATAATAGAACGGCTACTGAAACAGCACAGCAGCCTAAAGAAATACAGCTCAATTTCTTGATGTTAGTCTGTTTTTGATCAAAATATCTATCATAGAATTATCAGAGAACTGTTTGAGTTGGAACAGATCTTTAAAGGTCATCTAGTCCAACTCTCCTGCACTGAACGGGGACACCTACAGCGAGGCAGGTTGCTCAGAGCCTGGTCCAGCCTGACCTCAAACATCTCCAGGAACAGGCACCTACCACCTCTCTCAGCAACACATTGCAGTGCTTCGCCACACTTATTCTAAAAAACCTTTTCCTCCAATCTAAATCTCCCCTCTTTCAGTTTGAAACCATTTCCCCTTTATCACAACAGACCCTGCCAAAGAGTTCATCCTCAGCTTTTTTACACCCCACTTTAGGTTTTTACACTGCTTCAACAAAACTAAGCTCTGATGACTGTACACTAATGCAGTAGAAACTTACAGGGTTGAATTGTTCTCTTCTATGTAAATGGCATTTGTCTGAAAGGAGTTACAGGAGTCCTGAATTGACTCAGTGCTTTTATAATGATTACTTTAATTAGTTGTAGCAAATCTTTTTAGAGCAGCTTTCTGTTACTAAGGATGGCCACATGATCATTGGAGAGATATCACACTATATAGAATATGCCTATTAATCTGCAGCAGAAGAGTTGGTTCTTTTGTTGGGGATTATACTGCATTAATGATAAATTTAGTAGGAAGATTCAGTCTTAAAGCTTCTCATGGAAAATGAGAACAAAGCAGGCTGGTATTTCAACAGCCATCTGTCAGTTGGCATGTCAACAGTATTTTTATATAGGTGAGATTTCACACTGAAGAAGCCTTCCAATAGCATTTCTTACCAGGGCTGTATTATGGTGGATGCATTTTGAAAATGTATGCAGTTAAAGCTGTTTCTCAGTTCTCAGCTACACTGAAGATTACCTGGAAACACACGTTCTAATGAACGTTGCTTTCTAAAACTTACTGATAGAAGGGTAACAACCTTAACAATACAAATTTTTGATGTCCATGAAAGTCAAATATGATGTGAAACGTTTGACAAGAGGTTTAACACCATTTAATGCCTTAATTCAGAATAGTATGCATCGGTGTTATAAGCCAAGCTGTGAATAGTCACAACCTGTCACAGTTTATTATAAGAAAGCTATTAAAGCTCCAAGAAAGTATTGTACATGAAGTGGTGTAAGAATGCACTACTGAGCATGCAAACCACCTTAAAGCACGAGATGCTGAGTTCATTGCTTCGTTAACTGGGTAACAGCTTAAATGTCAGCATGAGGTTATTTCATTCCTAATTATTTTTTCCAAAAAACATAAGGAGGCTAATGTATGTTTATTATATTGCGATAGAGGGCTGCAGATGACTTTGGAGCCACAGTGGCATTATGCATTTAGCCTTATTCTCCAACCATCCGAAAAACACAGAGATCACATTAGATTGTGCTTCCTCTTGATTATGAAACCTGTTATTACTTTTGCTGATGGGAGAGAATTCTAGCAGTGGGGTTTAAAAAGTACAATACCCCGAAGGGTTTATCTGAATAATCTACCTTTCCACACTACTCTAAGAGAAATATTAAAGGTGTGTATTAAAGAAATACGCTTTCCTGAAAACTAAGGGAAATGTAATTTGAAAGTCTGCTTTGTGAGAATCGGATCAGTTCAAATTACAAGTATCTTGTAAAAACTACAGAACTTAGTAGCTTTTCAGTACCTTTCAGATTTTTGACTTGGAGCTGCTGTTACAGTGGGTCCCTTCAGCACTGCTGTGGTAACAAATAGCTTGAACAGCACTTCAGGGAGGACTGAATCAGTTCAAGCTTTGTACCTGCTCTCCCTTTACTCTTCCTGTATTGACACATGTATGTAAGGTTACAGGACAGGTGCCCGGGTGGAGGAGATAAGAGTTCTCACTGGCCACTATCTCTACTGAGGTGACTGCCTGTAAGAACAACACTTTTTAGTTTGATGATAAAGTGTATTCTATATATCAAATGGGATTTATTAGGAATGCCAGCTGACAGCTTTAAATGTACAATAAATCATGTAAACTCACTGAGAATATAGGAACAACTATTAAATGCAAGCATGATTATTTTTAGAGACTATGTCAGGAATTAAATTATATCGAGCAAGGGTAACATTATCACCATCTATATAGAATTGAGCCCTTCTGCTTCTGTAGTTATTACAGCCTCATGATATTTAGGCACTGCTTACTCTGAGTGTCCTATGCTATTTAATCTCTGTACATTTCATCCATTAATCATGAATTCTAGGGCGTCAATCCTCATTCTCCTTCCCCTCCAGAATTCTTCTTCTCATGTCTTTAAAAAAGCCTGAGCACCAGCCAAATACAAAGCCCCCCACCCTTTTTATAAGAGCAGAACCCACAGAAGTTATTTTCATGTCGTTAGGCCTTTCTAAAAGACCTAAGGTTATGGTATAATTACAAAAGCACTTTGTGTCACACTGATACATTTTATTACTTCAGTTCTTTTTAATGTGCCATCATCTTTGTAGAACTAACGTATAAATACCGCATCTATCCCACAAGTACTGAACTACCATCAACACTGAAGGTTTCTTTGAGTTTCCCAAGTCCCAAATTCTTTAGCAATTGCACATATGAACTTAAACAATGAGAAATACAGAATACTTTCAGTTAAGCAATCAATTAATGATTATATCATCTGAGAAATTGCTCAAGATTAATTTTCAGAAATGCAGTTTACTTTGCAGGAATGTGTAAATAACAATACCAATGTCAGTGGTACAAAGTATTCTGCTCACTAAAATACTAACCTTTATTTACACAGCTTTCTATCAAATATATTACTAAAGAGCTGGTGGTATGTAAACAACGGTACATGCAAAATTATCCCTTTTACTATGAAAAATTAATGTACACTTCTGTTAAATAAAGACCAAATGCTATTATATACAGGCTTTTTTTGTTTTTGTTTTAGTTTTTTTCTGGAAGGCCTTAAGAGACATTCAGGTCTATTTTTAATATGTTCCAAATAAATACCAAATAATGCAACATTTACAAATAGCACACCAGCAGTATTTTCCATAGTAATCATTTTACAAATCAGAATTTAGTATTTCAATTAAGCAAACGAATAGCAGCTCCTCCATAAATATTAAGGCATGTCACATAGCATCAAAATGGAACCGATGAGCTTCCTGTCGCTTCTCTCTGTCATCTGCTTTCTGAAAAATAAAATAAAAGCAGTTTGTGGGATTCAGAGCAATGCTGTTACAGAAACGTGTTGTCAAATGTCAGAGAACGGTTCATTTTTTTTCCCAAGCCATTCATCTGACAAAAGGCAAAAAGCTTAGTAAAACCTCAATAATTAGCTTTCAAATGATGTCAGTTTGTAATAGCAATAATCGACTCAAAATTGGCTTCTGCTGTTAATACTCAGCTGTTTTAGCATTTATGACCCATTATTTTCTCTTGTTCTAATAATGCTTTTATGAGAGGAATATTTCAAAACCGAAGGACGGTTCCTGGTGTGTACGTATTTAGCCTAATACAAGATAAAATCACTTTGGATTAACTGTAAATGTTGTCATCTACATTACACTTAAAATTAGATTTTTTAAATTGAAATGTTAAATACAAATTCAGACAAAGACAGCAGTCCAACTAACAATTAACAGCACCAAGTAGGCTAAAAAAAAGAGGACTGTTCCATGTTTTTGTGTTCAGAAAATGTGAGAGGATGTATTTCCCCACTTATTGATGTGGAACACACATTGATCTGCTGAAAGAGCAGCTTGGATTGTGCTTGGAGAAGAGACGCACAGCGAAACGGCACCTAGAACCCATGGAAGGTGCTATAGCACGTGCTCTCCCCCCTGCCTCCCCTGTGTTTGAAAGCAGTGACAGAAGAGGAGAGCTCCTCTCTCAGGAGCTTGGAGTGCACAGCAAACCTTTAGAGCAACCGGTGTTTTTCTCATGACAGACAGTCCCTATAAATCCCAGTATAAGAAAATGCAGCAAAACAAATGTAAATGCTTTTTTTGGTGAATGAGTAAAATGAAGATAAGCCTTTACAGTATGCTGTTGTGTGGGCATTCAGATTTGTACCCAAGTTGATACATATACATGATGATTTTGGTAGAAAGCAGTGCATGTGTTCTGCCATTAAAGTTCGTCATCTGCTCTGGCTCAAGGCCAGAGATTTCCTCATCACACACTGTTTATGTATGACAGTGATTCCAGTGGGCTAACTGTGGATTTTACTGCGTTCTGTGGCAGCAGTCGAGCTGTCATCTAACTATTGCATTTTATGGCATTTTGTGGCAGCAGCATGGCTGTCAGTGAGGTTTAAGGTACATCTGCCTGGCTTTTTGGCAGGGTCTTTATCAATGCCAGTAGTATTCTGAATGTCAAAAATGGGGTGGGAAAAGGGGAGTGGCATACTTTGCTAAATTAAAATGCTTGTCACATTCCACAGTGCTATGCAGGCTCACTTAGAAAGCAATTTTCACTCCATTTCTTGTCTGCTTCATGAAAAAAATACGACTTCAAAATTTGTCGGTAACTGACATTGTGATGAACTCATCAAAACTTCCCTAGCAAGGATTATCATCAATGCCTGGTGTTCACCTGACTAGTCCCAAGTTCACAAAGCAAATTAAAAAGAATCAAAATACAGGAAATGTGGCAGACTATACTGTTATAAGATGAAATAACGGCTTCAATTCTTCCTCAGCTTCTCTTTTATCTGATGTATCAAAAGTAAACACTAATAACTCAAAGCCATTCATTTTTTTGTAATGGATCAAAAATGTCTAAGGAATGCCAGAGCAACATAGTATCCCCAAATACTACAGTTATTTAAACAGCACAATAACGGCTGGCAGCTGAATGCCTAAGAACTATTGCAGACAAAGGACTTCTGCTGCTCCTTATCTGCAGAGGTCAAAGTACATGCTTTCTTTTAACTGCTGAGTAAAGCATGGCAGCTTACATACAGATACATCCTCAGGGGAAAAAGGAGAGATTGCAGCTGCCAGTGCATTTCCCCTTTCTTTCTTTGTGATAGGTACTCTAGAAGTCTGCAGGGAAAACAGCATTGAGGCAGAACAGTATTCTCATGAAAGGATTACTGGAAGAGGCAGAAAACAGTCCCAGTCATGCCACTGGCTCACAATACTGCCTTGGTCAGGACTTTCACTTGTTCTGTACCTCAACCACTTTTTTCTAAAACTGGGAAGGTAAAAATCAATGGGAAGGGCATTTGAAAATTAAAGGAATTAACAACTGTTTACACAGTGATCTAAAAATACACAATTTAACCAAATATGTGTGCCTATTTTGTGCAAGGTGCAGGCTGTTGCAAAGGAGTTTAACACATGACCAACACCACTTTATTCACACACGCTTAATGAAGGGGGCTTGAAATGGCTCAGAAAGCACCCACTCCAGGTTGAGTGCTTCTTTATATTGAAATAAAGAAATTTTTGTTAGCAAAGAAAGCTTTAAACATTGTTGTTGAATCTCAGTTTCTCCAGATGGAATTATACATAGTCCTTCACAACACAGAGACCAAACATTTTTTTTTACTCCTGTTGCTTTAGACGTATTGGAGACAGAGTTAAAGCCAGGCAGTGACAGTCCAAGCTATCACTTAGTAATGCTTTCCTGGTACATTAGGACACGTTAAGGGCAGTCATCACAACATTTGTATTTCCTTGCTGTGTGTGTTGCGTTCCCAGCATCACTGTGATTTGGAGACCATATTTAACATTGTGAAGAGTGGAGAATGACAGACAAGTAACATTTAAATACGAAGCATGCGCAAAGCCTATCTGAATGTTTAACAAGGTCATTTTATTTTCACAAGCACAAAATAACAAACAGTTCTACCATGTCAAAATGTGCAGTAATTGTATTTGACAGCTAAGATTATGGTTTGGGTATGCAGTAGCATTTATTGGCAATCCTGCCAGTTGGATATGATTGCGAACTGCATAGTTAAGAAAAATGGGAATGCATTTCTTTTGTGACATGAAAGGCCCCTTTCAAAATGCTTCTTCAAATCAATAGATTTCTACACACTGCATGTATAATTCAGACACATAGAGCAAAGCAGCCAATATGCACACAATTGTCTCCCTATACACTCTTGAATGCTAATGTGAATGCAATCAGCAAAGATAGTTACAGAAAAAAGAAATGTTTTTCCTCTTTTTTAGATTACCAGCAACTCAAACTAAGTAAATTGAATTTATGTTCCCTTTTTCTAATATTGTACTTCTAAAAACTGCAACGTAGAAAGCTTAGATATGAACCAAAAACTTCTCATTTTGTTGGCAATAACAGTTTAATGGCAAAAGCTTATCAATCCTTTCTTCATTTCCCTTTTCAAGTGCCTTCAAGCTTAAGTAGAAACAATGCCAATTTTTAAGCTTGCAATAAATACCAAATTAATGACAAATCCACACCTTTAGGGAATTAATGCAGTCTGTGTCAGAAATTATATAAAGCTGCTCAAAGATGTACAAGCCTATAAGATATAAGGAAATGTTAAATAGCATAGAAAATACAGAAAAATACAGCTAATTAAACTTACCTTTTCTTGCCAGTGTAATATGCCAATTATTGCCAGGATAAAAACACAGACACCAATTAAGGCTATAGCTGTTAGCAGCACTATGTTACTCGGGGTCAGATACAGCTTGGCACTCCAGCTGCACAAAAGAGGAAAATCCAAGGAAATATTAATACCCTTAATTAGGAAGTAGAAAACATTTCACTTACGAAGATCAAAATAACTTGCTAGTATTGAGATAAGTAGCAGCCTGGTCCATAAAAACCCAGTGGCTGTACTTGGAGACTGGAGCTTAATGGTGTTTACTTGGAAATGCATAACAATTATTTTCAAGCATTGCCATTGAAATTGAGCTTATTTATCCAGGAATGCTATGAGCATCCTCAGAGACTGACTTTTATACTAGTTGTAGGCAGCAGAACCAGTTGGCTATGGCAGAAAAATACTGGAAAGCAACGAAACAAGGCACTTGAAGGACTTCTGGAAGGCATCCCTAGAATGTTGTGGGGTTCCAAGGCTCAGTAACACTCTTTTTATCCTTCAGACTTCTTGTCATGGGAAAGCTATCAGCATGATCCTTTATACTGAGGCAGTACCAAGTCCTCACAGGAAACTGCATATTTATATTAAAAGGAATTATAAATTAAGAAGTGTTTTTTAGGAAATCTTAATTCTTTTGGAATTCTATTCACCACAGTTCAGTGGCCATAAACTTGCTCTCTAAAAAAAGCAGAAATAGCTTATGGATGACTGAGAAAATTCTTCATAATGCATACCTTTAAATACCTTAACACTGCAACTAAATGTTCTCCATCTGCCAGATGTTATTCCTGTGGTTGTTAATTAGTAACTCAAGTGGCACATCACTTCTCAACTGTTATTTGTTCTGTAGTACTCTGTAAAATTAGCTGCTGAAACTGATGTCAGAATCATTCCTGCATGATAAATGCAGCTGACCTCACTAGTAGATCAAGCGGCAAAACGCAGCTGTAATGCGACCAATGTTTTCTCTAACAGCAACGACAGAAACATGCTTCATTTCTGAGACAAACATTTTAATTTCCAAATGAATTCAATGTTGAAAAGCTTATGTAAGTAACTCCTTCACCTTTACTTAAGGGAAAATATTCATACCTGTGGCAATAGATAGCGTGATCAGAAGGGCTAAACTGAAGCTTTTATGTACAACTGGGCAGAAATTGCATGTTTGGTGAAACCAAAATGCTTGCTTCAATCATTACCATGCTTACAATTTGTAAAAAAAAAAGCAAAAAAAAAAGCAAAAAAAAAAAGCTGGTAAACCCAGCAAATATGTTATTATTTACAGGAGTTCAGCTGGTAATAGATTTCAACTGCTTATGGTTACTACATAAAATTGTATGTAAATACTCAAATATATTCTGTCCAGTCATAGTGGCAACAACAGTACCAGAACTGAGTCCCTCTCCTTCATTGCTTTTAGACCCACTTTCTACACAACTTAAAAGAAAAAAGGAGAAGAAAAAAGAACACAGATTTTAAATTAGGCATTATGTAATTTTGTGATGTGCAATTCAGAATAAAGAAATTACCTTCGAGGAACATTATGAGGATATGGGATGACTATAAGCTGGGAATTTGGTATGATAGCTGTCCATTCTTGTTTCCTTATGGACTGAAAGTAAAACAAAGGCTATGTCAATTCCTAACAAGTCACCACACTTAAAAGCGAAGTCTTTTCTCTGTTGAAATGTGGAAAAGGAAAAAAGAAAACCTCAGAAGTGATTGCTTTTTTTTTTTAAGTGACTTTTTCCCTTATGTTTATGTAAGTCTTTCATTCTGAAAGCTCCAAAGCACTTTAAAAACAACAAAGTCTAAAGCAAGAGAAGTGCTGTTGACATGAAACACAGTATCTGCTCAAAACGCAGATACAACGCAACAACATAACAGCCAAGGAAAAAAAGAACCAGTTTTACAAAGGAATTTTACCAATTATCTAAACCAGAATATCATGGGTACACTGATACAAGTACCTCATTTTTTAAAGCAATATAATCAGATTTTTTTAAGGACTCTGGACAGTCAGGAGCCTTTAATGTTTCACCTCAAGATTAGACGATGCAGTAACCTCTACCTCCTGTCATATTGATCATGGTGCCATCACTGAGGTAGAATGGATTGTGTGAGTTTACAGACCAGCCAGAGCAGCCCCAGGGAAATCTTACAGCTGAGACCATAATAATTGGGCCACCAGGTCTAATACACATTTATCATTTAAACAAGCACCATATGACTAATGCTTATGCACAGCTTCAGTTATCCTTTAGTTTCATTGTTGGCATTGGAGCTTACACCCACCTTAAAAACCACATGTGCAAGGTATCAGTGTATTTTTTTTGGCAAACCCTTTTCTGTATTCAAATTTACCTTGATATTCATACTTATGAAATAAGTGTCATTAGCAATTTTCGTATTCATTTTCTCTATTATGAAAGATAATACCAGAAATATTAGCTTGAGAATCATGAATTTCAGCTCACCTTTTCTCCTAAAGGACGAGGAATTCCAACATACAAATGGTCAAGGAAGTTAGCACTACGTCCCAAGCCCAGAACATTGTATGGCAACTGGAGAGCAAAATGTGCTGACTGGCTCAGCTGTCCAGCTGCAATGAAATTAGAAAATAAGAAATAAGCTTTTGGAAAAAACCCTTCTATGCAAGCACGTTTCAGGGGCAATTATAGAAGTGTGATTTTTAACATTTTTAATGTCTCAGTCCCACATTTCCCAACTGTTAATGGGCACTTAATTGTAATGTTTCTTAAATACTTCAGATTTCTAGGTAAGAGAATTCTTTCAAGCACCTTTTATGTGTCAAACTGCTATTTGTTACAAGTTGAGGTGAAATGAGTTATTCATATTTATTTAGGCATGGCTGGCAGCAAGGATCCCCATTTACTGCTCCACTCAAAAGCCCAGAGGCTCACTTTAACTCTTGCTAATAGTAATCAGCAATTAATGTTTTTTCTTGTGTCACACAGTCAGCAGAGAAAATGCTCACAAACAAATTCTCACATCATAATTTGATTTAATGACGATGGGATAACAGCTGTTGCAAGTTACATCCTATCCAGGGCGCGTAATAATAAAGAACTGAATGAGAGACTAGATGGTAAAAATAACATTGTTTCCCACCAGAAAAGACAGTAGGAAAACAGAAACATGCAGTTACCTACAAGTTCACTAACATGCCATTTCAAGGTGGCCAATTACTTCATTTAAATAAAACCTTGTAATCTTAATGTCCAGCAAACTGATCCAGATCCTTTGTGGACTCTTTGTTCACTCCCTAGATGGCTTCTTAGCAAGTGGTCTGATGCCATGGTATGATATCAGCATCTCAAAAACCACAGTGAATTCAGCCCTTCACAGACTGAGAAGTTTAAAGCATACTCCAGCACCGCAAACCAAATGACGTGCTCAACAGACAGTTTTTGTTGTTGTTACTGGTGTTGTTTTTAAATATGACAGCAGTGTCAGGATTTTTTTAATGCCACATTTTTCTCATTAACTTTGGCTTTGTTTTAAAAACAAACAAAATATCCAATACTCTTTCATGCTGTAACACAACAAAGGATTTTCTTTAAAAAGCTGTCTCAGTAATGCTGATTTCTGAAGGACAAGGTGTGATACTTCATATTGAAAGGTTTTTCAAATGACTTTTGAGTGAAATACTTAGGATTATAAGGAGACTGTAACTTAGGTCTTCCTTTTTTTTTTTTTTTTTTCATTATACAAATGAAATGAATGTCAACTAAATTAAAGGAAATAAAGGAAAATGTCATACAGTGTGTGCAGTCAGCCTTTAAAGAGTTTAGAGAGTTAGATACTGCATTAGAATTCTTAAAAGCACTGAATAATTTCATGGCCTCTAATACTGATTCTTATGCCTACTTGGATAAGGATGATGAAATCTTATGCTTCAAGATGTAAGTAAATCATATGCAAAGGTCAGAAAGAAACGCTTCCCACTACACAGTACAAATGCTTTTAGTTAACCTGCCTTAAAATGAAGAGAAATTAGCTAAGCAGGACTTGGGAGGATGGCAAGTAAAAGGTTCTAGTTTATTTTAAAGTGGACTGACTATAAATATGGGAGATCACTGAAATGATTTCTTGCTTTATTCCACTTGCATCTATCAATTCCCATGAAGGTTTGGTAGTTACTGTAAGTGCTCCAGTTAGAACTGCAAAAAGTAATAAAAAGGACAAATGTTTATCTGAGAAGCATAAAAACCTCGAGCAACAATTAAAAATAAAAAATGACAGACTACTGTTAGCAATTTATTGCTTAATTTATTTTTATGTTTAATTAGTAGTCATCTGAAGTTTGCAGTTACCAATAATTAATTTACTTATGAAAATATTTCAAATTTAATTTAAACTGCAACTCTAATATTTGCTATGTTGTAAAATTATTGTGGACAGATTTCTACTTATACCAAGAAAATCTGAAAATACCATTCAATCTTCAGTAGAAGGGTGAGATTTACTGCTTACATTAAGATTGTTCTTTAAGCTTCTGAAGTGTAAGCAAGCAAGATGGAGAAAGGAGTTGTTGCTTCACAGTTTTCTTCACTTGACCAATAAAACTGGTACTATAAACAAGACTTTTATTAAAAAAAAAAAAAGACACAAAGCAGCCTTCACCTGTACATGCTGTGTATCAATTCTCCTTTAAAGACTTCAACACCTAAATTTTCTTATTAACAGCGCACACAGTCTTTTCTTGCAGATGTTTTTTTTTTTAAAAAACAAGCTATCTGGAAGCACTCAGTTATACCATGTGCTATGAACTCAGAATATGGCGTTGTCATAAATGTTTCGGTTCTAAATTGAAAGTCAGTAAGTTCATTGCTTCAAAAAGCTTGGAGTAAGAAAACACCATTTTCAGATACGGTTTTCAGTGGTTTCAGCCTGTCAGCCTGAATTTTTATGAAAAAGTTCACGATGTTAGGCAGCCAAACCTCACAAAATTCTTGCAGTTTGATATTGAAAAATTGCTCTGATCATCTCCATATCTATCTCCTTATTTTCAAAGTCTGGCATATAAAATTTGAAGCAATCCATACCATTAACCTTTTGAAAGTCTTGTCTGAACACTGAATTATGTGTTGTCTGTAACACATACAGAACTTGTTCTGTTATATCTGAATGAAGACGTATTCCTTCTATTTCCATTATGCTGACATAAACTTCCTGAATGTCCTCAACAGCTTACTTCAGGGTGACTTCACCTAAGCAGCATAACTGCTAAAATGAAACCAATTGAACTTTATTAATGGAAGGTGATTGCATTTACATGTAGATGCAATGCTGTTTTGTTTTTTTTTTTAAAACAGAACTGATTATGTGTGAAGCAGGACATCCGAACCAGCTTAGTTGAACCTACACAGCTAGGTGCACAATGCTGATGTTTTTCAATCAGTTTAAACAAATTTTGAGGAAATACAGAGCAGAATATATGAGTGCTAAAAAAAACCTGCCAATTAATGGAAGCCTCCATTTCAGACCTGCAGTCTTTCTCTCTTTTTTAATTATTAAACTTTAATTACAAAGCTTCACTTGCAGATCCAAATTATTAAAGCCATTCAGATTAATTTAAAATACAGTAAAAATATTTAGGCTTTCAAAAGCCCCCCAGATTTGATCTATTAGAGGACTGAATAGCCAAATATATTTTCATACAAGAAAATATTACACTGTTTCTTCCTGTTGCTATGTTTTCCTCTAATTGGAGAAATGGTGTATTTGTCAAACGCTGTTATATATGTATGTACATAAATAGTAACCGTGAATACTATGAATAGTATTTGTGATGTATTAACTCGTTAAAAAAAACCCAACCATGCACGTCTTACAAAACTGTAACAAAGAGTTGCTTAGTTTCAGGCATACATTCTTTTTACCCCTTAAAAATTTAGGTGGCTTTTCTGGTGAAAAACAGAAACAAAAACCAAAAAAACAAAAAAAAAACAACCCCAACCAAACACTTTATTGCAGCAAACATCTTTTCTGACAGAACTGGAAAGCTTTCAAAGAGTTGGAAAACTGAATTTCCTCAGCTCTCATTGAAAGCTTTAGTTTCGTTCCCTTATTACTGCATTTGGAGTTACAGCCCACTGATGAGAGAACAAAGAAATACAGTGGAGTAAGAGCTCCTTTTTTGGTAGTGATACGCAGAATGGCAACCTGAGCTTCTGAAGCGCTGAGGGTATTTCCTTCTTGTGACTTGGGTGTTTGCTAAGGAAATCCTAGATAAGCACAGCACAACTTTATCTCTTGCCTTTTTCTACAGTATTCTTTTTTTCCTGGAGTTCCAGAGAAAGCATGGAAGTGGACTGAATTTGTGTAATTGCAACTTAGATGCCTTCGGTGCTGCTAACATCTGCGATACTTCCGCCAGCCCATGCACCAATGATCCAATTATACTGGAACATGTCTTCATTAATAACAAATTTCACCACAAAATTTACAGAGTAAAGGCAGAATAACCAACCTTTTAAGAAAAGCAAAAATTATATGACCATGTTTTTGATATTCAAACCCTTTGCACAAGTAAAGTTGTCTTATTTATAATGCCTGAATATTTAAAGTTTGATAGTATTGCATGCAATATTAAGAGTTCAAGAAAGGTTTCTATACAAAAAGTTACATAGAAAAACATACTACAGTCACCTCCACCTGTAGCAACCAAAATATCTCCTAACAGAATTCAGATATTCAATTATTAAATGACTCAAGGTTCTTCCATCTATACCATTTTCTATATAGTAGAATTCTATATAATGAATTCTACAATGTCAAGTATCTACTGATATAAAGCTTTGTTTGCTTTTATCTGGGATATTCCTCAGTGTTTACACTGTAATAGACTACTATGAAAACTGCTAGTCATGCTGTTTAACTAAATTGGATGTGAGGTGAACACACATGAGAACATAATGCAACAACAAAGAGTAAACAGATTTCACTAAGCCAGGAAGGCAGGACTTATCCAGGACTTATCCTTCCTTCTGTCATGGGAAGCTTAAAACAAAACCAGAGCTCTAAAATGAGATGCAGTATTTATCAGAGCACAGAACTTCAGGCAGCTGCTTAAGCAAATTACAACTTGATCCATATAAGCAACCCAATGAAGGTGTTCACGGGATAATATAACGGATAGTCATGAATATTCATCTGTGAGTAAACACAAAAAATTTACTGTTCTGTGGCTCTTGGCCGCAGTCATAAAATTTTTGGTAGATACAAACTGCAACAATAACCCATATTAAGTATAAAATCAGATATACATCTATTTTAACTTCAAGAGAGAAAATTATGAAGTCCATGGCAGAAGCTGCAGACAAAACAGTATCAACTGCAGTATCAACTTGCAGACAAGTACGTATCAACTTGACGCTCCCGCCGTGTTTGGTACTTGCTACATACATCAAAAAACATCTCAAAAAGCTTTTCATAACAGGCCCTCTCTGCCAGAGGTGCCCTTATCACAAAAATATCTACAGAGAGCTCTATTTTCCCTCAGCTGTCTGCCTAGTCAGCATGCCAAGGAGTCAGCCAAGTCCTGCTCAGGTTATGGACGTGCAGAGCTGCCAGTCCTATCTGTCAGTGCAAAGCAGCAGACAGACACGCTTCAAGGCTTCTCGCCTACAAAGGAGAGAAAGTGAAGGTATTTGAGGGCTCAGATGTTGCATGGCAGAGGGAGAAAAAGCAGGAAGACAGAAAAATTGGAGTGTAGTGAAAAGGTAGCAGAGAGAAAACTGAATAAAAAGAAGGTGATAGCTAAAGGTAGCTTGGTGTTCATGGTATGATGTTTCTACAGAGCTGTTCAGCCTTTGCAACTACCTAATAACAGATGTAAAATGCTTCTTGTGCTGGTGCTACAGCATGAAATTGTCCTTGTGCAGTTTCTCAAAATACTTCAGTAAATTAACCAGCTGCTCTATATAAAGTATCTGTTCCAATTTACATTATTTTGAGCCCACAAGGATATTAATTCTAAGAAACTCAGTTGATAACAAAATAAATAGAATCAAACTTGTTGAGTAAGTAGTCTTTTCAAGAAAACACAAAAGGTCATTATTTGCAAAGTACAACAGCTGGCAAAAATGTCACATTTTAAGTTTAGCCATGGTAGAACTGTTAGTAAATAGATTCAGCTCACGCACCTCCACCATGCCACAGAAATAGCTTTAATTTACTCTATGCTCAAGTTCTGCTATTGTATTCTAGCTTACTCCAGGTACTCCTGGTTGAAGGATTCAGCTGAAAAACTCTCTCAGAACAATATTATAAGATCCTTGGAAGCAAATAAAAACCTGGAAATACAGATGTGGAGCTGAGACTCCTGAAAAATAGAAACTCCAAGAGAAAAAGAAAGGGAAAAGGCAGGTTGCAGGATCAGAAGACATGGCTGAAATTAGTTTACCCACCTCTCCCAGATTTACACCAGAACCTGATCTGATCATAAAATGCATTCAATATAAAAAGCTGTTGCACCTGAATTGCTTCTCAGAGAAGGTCTGTGGAGATGTTCACAGAAGATGTAAGACCCAATACTTATGCTCATTTTGGCAATTGCTATTCCTTTTAGTTAATTTAACAATATTTCTTGTTGTAAGATTACAGGCAAATTGAGGAGTATAGAAGTAAAAAGCACTGAACACACGCTAATTATTATTCTGCTATCTTTTAACAACATACTGGAATGTTAACAGTAGAGAGAATAATTCTAACAACGTTTTAAAAAACCCTCTCAATTATGCAAATTTACTGTAGTTAAGACTTGGCAGATCAAAGAACTTCAAAATGAATTTGATAAGGACAGCCGTATGTGCCTTGTTATTCTACTGCTTGCATGAATATTGCATTCATAAAAGATACTGTATTTCACAACTAAAGACCTGCAGAATTAGGAACATCAGAAATAGAAATGTCCACCATTCTTCTTCTTTAGTTTGGTTTCAGATGGTCCAACCAATAACTGGTAAAACTTCTGGTAAAGACAGCAAATAACAACAGTGACAGGAAAACAAACTGAACGTGGAATGTTCTTTTCATTAGAAAAAGAACGACATTGTTACATATTACTTTTTTGGAAAGAGATTATATAGACACATAGAATATATACTGGTATATATAGATATACAGAAAAGGTAATTATAAACTATAAGATTCTTTCATTATTGGTTTCATAAAATTAAAAGCTTTGGATATAGCTATGGATATGTATTATATTAAAAAAATGGAAATAAGTTGATAAAAATTAGTTTTAAGATGTTATACAGATGCCATACTTTCAAAGCTCAATGTGGAAAAGACGTTTCTTAGGTTTATACATGGCCCAAAAATGCCATCTGGGTTTGGTACTGTCAGCCAATACATATATATGAAAGCGTCGCTTGTGGTTTTCCTTGGCAGTCAGATAGAATATGATTTGGCTGTAACACAATGCATATCAAAATAATAACCTGTAGGCCAATAATTCCAGTTACAAGTACATGTACTGAATTTTACAAGTAGGACTTAAGAAAGAAGAAACTTTAGCTAAAAACTTAATATAATAGGTTCAGAAAATGTGACTGAGAAGTACTTGCAGGAATTACACAGATTCAAAAAAATCTATTAACACATTACAGCTGAGAAGTTGATCAAAGAGTATTACAAAATTCCCTCTAGCAGTACTGTGAGGGTCATAAATGCACTTGGAATTCATTACTGTTATTTCATGTCAGAACAGAAAAGGAAATAATCATGATTGGGCTCTGTTAGGTTTTTATTATTGCAAATATAGTAGTAGTGAAGAGTGAGAGTACTATAGCAGTATGAAATCATATTTGATAGATATTTCCCATAGTAAACTGTAAATAAATTGAACTTTGCATTCCTAAATCAACCCTCCTGAAAAGAACTACCAAACCCTAGGACAATCATTTTAAAAAAGAGATCAGAAAACAAATAAAAACAACCAACATCACCAACTCCCCAAGATTACGAAAATGACACGTAAAATAGGTCCGAATTTTAAATCAGCTTCATTCCCCTGCAGATACAGGGAATTTGTAAGTTAGTAGCATTCTTCTATGACACAGAGGTCAGTAGTTGGAACATCTTTATTTTCCCACTGGCTTATAAGATTGCTGAAATAATGAGTGCACACAAACCAATCCCATCTAAACTTGTAATTCTCTGTTTCCTTAAGATAAGTTTCAAATGAACTTATTTAAACTATCTTGATTTATACAAATTAAGTTTATTTTAAAAAGCAGCATACTGGATGATCCTGTAGGTCTTTTCCAACCGTGAGTTTCTGTGATCAACCATCCAGGTCTGCCAACCTCTAATCCTCTACAGTTACAATTTCTGGTATCCCAAATAGAAAGTGCTTTAAGGAATTGGATAATATAGATTCTACTAGCTGTTAGATGCAGTCTTATAAATGTATAGTATGACTTCACTTGAAATATCAGACTTCTAAGTCTGAGATAGTTTTAAGTACAAATAAACAGAATGAAAAACTGCTCTGACTACATGAACGTTGCATCTAGATGAGTATAATTAGATCTCAGCAGAGATTGTGTTATAGCTGATTTGATTTATAGTCATTTTGTAGCTCTTCGCTAATGAAGAAAAGATCAGTTTGATGGTGCCACTAATGCATTTCTTTATTTATGCAAAAAAGTCTTTTTTGTTGCTATCTGTACTTCTGATAATACGATTGTGCATAGATATCTACTGAAAATACACATGGCCAAAGGGATTATGAAGCTGTTTTTTCCTTCAGCAGGTGTACTAAATTTAGGCAGGCACATTAAGTACAAGGGAGCCTGGAGGAATAAATACAGTACACTTCCTTAAACTCACTGACCTCTTCATTTAGATGCATGTTCATTCAAAGAATGCACCAAACTAACTTCTACTGGCAGGCTGGAAAGAAATTCTGTAATCTAGAAATTACAGTAGTTTCCAGCAACTCTACCAACAGCTGTCAAAAGCAGCTTTATTTGATACCTGATATCCATATTCTCAGAAGATAGCCCTGAAGAGTAGAGGTGCAGCAGTCAACTGCAAGTAGCTTAGATAACAGCAGAAAGAAGAGATTAATTTTTATTAAACAAATTTGTGGAAAGAAAGAAGAGTTTTTATTAAGATATGAAGATAATTACAAGCTGTTTGCAGTTTTGCTGTGTTGAAAAGCAAGCACTTAAGTCTTTGAAGAAAGGGATAGGTACAATAAAATTGCTCATCTTCAACAGTATTCTTATGTAGTATTCTTAGCATTCTTAGTATACTCCACAGAACTCACTCACAAAGTCTACAGTCAATATGCAAAATGGAAGCAAAATTACTCAAAACAAGATATTCAGTCATTAAAAAGTACAGAGCAGAAAAGGTACACCAGTGAGCATTAAAGTACACTGGACAACACAGTATCAATCTCTAAAAACCTGTCTTTAATTAAATTGCCTTCAAAACCAAGGCAAAGTGTGAAACAAAACACGTCTGGATTTGCATGGTGAGAAATCCTGCACCCTCCCACAAGCAGGCCTACTTCCTGCCTGGAACGTGCAACATCTTTCAGACTTCTCTTCTGTTTCTTCATAACTTCTCCAGAGTACACTAAGCTTTTTTTTCTTTTCTTTTTTTTTCCCTGCTGTACTCCTTTCCCACTGCTTGGGCAGGAACATTTCAAGCTATGGCTAATTCCAACTGTACACTGACCAAACGGCCAGTCAGAGGTCAAAACATTATAAATAGCTGTTGATCTCTACTTAAAAGAGTTTTTTCTCACATGGAATTTTGTTTTCTACTTAACTGTTGAATTTTACAGAACCGGTAGTTTTATTTGCAGCACATATTCTTCAATTATGCTTCGCTTCAGTAGGCTAGTGCATTCAAGTTATTTAGGACTACAAATAACCAAAAAGACAGCATACTGAAGTAAGTTTCACATCCACAGGAATCCAGGGAAAAAGAGAGAGATCTTGTACAAACCTTTGCCAGTATTTTTTTTTGTATGGTTAACAAGAGAGGCTCTACAGTGACTCGGCACTGACAAAGTTTGCCAGCCGTCATCTTGGCAACTGCCAATAATGATATGCTAGCTGTTACCCAGCAGCACTGCCTGCCTAAGGACATGGCCTGATGCACTGTGCTCTCCTCTTAGATTAACTACACATCTCTAGATTTACTGTGGTGCTTTAAGTGTTCCTAACTAAGTAAGCTCTTAGATTTAGCTTATGAAGAAACCTTTCAGAGCAATGATGCCAAGAGCAAAACTAGAGGATTAGTTTGTAAAACTGAACTTGTACAGTTAGAAAAAAATACTCTGCATGTTCATATATGGGCAGTAATTACTAGCTTGAACAAAAACGTAGCCTTATAATTTCAAGCCCAACTTTAAGCATGTATGAATGCAGAAGTACTACAGAGTATCAGAATATTTGCAGCTATCTGGCACACATTTAACGTCATGTTATTTCTCTGTATTTCCTAGGGTAGAATAAACAGTTCTGAGCACAGTGCTCAGAGTGAGAGCATTAACACTGATTTAGGACCCAAAACGCCCACATCTCTTTCCTTAGATTATTGTCATTAGTTAGCAATGTCTATTCTTAAGAGATTGTCTTACCTGACCCATTTTTCAAGTATCCATTTGCATCAACAGTTGTATACATGATGTAAGGACCAGGCTGATTAACACCAAAAGGCTAAAAGTGAGAGGGGAGGGAAAAGAAGCAGGCAAAACTTTAGGAACAGACAAAGCTCTGATAATAAAAATATGAAAGCAAAGACAAACTTTTACAGATTAATGATTTCTGCAGGATAGATTATTTTGAAGTCTTGCTCTTACGCTGCCCATAGCAATACATGGAAATTCATTTTCAAAATAAGGCTAATCAGTTGTCTAAGTACCATTCTGTTTCTCATGAAGAAAGCAAAGCTATTCAGTCCTACGGCAAAAGGTTGAATATTTCCTACAGAGCTTTAAATATATTAAAAATCTAAAACCTCAAATTGTAACTGCATGTTCTGAAAAAAAAAACAAACCAAAAAAACAAGAGGACTCATTCAAGATTTTTCTGAGAATGCTCCATTCTGATGGAGTTTCTTAATCTGAAAATAGAATAGAAATTCAAAATTATTATCAATATTCAGCAATGTTTTATTTAATTAAAACAGCTGAACAGTTAATTTTCAGGTACCAATATCTATTTTAAATAAATTATTTTCACAGAAGATGTGCTTAAACATCAAAGTACAGTTATGGGGGTAAAAAAAAAAAGGAAGGAAAATCAAAGGGAGTTGTGGATTACTGAGTGATGAACCGTGTCATGTAGCTACGTGAGAATAGGAGGAGCATATGTGGGGGGGGAATTATCTGTTAAGGGAGGAACAGGGAACAGCTACAAGAGAAGATTTTAAATAAGGCATTTTTCTTTTTTCTTTCTCGTCAAACAGTGAATTCAAGCCGATATTATGACATCGAGTTCAGTAAAAAGTCCTTTCAGATGAGATGCAGAAAGTTCACTGAAGAAGAGATGATGAATGTTTTGCATCATGCCTCAAAAAATAGTAAGTTGTAAACCGTAAGAAATAAGTAATGATGATGAAAGCCAGTATCAAATCTTGGAAAACAGTAATTGGCCAGAGTGAAGCATAAGGAGACAGAAAAGATGATGTTAATGCAGAACTGTGAAAGATGAACCTTCTTTGATGGTAAAATGTGCGTTATTATTGTCTTGGCCAAGTATTTGTATTCTGACATAATACACCTCATGACACTAAGTTTTGTATGTTAGTTTGTTGGGTTTTTTTTCTTTTCTTCTTTTCTTTTTTTTACAGTGAAGGCAATAGTACTTTGAAATAGTATCATTGAAATAATCTTGACTATCAAGTATTCAACATCTGTTTAACATCTGCTTTCTAAACCTTCTCCTCATCTTGGTAATTAAGCTAATAATACTACCAAAAACTTCTTAATATCTTTTATCAGAAATTAATCTGATGTCTTAAAATAGGCTTGAAGAAAAGGATGGTTTCTTTCGAAGCAGGTTGTTTTTTAGTTTTCAAACTAAATTTTAAGTTCACAGCTTTTGCAATTCAGCTCTGCAAAAATAACTTTGATTCCCGAGTTCCCCTTTCAGGCCTCTCTCTGTGAATACTGTCATTTGCTAATTGAAAGTTAACAGAAAACAGGTGGCTTTCAGGGTCTCTGGAGATTATTAAAAGATTTGAAATAGAATTAAGACATCTACATGTAGCTAATCTGCAGAACCATCAAAACCAAGTACATTTCTTTCTCTTTCTTCCTCCTCCTTCCTTGTACCCATGTACCTGACTTTAGCCCAGAAATTGCAACCTAGCACCCAAGAGCTGAATTTGTCCCACAGTGTTTTACCTGACCTTTATGACTGTCCTGATCAAGACGTGGCACATTTCATGGATTAGGTATCCAGCAGTATTACACGTTTTTCTTGTACCTGACATAACCCAGCCCCTGTGATGCTGCATAACAAATCTCACTGCAGAATCAGTCAATGGAGACAACTGAAGACAGACAGTCTCAAACATGCACCACTTGGCCCGTCGATCTTTGGATCATACATTCTTCTAGTCAGTAACTGTCCTAGTTATGTATGTGAACGTTTGTCAGCATAATTAGACCCCAGCTTATTTAAACCTAAACAGTATTATAAAGACACAGTTATACTTACTGTTATTTTCTGAGGACAGTCATTAGAACAAAGGCCACTGAGAACTGCAAGAACAGAAAGTAAGCTTACAGTATTTATATTAAGAAGCCATCTTACAAGCACAGCCTCAAAAATCTGTTGAAGCATACTACTAGATGTCACGTATCCATTAAGATAGATAAACAAAACAGATCTTATTCATTACGACTTACGCACTACAAGAATGCTAATTTGCTTAAGTATATTACTTTGCAGAAATTAATCAGCTAATCACTGTTTTCTCATACCTCACTGGTTAGCTTGCTTCCTAAAGACACATTTGTCAGTTGAAAAAAATCCAAATTAAAAAATGTTACAACATAGTGGACTGTACATTTTACTCATTACACTTCTAACCATTTAAAATATACTTGTCAGAAATTCAGCTTTACTTTTTTTTTTTTAACTGGAAAAGAGCAAAGTAAAGGCTTTTCCCCAAATACAGGCTTTAAACTTGATTCAAATCAAGTCCCATTACCTGTTTATTCTGTGTTATTCAGGAGTATTATAAGCAGATGTGCATAATGCTTCTTAATACCTAAAGCATATGACAGTTGTTGAATTACTTGTCAGCTTGAAAAATCAGCTGACTATAGAAATGTTGAACATTTATAATCAACTAAGGGACAATGAAAGCCATCTGTTCTGTAACCTAGAACATCCTGTCACATTAAATATTAGATGCACAAAATCTCGGGTACCAAATGTGCAGTGACAGCGAGGCACTAAGCGGTGTGTCTGATCAAAAATCATCCCAAACTAGTATAATAAGGACTATTTGTATTTTCTGTAAAAATCTGAATGGAAATTATTTCAAAGTTAAAATTTTTAGTTTGTGACTTAACATCTTTAAACATCCAAACAGAGAAAAATCTGTATCCATACAGTCAAAAAGAAAGTCTGGACAATTAAGGTGACGGTATGGCAAAGTACAACTTGAAGATGGTGCCTGTATCTAATAATGGACAACAACCTACAAATTATGTTGTATGTTGGACAAAAATGCATGTTCAAGTGGAGCCATCTCTTCCTATTTTGATGCAAAACAGCACATGGCAATTTGCTGTTCAATTTCACTGTGGGAACAAATAACCTGACCAAGTTCATTTGACTACTTTCATTGTCCACATACCAAATAAATGAACACAGTGCATTTAGTGATACACCAATGGGTATAAAGCCTGTTTTACTATAAATACTCCCTCCTGTGACACAGCAGAAATGTTTTTAAGCTACTCTAATTTCCATTTTCTGGGGTTTCTACAAAAACATGAGCATACCAAGTACAGTGCTAAAAATCAAAGCAAAACAATTTTAAGATATATGTAATACCGATGCTGAAAATTATTCTTTTACCCATTCAAAATATCACACAATTGTCTGTCTAATGTAGCTTTGTGAAATAAGCATTTTTCTAGAAAGTTTTCTTCATGCTTGTGATTATTAAACTATCCATACTCAGTATTATTTAAAAAGAGTACATCTTCCATCAGCATGACAAATCATTGTAGTCTAATATGATGAAAATAAAGGCCAAACTACAGAGTAACTAACACATGAATCAGCCCCCAGTAGATGCAATTCTGTTCATCTTACAGCATGCAGAATGCATGTTCAGAATCATTACGTATATTTAAATAACACAAAGGCAAACAATTTCTCCACAGCGAACTTCCTGTTCTTCCTGTTTGGTTTTCTCTGAGTTCACTTACAGCTTTACCTTTTATCCCTCCTCAGAAATGAAGGAGGGCAGCCAAGCAATGAGCTCAAAGCTCAACACCTCTGCAGTCTGGAAAAACATGGTAGGGCAATTTGAAAACCTAATTACTCTCAATTACAAATATCATAGCGTAACAACAGCCTTTTAAACCAATGCTTTAATTAATTCACACATCCTTGCCATGCTATCTGTCATCCTAAATTGTTCTGTTAAGATGTATTTCATGCCATGTAATACATAAATTTAGGCTGAAAACATGAAACTGACTGAGACATGGAAACATACTCTCAGAATAGATCATGCAGAACATGAAATATGCTCCATGCAGAAGATCACTGAAATGAAACTAGTTCATTTTGGCCTAGATTCTGCATCATTTCCAAAGGATATGGGAAGAGAAACTCCAGTAAATTAGGACAGAAGTCCTTGTTGGAAAGAAAATAGCACAACCACTCAAGGCACAAATGAAAATAAATATATTTGTTTCTTGTTTCTTGCCTAAATTCTGAAAATAGCCAAGATAAAAAAACAGTCATGGTGGACAGACAAAGCCCATTCCTTCAAGCCAATGCGGCTTTAATGTCTTATGGATCTCTTCTGAATTGTTATGGCACACATACCTATAAGTATAATTACATTTTTATTAGTCAGTGACTAATAGGCTGATCTTCCTCTAAACTTTAAATATCATGAGACATTAAAGTCTATGCTGAAGAATAGATATGTGTAGAATTATGTTGCTTTTACAGTGACAGCGCTATGTTACAATTGGAGATAAGTGAAAGTACTATATAGAAGATTCACAAAAGGGAGCCCTTGAGGTCAGCCAAGTCCAGCCCTTTCCCTCAAAAACAGATATACTACATAGTTTGTTCAATCTAGTTGTATAAGTCTCCAATGATGGAAACTCTGCAGCTTCTCCAGGAATTTATATTAGTACTTCAAAAGTTGCTGTTTAGGAAATTACTCTTACTATTTACTCTTGTTGTAAGTTTGTTAATTTCTGTCATATCCATCACAGAAGGCATGGACAACAGAAAGCCACACACTTGTTCCCCTATGGTTATATATTACCATGGATTGAAGACATGAATTTCTTCACATTTCACTTTTAGAATGAATAACTCAGTTTCCCTGCAGATCATAATTTTTGACATTTCATAATTAGTTTTCCTCTGAAAGCCAGAAGATCTTTTAAAGATCTAGTATCTGTCTTTAGGATTTTGCTAAGATGCAGAAGTGAAGAACCAAAGCTTCAAAATGAAAGGAAGGATTTAGCCCGCCTCTAGTTAACAAGTGAGATATGACCTGCTTTCTAAGTAAAAGCACACACCCAGAGATAATGAACACTTATTTACTTGAAGGACATCGTGGTCAAAACTGTTATTAAAAACTGGTGAAGTGATATTAGAACAGAAGTACGGAGAATAGTGGACAGAATTGCTCGGAAATCAAGTATGCTAACTTAAAATTAGGAAAAAACCCCAACCTTTGAAACCAAACAAAAATGAATTATCCAAGTATAGATTCTGCAATCTCTTTCTACAGGCCCTAACATTTTCCATGCCGTATTTTTTTTTCTAGTACTGCCATGCACACTGCATTACCATAATGTTATCATGTACAGAGGATCAAATATTCACATTCCCCTCAAGATCTGATTTTGACCTGATTTTATGGTAATAACTTACCAATAACTTTAACAAAATATGCATCTGCTTCAAAGTTGTTTTTTAATGTATGGATAGCAAAGTCTTCACTGGAGTGGCCCTTGCTTACTACAATGATATCCAAGATTCCCTAGAGAGGAAAAAAAAAATTTGAGTTAGGAATGAGAACACTGATTTACTTTACATAGCATCTAAATTCAGTAAACAAATTCCCTTAGAGACACAAAGGAAAAGGAAAAAAGCGTGCAGCAAAATTTACTTTTCCTCTACCAGTTATAATATATTTAGTATTATATTAATCTATGGCAATATTAGACCCTCCATCCACACATAACAAGGATAATACACGAGGTTTGTGTCTTCCATGGCACTGAAGAGGGCAGTTCAAACAGCAAATGGAAGGCTGGCAAACTTTTAGTCTGTGAATGGGCTGCTGCTACCTGCCCATCTTCCAGAGAGCATTTCAACAGCATGCAGAAACATCCCAGTCTGAAAGCACTGCCTGCCACGTGCTGTAAAGCCAATGTTTGTACAAGGCAGTGTAAGAATAACACAAAACATATACAGCAGCACAGGAGTGACACTTTGCTGCAGTAAAGAGTTGAACTTACATCTTCGTAGATATCAAAGAAGGTTGCTACGACTGCGTCTTTGATTTGATTTAGGTCAGAGAGCTCCCAAAAAACTTTAAACATACGACGTGCACTCTTGCAGCTTGCATTATTGCATGGGACATTTTCTAGTAAAAATGCTTGTTGATTGCTGTAAGACATTATGTATAAATAACAATTTAATTCCTATAAAATAATAAATTACAATATCTTTGTAATTTTGAAACCAACTGAAATATATATTCAATTTAAAAAATCACTCAAGAAGCTAGCAGACATTTAAAAATTAATAAGCATTTATTCTAGCCTTACAGTCACAAAACTCATGTCATGCCTGATTTAAACTAATGAATATGTTAAATAAATAGGTTCAAAACAGCAGGAATAACTTTGTTCTTCTTACTTTATTCCGACTCAAGTACAAGTGTACCTATCTGCTGCTTTCCGTAATCCCTCACCGTGGTCTTTCAGCTTATGTACTCCCTAAAACAAATTGGTGCTTTTTTGTTATTTTAGGACAAGAAGGGCTAGAATATTGATACAAACAGATCATGTTGCTAGGTGTAGTATAGCAAAGAATCTCATTTTTGAAGAAGTCATCTAATATACATTAACTGTTCACTGGGAAACACCAATGAGTGACACAGGCCTCACACGTACTCTGATGGCTAACAGTGTATACCCAGTCCATGATACCATAAGACCACCACCCTCACTAGGACTGTGAAAACCTTCAGGACTTGACCAGCTGTGTATCTGATTGCTTGGCAAGTCGCAGTTACTACCCTGGAAGCCCACAGGGATCCATCACTGGGAACAGATGAAGTTTCCTCCTCTTTCTCTGAAGGGAGCCAGGAGACGAAATAGCCAGCATTCTGCAAGGCTAGCTATGCATGTTAGAGCCAAGGGCAATAATCAAAAGCATTTCTTCATTATGACCTTGAACGTAACGCCATCACAGAGGGTGATGAGAAGGTGTTTTTCCATATTTAACAGCATCCAAGGCTACCAGGATGCAGTCAAAAGCAGAAGCAACTTCAGCATTTCTCCTTACAAAAGTTTCTGGTTTTCTTTATTTCCATGGAATATTTGCTAATAAGAAGAATCAAAACTCACAATATTCACATTTCTGTGAATTCCCTCAATTTCAGAGTTAGAGGAGGACAAAACCTTTACCTTGTGAAAAAATACTTCTGATGCTGAAGTAAGTAAGTTTCTTTGCACAGCATCAGTATTTCAAAACTTGCACTGGCATCAAAAATGCATAAAAAATAAAATGGGATATTAAAATACTTTCCCCAAAACAATACAATCATGTTTCTTGAACTTCTGTGAAAAACAAAAGAAAGGTCTCTGTTTTTCTGCCCTATGCCTGAATTTGACTGGACCTTAATATGAAAAAACCTTTTTGTAATTTCACTGTTAAAAGTGCAAGCACATAGAATTAATGCTCAGTCATAAATCAAATTAGACTATCTACAATGTTTAGGACAGTGTATTACCTGAACCTGAGAACTCATAACTGCAACTTAAAATGAATGTGAGCATTTAATGTCATGCATTATATCAGTATCATGTGAAATTATCCAACTATAAAAGGTGACAACTCGAGCTAAGCAAATTCTTTCAATTTCTCTCTCATCACTTCGACATACTCTTTTAAAAAGAATTGCATAAACTTTTAAAAAGATGCTTTCTTTCCATTCTCATTTTTCAAACAGCTAGAAATTATCACGTTATTTCAAAAACAAAGATGAAAACATGGCATTACACTTATATACAGAATATTGTTGTAGTCTAAATGATAAGCCTTTTGAATGGATAGACAAGGTTATTCACTGTAGGAAGCTTTTTATTCTCCTTTCCTTGGTAATGTGCATTCAAAGACTTTGAAAACATCAAAATAATACCAAATGCATTGGGAGAATAAGGGAAGATATAAATCAAAGCATCATTTAAAAGGGAAATGCCAATTTCCTTCACCCTTCCACATCAGAAACAAACACAAAGACAAACAAAAAAACTATTTTTAAGACAATGCGTAACTGTAGGTTGGCTCATAAATACTATGCCTTAAACAAGTTGTTTACCTGGCTTTGCCTCTGACAGGCGATGAAACTAACCATGATTTAGGCAAAGGTGATCTAGTCTAATTAGAGTTCTTACAAGTAGACACGTGCAAAGAACTAATATACATATATTGAATATATATCTGTGGAATATATATATATATATATATATATATATATATATATATATATACGCACACACACACATATATACGCACACATTGATTTTAAACTGTGCCTGGATAATTTCATACAAGTGTATTACACTCAAAACTGTTCTTTCAACTGTCCGTACTCAGTTTCTTACTATCTCCATATCTCCAATTTTACTACTGTTTATCACCGAAGCCTGTGATAAAGTAATGGCATACTGGGGAATACAGTATTTACCAGTGAAAGCATTCCCTCTGAATGAAAGCCTCACTAAAAAAATGATTCCTTGGATTACATGTTTGCAATTCAAGATGCCAATTATTAGTATCTAATTAAAACAAGTTGGAAACAAATGATTAAAAAATGTTTCATCTAATTATGTGGCAGAATGAAAGATAAGCATTTATAGGTTTATATGCAATCCTTTTTCAACACTACGAATTTAAAACCAAGAAGTGAAAAAATTAATAAATTTAGATAAGACAGCAAATAGAGACAAACCAGGAACTACAGATAAAAATACCTGTTATTCTATACACACCCCAGTATAGCCATAACTAGAAGGAAGAAATATTCACGTATGTAGCCTAAAGAGAAATCTACAGACTGGAATTCTATTGAGGAGGTTTTCACTCAAGTCAAAAGAACATTACATGCCTTTATTGGAAATACAGGATACAGCAGGAGATGAAACACTGTGGTCTTATGGCAGCTCTATGAATATTTGAAGTTATCATTTTCTGAACTTGCTCACCAGGACAGCCAGCAAGCCAAAGTTATTCCTAACTACAATAGATGTCTTTATTTCACTGTTTTGTAGGCATTTAAAAGAATTGTTCTGAAAGTACTTTCCAGAAGTATAACAATTATTTTAATGATATTCTTCCATCATCATGTATCAGTATATTTTCAGATGAATACAATGGTTTTTGCCTCTTTTAATTTCCTTCAGTTAGCATCTAGAAGCTAGGCTTTCTAAACTACAGCACAGATTGAGGTCAAGAGTTGACAAAAATGCTTTATCATTTGATCACAGTAATCAATCACAGAAATTAGATTTGTAGATGTAGCATGAAAGGCTTCAGAGAAAGAAATAAACAGCTTGATTCGGAAGTGTTTAAAATCAATTAAATAAGGCTTCCATTTTAACTTGCTCTGATTTAAGACGAGCTTCTAATTTAGTTCCCACACGTTTAACTCTCTCTACTCTATAACCCAGTTACACATTTTAAAAGGAAGCATTTGCTTGCGTTTCTCAGAAACAGTGACTTCATGGTACTGTGAAAGTGATATTTGATAACTGGTATAGAACATCTTTTCGTTACTTTCATATTAATATTGGGAATATACAGTGTTAACATACAGTTTATTCCTTAGTTACTTTTTTTTCCAGACTTCCTCATCTCTCTGAACCTTACTTTGTGCAGCCTGTCAAATCACCTGCCAGTCCTCTCAGTCCTTATGCATAACAATGTGCCATTCAACTTTGAAGTCAAGTTTCGAAATAACTTCTAAGGCACACCCAACTGAATAAGAAATTTCAGAAGCAAAGAAAATAAAGACAAGTGTAGCACAGTAATTCACTGCAGTCAGACAGGCAACACCCTGGGCTTTTGTAGGAGTAATTACTTATGAACTATGTAAACATTTACGTATTATTAGCCTGCCCTAAGCATAATCCTGGCAGAGAAGAGAGATGCCCAATAACATTAAAAGGTAACTTAATCTTCCCTCCACTTCTGAACTTCTGAACTCTTCTTGAAGTCCTTTTGAAATATCCTAACCATCATGATACATACTCAATACGGACCCTAAACCAAGATTTATGGGCCTTAAGTAAAAATTTGCTAGTGTAGACTTTTTAATATTATTTCGGTGATGCTGAAAAGAAGATGCAAAATCACAACTAAGAGAGGCTATGGAGGAAAAAAAACAACATTCACAGTCTGAGTGGTTTAACTTTGTCTATGTAGATTCTGGGCAGTAACAGAATCACCAGCTTCTCTGACACATTTGAAAAACAACATTCACAACAACAACTGAAAAAAACCCAAACAGAACAACAGCTATACTAGTTATCTTAAAGCTCAGAAGTAGTGGCAGAGCTCTGTTGCTCACTGCTCTGTGTCTGAATCACAACACTGTGTAGGAAGAATATAAGCACACAGCTCTTCAGTTTTAGGCATGTGTCAGTATGCAAGGAGCTCAAACACAAAAATGTCAGTGAGTCACTCATGTTTATGCAACCACTGGAGGATCTGAATTAATACTGACTTAAGAATCTAAATTCTGTCTATCTACTCTTCTAAGCACTAAAGTGAGATTCTGTTATTTTCACGTCTAGAATTAATTGAAACTATGAACCTGCACCCAACTCTCATAAAACATACACAGCTAGATAATAAATACGACCGTGACAGACTTGATTTTTCCCAGTAATGTACTAGTGCAAGTATTCATCATAGATCCCAATGAGAAAGATTTTAAGACTTCATATGGTATTGATTAAAATACCTTTTAGAGGAGGTGACATGAGAGAGAAAAAGTGACTAGCATGGATCATCTTAGAGCTCTTCAGGTGCTGGAAAACACAAATTGTGCAGTACTAGACAGAATGAAGGACAGGGCACAGCATACTGTGCATATCCTATCAGTAGTGAGGTTCATTGGCATTATGGTCTCCAGAGCTCCTTTAGATTTTTCTGAAAAGTAAACAATTCTATTCATCATTTCCACTGTCAACTGAAACGATGTTCACAAAACACACATCACTTCAAGGTAAAGACAAGGACACGCCAGTGGGACCATCACCAGGTGCCAAGTGGGAGCTGCCCACAGGCTTCTCTGTTAGCTGCTAAGTTTGTCCTGCAGCCAAGTGATATGTGCAGAACAGCACAGGCATGCTTGTAACTCAGGTCAACAGTTATGCGGATCACTAACTCCGCGATGTACAGCAGTCTCCCAGCTTGGATCACTACACCTGCCGCAACACCAGACTGCAGCAAGACAAAGGGCTGGAAGGCAAACAATGAAGCAAAGTAGGAGAACAAGTACACTGACAAAGTTAATAGGGAACATTAGAAGCTTTTATTTTCCTTCCCTCTAAGACTTAAAACACTGCAGTATATATTCCACTGATGGCACACATTTTCTGGCTGTGACCTAGTAGGTTTTGACTAATTTCAGTGATTGCAGAGATGTATGAGATTTTGACAGCATACATTAATAAACTGATGTTTGAAAAACTGAATCAGAAATGGTCCTCATCCTCATACACTCTGCCATGGCAGCTTCTTCTCTTTCCTCCCCAGAAAATAATAATAAAAAAATTCCTCTACTGTGCTTTGAAACAAACATAGACTCCTCCTGCTAATACAAATATCCCTCTCTAATATAAAAAAAAGAAAAAGCCTAATTGATTTCTACACACATCCTACATGAGCTCAAGATAATTTTATTGCCTCAGCTAAATCACGAGCGATGATGATCTACTAAGTACTAGATAAATCCCAGCTACTCTCAGTGGGGCATCCATTACCTTCTGATCACTTAAGCATATGCAACACGAGAAAACGTTTTAAAAAACCAGAACATTTCATCTTTGAACAACAAGTTGCTTGGCCTTCCATGAAAAGGGATCAATTGGCAAAATGGCTCAAAAAACTTTAAGAGATTTGAACAGATCAATTGAAACTGCAGCAATGCTGAGAAGTACTGCCATTTCCTACTGAGGACAAAAACTATACAGAACATCCAAACAAATAAGGAGGAGCAAAGTAAACTATCAGCAACAGGGAAAGGTAATGAAAGTAGCCTCATTAAACATCCTGAAAGCAAGATGAAATCAAGAAAAGAAATGTACATGACATTCACACAGCAAGGAATCCAATAACCATGTATTCATCAGGGAAAAAGCGATTTTATCGTGGTACATTTCAGTAGTGAAGTTTAAATGTGAAAGAACTGTTCTGGAGGCACCCAGAAGAGGGGGAAAAAAACTAAGCTTACTTCATAAAAAAAGTTAGATATAGATTGATACAAAAAACAGAAAAAAATGCAGGCAAGAAGAATTCAATACAAAAATGCAGGCAAGAAAAATTCAATACAAAAGAAAAATTAAGCTGAAATGAAACTAGTACTTGTAGCTTGCCTTTAATATATAGGCTAAAACACTGTAAACATCAAAACTTTACCTGAAGTGAATGGCAAAGATTCTTTGCACACAAGTATCTTTAATAAATATTACATATACCACCTTGCCAATTGTGCATCACAGCACACCATGAGAAAAGAAAATGCCATTATACAAGTGACTTAACAATTTTTCAAAGGAGAAAAACAACATGATTCTATGATTCTATTCCGATTGAAATTGGATAATATAAAGTGACCAGTAACCAAACTGGTGCATCTAAAACATCAGGATCTCAGAAGGAGCAAAGCACACAATCACATATTTCAGCAATCTCCATTCAGAGGACATAAACTGGGATATGACGTGGAATGGGTTTCCCTGAACTCTCAGCAGACTGATGTTACTAGCTAACATTGCAAGTGTTCTTTTACAGAAGATGGGAAAGGACAAGGAGAGCCTGCGACCAGGGAGGAAAGCCTAAAATAGCACTTCGTACTGCCATGGGCTGAGATCAGACATGTTGTTCACTTCATAAAATGAACAAGATGCACTAAAATTAATAATCTGTATGACTGAAGATCTAACATCTATATAATGGTCATTACCTTCCAGATGTGTTCTTTAGTATAGCAAGGGCATCTGGGTAGCCATCCATGTTGTAATCTCCAATATGAAGAGTCATTGGAAATGAAACTTCTGATGTAGTTTTATCAGTTTGATTTTTTACAAAGCCCCAAAGCGTGTCTTTATTTCTGAAGTCTTGCAAGACTGGAATCCACTGTGAAAAAGTTAGAAAAGAACAGATAGGTAAGAAAATCCATTTCATTTATGAAGAATACCTATCTCTATTTACAACAACTGACAATTCTGTGCTGAGTCAGGACTCTGAAGCAGTTTGCAAATTTTCAAGAGACAATAAAGATTATTTCCTAACTCTGACGCCAAATGTACAATGTAATATGAAATCTTTTCAATGTACTTGGTTATTCCAGAACACATGCATAAAAAGCCCACAAAACTAGGACTGTACTGTCATCAAATTTGTGAAAGTACAAAGGAAATGCAAAGTATAATTTCTCCTTCGTAAGAAACAGAATCTATCTGCACTTACCACAAAGGGCTACACAGGTGCTAAATAGGAATTTAACTTAATTAAAATCGAAGTAATTTCACAAATGGGTAAGAAACTGAAGTACAAGAGTTAACATTTCAATTCTACAGAAAAATTCAGTGCATTTTTAAAGCCAGAATTTTCTAGGTCAATTAACTGATAATGTCTTCAAAAGAACGGAAGTGTGGCATCCTAAAGGATCACTACCAGCAATGTCAATAGCACTTAAGAGCATCTTAAATGTCTCTCACCCAAGCCCTAACTTAGCTATTTCAGGAACCAGAGTGAGATCCCTGACAGCATTGTTTCCTGCTGTGGAGAAACTCCCTCACTATGCAATCCTGCACACAGCAACATTCCAGCCATGTGGCAATTGTCTGCTCACTTGGACTGGTCTCTTGAGATTCCACACAGCTACACACTTTAGAAAAGCCCCAAGAATTACTTAGAACGTTCATTAAGCTGAACTCTTTCTAGTTATCACAGACAGCTTGGAAGCCTGGAACACATCAACAAGACATGCATATAATGCATTTTTGCCTGCATGAGTCACAGCGTTTCAAATGTTAAGAAGATCCATAACACCACTGCAGGAAACTCTTGAGATTATACATACTTTGTCATATTCTACCTTTGCTTTCCAAAATATGTGTGCCTATTTAGTTACTGTTAGCTGCTGGTTTGAAAAATCTAAGAAAATTATATAAATTTGAAAAAAGACTGAGAAAATTTTCAAGGGGTGACTTCTTATCATTTCACTCTCATGAAAAAGATCAATGATGTTGAGAAGTACTATAACTTTGAAAAACAGATTGGAATCAGAAACACTAAATAAAATATAGTTTTTACTTTGCATGGAACGACCAACAAAGCCATTGCATTAAAATATATTTGTATGTAATCGTGTACTTTCTATATGATCCCACATATGGTAACACTATTTTAAAGAAACAAAATTCAAAATGAATTTTTTAAGATTATATTAAATTTGCATGTTTTTTACTTCAGGATTCATAAAAAAGCCATTTCACAACTGTAAAGTCTACAATGAAATGCAAACATATAAATTAATAGGTAAAGAAAACTAGATCAGCAACTATATTAGTCTGTAGCTATTGCAGATGAAGGTAAAAAAGCCTGTGATGGCCAAACACCAACCATGATATGATACAGTGTATGGGATTGTACTTAAGGTCTGGTAGCAATTCTTCTGGTTGCTTCTTTCAAACTGTTAGTACATCTCAATCTCTGCCTGTCACTCAAATGTAACTTGGCCTGTCCTTTGGCCACATCATCCAAGAGAAAATTTCTCAGTTTAAAAGATTAAATCATTATGTTATGTAAAACCTATATGAAATAAGTTCATCTTTGAAATCATTCTCTTAGATCTGCTTGGCTTTCTAATAACCATCCAGCTGTGCCAAAAAGAGCACAAGAAGTAAATACGCTGCAGACTAAGAGACATCTATCAAAACAAAATCTTAACAGAGCAACAACTCCAAAGCCTCACGTGCCACTGCATGCCTCTCCACGGCATAACTGCTCAGAACCACAAATTCTACAGACATCTATTTTCAATTGCTACATGTTTCTACTTATTACATCATATGCTATCATGGAACTGTTTTAACTGCTTTTCATTTTCTTTCATTAAATGTCACAATAAACAAGCAGTGATAAGGAAGGATAGAACCAGAACTTTAAAATAAATTAATACATAGTAACAAAATATGCTGAATTAGTTTTATGACTATGTCATTCAAAACAAGAAAAATCTTGCCCAAACAAAGTTGAATTAGTTTATTAGAAACCCAACCTTGAAGATACTCAGTGAAAGCAATCCTCAGATACCATTTAGAAATGTGCTTTGTTACAAACTATGAAAGATGCTGTAGAACTGTGGGTTAGGAGGTGTGGGCTGGTTCAATTAGATGATTTTTTTTTAAATTATTTTTTTACAACAGAAATAACTCTCTAATTTAAACTGACATGAAGACACTTATTTGAATTTAGCTCTATTTCCAAACCTTAATGGAATACTTTCATCTATTTTTTTTTATCTATCGCTAGAGCAGCTTTGGTGCTTAGGTTGCACTGTTCTGTACTCAAGCAAAAGACTCACCAGAAGTCTCTGTAATTTTCTTGGGTATTTTCCATTGTGAATTATCCATTATATAGTTTTCTAGGTATGCAAGTTTTTCTGCCAAAACCATAATTTCATAAATAAAAAATACATACATAAAAATCTTTTACGCAGTATCTTTGCAGGTGAAGAAGTTTGACTACTCAGAAGAGAAAATGTGCTTCTCTTATTTCTTATTAACTCGAAACACAGCATAGTCCTTCGCCTTGACAATTTCAAAGTAACAATACCTGATCCATTCCTAGCTTAGTTAAGTAGATGGCACTTTTTTGACAGTTTACATCTTCACATACTGGTAATAAATGTTCACTTCGTCCATCACCATCTGCCAAAGAGAACAGAAAAAGTCCACTTGTATTTGTGAGCTCAGAAACTCTGCATGCAAGAGATGATCAGCTGGGAATTATTTATTCTTTTTAAAGGTGAAAAGTTAGACCAAGATAGAATGGAGAATTTAAAAAATCCTTAGCTATTGCAATCATCTAATTTGGGTTCTTTGTTTGAAGGTCATCTTTGCTCATGTATTTTCATATTGACCCATAGCAGAGAGGAAGTTTCAGATTTTATTTCTCATGTTAAATAAGATACTTAGAAGAACAAATACTTAGTAATTTTCCCAGCCCCTCTGGGGAAGATTATGTTTTCTATAGATCCACCACCTCAAACCCACTGTACAAACTAATAGTTTTTCAACTCTTTTTCAACTCCTGCACTGTCAGAAAGACTAAGCCTCTGGAGTCCACATGTAATACATTAATTTATATTAACAGGTAAAAACAACAACAGAGGGAAGTTGTCCAACAGAATGGCTACTAAGTTCCAGGCCTTCAGAATTAGGCAAATCTGAGTAAACTACAGATCTTTAGGAATGTTCTTCTGGCACATTCATTTCCAGTAACTTCAGTAGAATGATAACCTTTTGCATGTTTAAAAAAGCAACATATATTTGCCTCTAGAATTCTGACACAGTGTATAATAACAAGCAGATTGACTTTCCATTCTCTGATCCAGGAGAAATTCCTATGTTCACATTATATGATTTTGACCTTGCAGCCTTTCCTCACATATTCCTCATATGGGCTGAGTAGTAAGAACAGTGAACAGCTGATGGTAAGCAGCCAGAGAGAAATCAGAATTGCTGCTTTAAAGATTAGCACTGCAAGTCACAACTGCAAACAAATATGTCAAATGTGACTTGTTAAAGAGATGCTATACTCCAGCCCAGAGAAAAATATAGACAATCTGCTTTTCCAGGCTATAAAGATGTAATAAGAAAAACCAACAAGCAACAACCGTAATACAAAAAAACCCACTGTAATAGAAAAGTCAGCTTTCCAAATCACCCCGTATCCGTTACAAAGTTTTGAACATCACAGTATTAATATTTTAATTGGATTTTGTACAGTTGCTTGACAAACTCTCCTTAGTTGATTACATAAAAACTAGATCACCCTTAGAAGTTAACGTATCCCTAATTATTTCCAAATATACCACTGACCACAACCTAAATATTTTGTCATGCTTTACCTATACCATAATTAATGCTTTCTCAGCATGCAAATTATATTTCTATGAAGTGGAACCATTTTTTAGTATATACATCTAAGTACAGTTAAGCTTTGTAGGTCTGTCTCTAATTGTGTAAGGAAGCTGAGAGCTGGAAAACAGGGCTATAAACAGGGAGGAAGAGTGAAGAAAATATCAAACATCCCCAAGTACCTCCAAGTGATAAAGCCAAACTGTCACCTTCTCTAGTTCTCTACTTACCATCTGCCTCTCAAATTATTCTACCTCACAGTAAAGCCCCTCCCAGATTTTAACGGCAGCACAAACAATTAAGAATAATAGGTAGCAGGAATTCAGTACGTCAGCATCCAAAGAGTGGAAAGTAAATTACCTGTGACCGGAGAAATTAACGAGCAGTGAATTTGACAGGTCTTAAATCAGCACCAACTTACAAAGCTGGTTTGTTCTCCTTCTGCATCATTCAAATAGAATAATTGAAACTAGTCACTTGCTTTAGTTTTTGCTTACATGAACTAGGATAAAATACTACACAGACAGCAGGCTCTTTTAGAACTTAAAATGGGATAAACTCTAATTTGCAGGTTATCAACTACAGAAACACTGAAACCTTTACTAGGGAAGATATAAGTTGCGGAGATACTTGGTAAAGATGCATGTGCTTGGTGAAACATTACTTTGAATTAAGCCAATCATCTAATCACACTTCCACAGAAGTTTCAGCCTGAAGTAATATTAGGCTATTTTCATTAACTCATGAGGACAAAGAATTTTAAGATATCAACTCGTCTTGCTCTTGGTTAGTTACAAAGGCATAAAGACAGTCTCATTTTAAGTTATGCTGTGAAGCAGAGGAGAATATAACATGCTTGATTCTACTTAAATCACAAACATTTATCTTCAGTTGGTGACTGATAATCTTGGTTAATTAGAGTTCAGTAATACCGCAGTGTACTTGCAAGAGCAGCCTATGTACATCTCAAGTATAAATCTTAAACCAAACTTTATGTTATTGTAAACTTCTAATTCCTTAAGACAATTAACAGTTTTCAATTAATATATTTTTCTAGAGCCATTTTACATTGCTCTACACAACTACTGCTTTATAGTAAAGCTTTTTTATTTTTTCCACCTCAAGTGATAAAGCTTGTGAGGCTCAATTAAAGGATGCTGAACAGTCTAAAACCACTTCCTTTCTTTCCTCCCTCCTCTGAAACACACAATCCCATCAGCTGGCATAGCTCTAGAACTGCTTACTGTGTAACCAGGTAAAAACTAGTACCAGCAAATGGAAGAAAACAGATATATAGCAACAGGGAAAACAAATTACAAGGCTGGACCACATAAATTTTTACCTGGAAGTGCTTAGTATGTTGAAGATTAAATTCACAGTTAAGAGACAAAAAAATCACCAGCTTCAAAGGCAGATACCAGAAAGGAGAACCTAAATAAAGCACCTCCATTGAAAGTTCTTCAAGTGGCTCCTAACCATATAGTCTTTAAAGTATTTCCTATTCACTTCAAACATTTAAAGAACGAACAGTGCTTCTGATGTGGTACCTGTTGTATGTGGAAATGACTTCAATAATTTGCTTATTTGTCATATTGAGTGATTAAAGTATGGCTACATAAATTTTGTTTGCTATATAACTAACACACAAAAATATCATTTTTTAATTTGGACTTTTTATATTTTTTGTACATATTTATTCGTATTTATTTGGACATTATTCAAGATAAATGTTTTAAATGCTGTGAATGAGAATTGTACCCATTATTTCTAACCTCCTTAATGACTAGGAAGAAAACAGCATAAGAAAGCTGGGACAACTAAAACATCTAACTTCGCAACAAACACTGGCAACATTTAGAGCACAGGAGTAGTTAATGAATCTTCCTCACTGAAGAACTTCACTACCATTAATATCTCGCATCCAAAAATAAAACAAAAGAGGCTAGGTACATATTCATGCTGCAGAGCTGGCAGTACAAATCTTAAACTTTAAAGGCAGCAAGTCAAGCACAAGCAGTGAGAATGTAGCTGGAAATAGGATATCAACGAAACAAGAATATCTTCTGAGTTGTAGCAGAATAGTTTAAGAAATTAACAATTAGTTAAATACTGTATTATAGAGTAGTAGCAATCAAGAGACAGCCCAGCATTCATGTCTGTCATACTAATTTTGCATTTCTTCTCTAGTTCTTATTTCTAACGCATATCTTATACAGTATACACATCTTTCCATTACTATTGAGATTATTTGATCAGAAGTAATTTTCAGAAGAAAAATTATATTGTTGAAAAAGATTAGGTTTTCCTAATCATTTACAGCAGTTATTTTGGATAAAAAAAACCAAAGGATAAGGATAAAACCCACCCAAAGTATTGGTGAATATTGTATTTAAATGCAGTTTTTGCCTCAGTCTTTGTTAAATAAGCCCAACAACAAACTCCTCCCTAAAAACCAGCCCTAAGCACAAGTCTAAAGCAGCATGTTTCATTATCCAGTGTTATATGTCTATTTTGCATTGTCCCAGTCTGTAGTAACTCGAAATACCAACGTCTCCTGTATTTCTGAAGCCTTTCCAAAGGCACTGTGTGAAACTAACAAACGGATACAGCAGACTTTCCAGTTTTGAAAGAAAATAAATTGATTCTTGTGTCATTCCCACCTTGAAGCGCCAGCTAAAATGCCAAGTTTTGGCATAACCCTACAGACCTTGAAGACCACACAAAAATACCCCAGGAGCCGCTCACAGAACAGCTCAATCTCACTGTAATAATAACCTAACCTTGGACACACAGTGCTATCTCTTCTCATCTTCATGCTTGGTTTAACTCTTAATTTAAATAAACATACTTCAACTTTCAAAGGTAATCTTGAATTTAAATTCCTCCACAAAGGAGGAGGAAGCCAGAAACAGAAAAGGAGCATCATTAGCACACTTGCTGCAGCTTGATCAGGTTTTCACAGGTGAAAAGAATGTGTGTGAAGCTCTGCTGTATTTACTAATGAGCACGACATTGGTGACAATGACTGGATGAGCTCATTAGATAAAATGAAATAAGTTACACAAGTTTCAGCTTAAAAAAAAACAAAACAAACAAAACCACCACCACCACCAAAAAGCAAAATAACACCTTATATAACATTACTCAATAACGTACTGTAATCTACAGTTAGCTAAACCTGATATCCACGTAGCATATCCTACTATTTTTCAATCAATACGACCATTTTCAAAATTCTTTCTGGGAACCTGCAAGTAAACTTTACTTTAGTCACCACCAGAGCAATGTTCACTTCTGTCTCTTTTAGGAGGATCTTGACTGCTTATTCTCACATTTTATGAGCACAGTACATTTCCAAACTAGCTCAGGTACAAGGGTACATAAAACTGAACGCAGTTTCAGTTCACACTTGTACGATAAGTTTTCCTAGTTACATAAGAGATTTACTAATGTTTAAACACAAGTATGTATTCTCTTGGTAACTGTGCAAACAATTTCTGTATGGCCTAGTGGCTCATAAGATTTACACTTCATCTTGCAAGTGAAACGCCTTCGTTGGTCAAACAGACAATATACACAGGGTTCATAAGATGTACAGAACGTAGTACAGAAATACTGTAAGAGCAACATGTAGTAGAATGGAACAGATATACACCTACTAACCACGAGAAATAGATGTTTCAATCAGTCATGACATTTATTTGTAGAGATTGAAGAGAATCTTTACTCAGGTCTCAAGGCCTACTAGTCTATCTTTGGGCAACCGCATGGATTTTAAACTATTTCAGTTTAAGTTGCTGGAAATCTCTAAGTTACCCTTACTTGTAATTTCAGTGCACTTCATAGCACTGGATGTGGTTAATATACTCGAGACTTCTAATGTCCAATATAATTGACTTTGATATTCAAGCCAACTTTATTTTGCTTCAAAGCTCATTATCTGAAGTTTATCTTCTGAAGTAATAAAATGACTGGAATTCTTTTGTCACTATATTCCTTTAGGCATTCAAATAGATGGTCATGACAGAGATAATTATCATAAATTACTAAGATAATTACACATTATTAAAATACTCAGTGTCAGCTGCTTTTAGAAAATATGAATCACAACTTCAAAAAACAGGTGCTAGGAACTCTAAAGGATGATTCAAAGTTCTGTGAACACTAAAAAATATCTTAATAACACCATTCTTCATGTTAAAATTCTGATTTTATGTTTGTCTATATCCTTCCATATTAAGATCTCCATAGAAAGAAAAATATTTAAGCAGAACATAAGTAAACTGCACAAAAAGACTTCCCCACATTCAAAAATACAATAAATCCAAACCGGAAAGGAAAATGAGTTAAAATACGATATGAGATTAAAAACAAAATGTCCTGCACACTAAACAGCAATTAGTGTTGAAATCCCTATTGTAGTTCGTGCTGCAATCTACTCATTCCAATTGTCTCACAATGTACAACTGACTATGACTTAGACTGCCTGGAATTATCTAATCATACACATTTAAAAAGCACGTGGTACCAAACTTTCACTTGCTAACAAATGGTTGCAGCACGGGGGATTGGTTTACACCATTTAAGGAAATGCACCCATATGACTACATTTTGGTTACGGAGATTTTGTTCTATTAACCACGAATATTGTGAAATAAAACTACAATGCTGAGTTGTTCAACAAGGAATGAAGATAGAGACAGCATGCATACTGCCCCTATAATTTTATTATTGGAAAGAAGGCAAACTAATTCTTAATGCACAAGCCCGTTTTACAAAAAATAGTATTATGCAACACTTATTTTTTTTATCCCCCAAAATACGTCATCATTTCTAGCAAAATGTGAAAGAACACATCACAAGTTGGGAAACATTTTTTCCCCCAGAAACGAGCACTGCTTTGGAGCTACATTTGTAACTATGTGGACAAAAATTATGTCTGGTATCCAAGTCAAGGTGAGGAAAAACCATGACTTTTTGGATTGGAGTTTATGGTCTGGAAGTTGACGGTGCACAAACACCAACAGCATTTAATGTGAAATGCTTCTGTATACCACTGTTTCAGATGAACTAAAGCACATCTATTACAAAACCAACTTCCTTATCTAAGGTGCCTCAGTATTCTTTAAAACATATTTTCACCTACACTTATCACAGTAATTATAGTTTTCCTCAGCTGCAGAGTATTTCAAAACACATAAGTACTGTCTTCCTGCATCTTAATCTCACAGGGTCCTTTTATCGGCTAAAGGAACACAGTGCTCAAAGGACAAGTACTTTGTAAAGGTGTCATTTAGCAAAATGCATCATTTTGTTTGATACGTAACTTGACATTCTGAAGGAAAAACATAAGGACATTTATATTCTAAACAAAAGTTGAGATACAAAAGTAAAAGCAGGAGAATTGTAATGCAACTCCACAGGCATAAAATCAGCACAATTAAGGTAATATTGGCTGGAGGACAATCAAAGTCTGCGATAAACTAAAGATCTCTCAACAAGAAGTGTTTTGTATAGTGCAATTTAAGGAAAAACAAAGGTTAGGCTCTGTTATAGTGCTTAAATAAAATGAGCAGGCAGTAACAAGCTATCATCACCTGTGAGGAAAATGACAATTACTACCATCTAACATTCAAGAAAGACACATGAAAAACTTGGTTACTTGGTAAGCAGAAAAACAGAGAAAGCTGTTTTATAATTACAAGTTGGATGATTAGATTCTAAAAACAAGAAAAAATTGATTTAAGTCTTTGAAATACTTCAGTAGAACTTTAATAATCCCAATCTGTGCTTTGTCAAAAAGCAAGTTCACATAATATGATTTCAGAAGTTAGAGAAGACCACAAAGACAACTGAGCAGCAACTAAAAAAAAAAAAGCAAATAAAAAGCTGGCTAAATGCAACCCTGAGAAAGTTTGAGATGTATTTATTATGGTATTTATTCACGAGGACACTATCAACAATATCATCTAGTTACTTTTTGGAAAGATCTTCACAATTAAACAGCAATTTTTCCCCTATCTCCTCACCAAACCAAGCAAAAATCAATGACCAAAGAATGAAACCTTTCAATTCTTCTGTCAGATATCAGAAAGGATGATTTATCAATCTCCACTGAACCAACCATAGGTCAACAGCAGTTATAAAATTAGTTCACGATAAAAATGAATGATTAGACTGTATCAACAGCATAACATTCTATGCTAATTGCTTTTGGGTCATTCTCTTTAAGACATTTCATTTATCTTCAGTGCACCAAGAAAATAACAGGTTTGTGTGTCCAGATACGGTTCACATTCATTTCATTGCTCGAAAAAAATTGGTCTAGTTTTCAGAATGCTTCACTAAAATCCTTACACTTCTTAAACAAATCATTTTTTCTCCAAAATTTCAAATACAATTATGAAAACAATTTTTAATTGTAGTTACTTAACAGAATTCCAACATTTTTATTTCCTTTAAAATGAGTACACGCATATTGTATAAAAAGCCTCTGCTAGCACACAGACAACAGCAACGGAGGATTAATCATTTTTGCTATAGCAACCACTGCACTGCAATTACCATAGTGACATGAGAAGAATAGAAAAAGTAATAATGAATGAAGAGCACTTACTTGTAGGAGTAACGTGCCTGCCAAATAAGTGCAGAATTCTCTACTGCCCAGCTCTATTCGCCTTAACCAACTGCAATACCATTTGTAATAGAGATGTCACAAAGCATTCTTGATTTATTTTAAAAAGGCCAACACAACTTTGTTGATCGTTCACTGTTCTTTGACCAGATTAATACACAAACCACTGCTGTGACATAACAGGGGGTGCTACTTATTTGAGAGGTTTTGATTTAGACAAGTTGTGGTCCACTACATTAAAATATATTCACATACCTACATTTGTCAATTTTTTAAATGAAAATGTTAAAGTGAGTATATATAGCATATATTTATAAATAAGTATATGTGGAAGTGTAGTAGACCTTAGACACATGCAAATATACATTTTTTCATGGAAAAAAAAACGAAATTCAGTATCTGAGTGCTTTAGAAATATTTTGTGCTAAGGTTGGACAAACATCTAATTGTTATTGTTTTCAGCTTCATTTATCAAAATAATATCTATTGCTCAACTTGCTTTCTTAATTTAAAAAAGCAAAGTTTATCCCAAATCACCCACTAGTCAAGACCTTACTCAAATACATCTCCTTTTATTTATTTTCTGCCATTTCTTCTTCAAATAATGGATTCAAACTTACAGCTGCAAAGGAAAGATCAAATGAAAATTTTGGAAGCAGACAATGTCAGACAAGCTCACCCTTTTAACAAAACACTTTAAGATCTATATGTGATCCGTAAATCACAATCCTGGGGCTGCAGAAGTACAACAGTGCACAAACAGGAAAATCGGAATTAAAGCTAAAGCAGGCAGCTCAAATGAAACAGTACTCCCAAGCTCTTGCCTGGACTGGATGTAGCTGTACAGTCTGATGTGCACACAGTTAAGTAAGAAGTGGCCAAACAATTGAAAGTGCAGAGAAGTAATTCTTTGAGATGTCTGTGGAACAGTGAGCCCTGTAGATAAGCAATGAGATGCAGAAAACATGGAGAAAAGGGAAGAAAAGAGGCAGGCAATGCAGAAAGCAACGTGGAATGAGAATGTAACAGTCTTAATAGTGAACACAGTGTGCGCAGGGTGTGAGAGCAATGGTGGGTTCTGCTTAGCCCATCATACACATTGACAAAACCTACTTAGGCAAAAAGTAGTGCAACCTTTTACGTTTACATTTTCTCATTCTGCTATTCTGATTTGTTAGCCAGTGAAACTTTTTTCAGGTGCTATTACAGAGCCCCGAAATACAATTTAAAATTGCAAACCATCATAACCCTCATAACTAAACTTCCTTTTGATTTATGGCAATTGTTTTCTCATCACTTTTGAAACAAAACTGAAAAAAGATGTTCAAGTCTGATAAACTATTCATAATAAGGCGTTTCCTTTAACTTCAGCTCACTACACCCAGACCTTGGGCAATAAATGCCTACTTTTTGAAGCACCTCGAAATGTGCAGACATAGCCAAGTGGGTGACTGCAGTTAGGTACAGGCATTTAGGTTTAGGTAGAATTTCTGGGGAGGTGGTAGGGATATTATTCAAATTCTATCAGACTGCTCTTCATAGAAAGGCATGGAATTTAATTTATATATCTTCATTACTTATACACACTATTTTAGTACTTCAGAATTCTCTACAAATTTCTTCAATAAGAAAAGGATTATTTGTTGTTTTAGAGAAATTCTGGGGAGATGAATTTTAAAAAAATTGATGCATTATTCAATTTCCTACCAACTGTTACAACAGAAGGATGAATTCAACTGTGATTTAAGCCACAGTAGTTCTCAAGCAGTAATTTCTAAATCATAGTTGTATGTATTTTTTTAACTGTCAGAATAATCTTTGTTCCTTGATCAAAATACACATGCACACACTTACAGCACTCCTTTTCCTCAAGAAAATTAAAGCATGCATCAGCAACATCTTGACATGGGAAGATCCATGCAACCTTAATGCCTGATTCAAACACAATCCTTAGAAAGTGCATGCACATCAATGACGGAAATGAGGAAACACAAATCTCTTTGTACCTATTTTCATTCATCAAAATGTTTCCAGCTAGGATACAGCCATTCACAATCCATATTAAGCTTCTGTCAAGTTTATTCCTTCAGACATAATTACAGGTGACAATTTTTCCTTATCTTCTACACACAGAGATTCAAACTTCTTAAACAAATTATTCTCTGAAGCCAAGAGGGCAATCTAAAACCTCTTACAACCAACCCTTACTTGAAAGTCCACAAAGCATTTAGCAAAAAAAAAAAAAAATCCCCCCAAATCCCTCAAAAACCCCACTAAGTCCCCCAAACTTTCTTCCATCCTTTTCTCTCAAATACTGTATAAAGCTGACTTAGAAGCCACGTTTTTCCTATGCAGTTTCAATTAAAAAGACCTCTTTATCTCAAAACAAAGACAACAGATACCTGCATTATTTTTCCCACAAAATTTTCAGTTTCTGCAGCTGAACAGAATATGACAGAGTCATTTTTCAACACAGAGGTCATTTTTCTGTATCTGTGTATATACTGCCAGTTTAGAATGTCTTCTAAATTTCAGTTATCCTTTAAGCGCTCCATAAACATAGGAGGCCTTGCATCAGTTTTCTCTACGCTTCATTTTCTCACACTAATTATAAGTGACTGAAAGACATACCTGTGCTCAGCCATGAAAAGCTCTAGAAAAAAAAGAGAGCATAGAAGTGACCTACAAATGACCCAAGGCTAATCCTTTAGCAAAACAAAACAAAAACATGTCTCCTCTAATGATTTTGAGAACATCAGCTCATACCAGCCAAGAAATGCACTGATGTCTAATGAACAGCATTTCTAAAAGTTTCATGAAAAACCTGAGTAGCAAGAGATCCGGCCAAATATGTTCCACCTTTGAAGAGATGGTGGAAAAAAGAAACAACATCAGAAGTTGCCCCTTTCACACTGGATGGATTTGTGTGATGTGAATTCATCTGCAAAGATAAAGATGGTAATGAGAATGCTGAGGAAGACATACTGCAGGATGTGGGTGGGTGAGAGTTCTCTCTTGCAGATGAAATTATTGAGATCTCCCAGAATAACCAGGTCCAAAAAAGTCAGCATCTCCTTCCGTAGATGACACGGATTATTACCTACCTTTGTTCTCTCTGCCAGACTCACTGTCCCTCTGCATTTATTTCTGCATGTTTCTCAAGTCCTTACACATCTTCTCCCTCACTGTATTTTTACTAGAAATTTTGTTCTCCTGTTGTCTCATGTTGTTGCTCGATGACAATTGGCTGAGCAGAGCATTCTACAAATTGTGATGGAGCTCCAAACCAATGGCAGCTCCCTGCTGCTGCACAACCACACCGGCCATCTTCCACAGCCCTGACTGCACCAAATCCAGACAGCGCACTGCACTGTTCTGTCAGCGTGCACCACTTCACTCCATTCTTTAAAATCATAGTTTTGATCTCTGACCAGTTATACTCCTCTTTGCAAAGATGCCTCAGGATTTTTTAAGATCTCATTATGGTAAATTTCTATGTAAACATTTGGACTTATTAGCTACCCAACGCAGAGATGAATATATCCTACATAAAGATTGCCTTACACAGTGTCATAAAAAAAATATCCACTATATACTAAACATGTATTAAGACATTTATCAGAACATGAGCTTGAAAAATAGTTACAAAAAATTCAACGTATTTACAAGTACTTTGAATTGCAAAAGATGTACTATTTATATTTAAGTGCTTGTATTTGTAGATAAACAATAAAAGATTTCACAAAACATGGTAAGAATTTCACAGAAGAACCTAAAGCACTGCTGAAGTTTTACCTTTACTTCCTAGTGATATGTAAACTCATTCACAGCTGCTGTAGAAAGGACTAAGAAATGCTAACCAGCAGAAATGTTTTCCAGATGAACGTCAGGAAACAGGGGTTTTTTTTTTTTTGGAAATGTTCTAGAATTTTTCTGAATACTTGGAAGTAGGAGCAGAGAGAAAGAACTGGAAACTTAGGCTAATGCAGTCTGACTTTGAATTTAAAAAATGGTCATTCTTTATTCTCAATATTTAAGTCAAAATGATCCAACAAAGTTAACACTGGGCTATGTTTAAAGATAGGCTCAGTCTCACAATGAAATGCGATATATAAGGAATTAATTCATTCTTTAAAAAAAATTGATATTCAGTAACATCAGCAGAATTAGTCCTGAACTATTTTCTCTTGGGTCACAATTATTTTAGTTTAGAGCACACGCAAAAGTAATATTTTTTGAATTACAAAATAAACATTTCCTGCTGTCTGCAACAGAACACACACATTGAAAGGCCATAATGGACTGTAGGCAGTTTTGCCTGGTTCAGGTAAAACAAACACAATAAAACCACAAAATCACAAAAATAAGATAACTGGTAATAACTGGTTTGATATTTGTACCATGCATGAAACACACAGTACACATTCACAAGTGTGCCCTCAGAAAAGAAGTATGACACAGAATGCACCGAAATAGCTGAAGTCAAATTTAGTTGTGTTTATTCATAAATTACTCCCAGAATTTTCAGGATCTACAGTCACACATTTAAAATCTTAAAAAAAAAAAACCAAACAAACAAAAAAAAAACAGAAAATAACTTTAGAATTAAACATACTTTAAACAGCTTCATTCTTTGATGTAGAACAGCTAACTATATTGTGAAAAAGAAACACTTGGAATATGAGTAGTTTTTAAAAAATAACACTCACCAAAATCTGCAAATACAGACTGTCCAACAACCACTGCACCACTAGGCTTTGCTTTACTTTTTTCAGGTTTAGAGAAGTTCCCATCCTATCAAACAAGATGAAGGAGAAAGTGAATTGCAGATCAAGTGACAAAGCTTCATTTTTGAACAAAAAACAAACAAACACAGAAATAAAGAATAGTTTACATAGATAAGAAACGTAGCTACAGAAAAAATGCCGTTTGGAAAAGGAGATTTTTTTCAGTTCTAATCCTTCAAGGAGTCCCATGGAAATCCAATAGTAACACTGCTTGTATAAAATACAAGTATTAGATTTTAAGAATTAAAAGATCTAAAAATAAAAGTAATCCACTGCTTTAAAAATGTTTCTCAATACAGCTTTCATTACTTATGCCAAAGTCAGTATTTGGATAATTTCTGGCAGATGAGCTTTTCATAGTTCCATGTCAGCAGCGGGCTGAAGATGGCCGTGTTGACACGTGACGAGACCACATTCCCAATTTCACAGTGATTCACTGTGATACAATGGATACGTTTTCAGGTACATATGGCCTCAAAAGATTCACTCCTTAGACAATAAGAAACACAGTAAGCATTTTCTGTAATAACAAAAGATATTTTTTTGATGCATAGATGCTGATATTGCTAGCAATAGTCCTTTTCGAGAACATACTTAGCATAAGGGATGCACCCAGTTTCAAATCAATTAATGTTATTTGTTGTTGTTAACAACGGAGTACATAAAAATAAATAAATAATTACTTGATCTGTTCCTGCCCAACCTTGAATTACATTGGTGATATCTGGTTAATGTAGGACTTGCAATTTTTCCAGTTGCAACCTGTGTACGTATTCTAATGGTTACAAGTGAGATTCTGAACCTCTGTCCCACAAAATCTCACCCATGATCTGGTCACAGTTCTAAGAAAGCTTGCTTATAGAGATTAAATCTTTGAGACAACAAGAACAAAAAAATCTGATCGGCCACTTCATCAGAAAGCACTGTGCTAAGTGCTAGTAACTTCCTACAACAGCTGATGACACAGCAGGGGTCCTGCTGAGCGTCTGAAAGTAGTCTGCTTTCCTTTGTAGTCCTATTGAAAAACCCGCAGAGAAACTTGTGCTGAGTAAAAGATCTTGAGTGATTTGTTCCTCAAACCAGGAACATCAGACAGCCTTTTATTGTTTTGTTTGATGCTTCTGCATTTGAGTATCATGGTTACTTCAGTCTTCTCTCTTACCTTATTTATCCAAGTCTCAAACTGAATGTCAGGATTTGAGGTAGTAAGGAATAAGTCTGAGAATAAAAACAAGAGAAATAAAATATTTCACACTAACTGAAGAACATTTCTTAAGAATAAAGATAGAAACAGGTTTCAAACAAAGTAGTATGCATCACTGCATTTTTAGTAAGTCAGAATTAAAATAAAAACCCATCATCTTTTTATTTTGGATCCATTAAGTTAAGCAATATCTACACTCTTGACTGCAGAAGAAAAAAAGATGTTTCAGGCTTCACATGCACTTAAATTCTCTTAAATATTACAACAGTATGAAAGAGTGCTTTAGAGGATTTATCTGATCATGTCTGCTTAAAGTAGAACTCATTCAAGAGAAGGGAAACAAAGAGGTGTATTAAAGATGTCAAAAGAAAAAAAAAGGATGAAGCGTAGCATACAAATGATTTTAAGAAAACCATCCTTTCGGTTTAAGCACTTGTTTTCTGTTCTACTGTCCTTCTTTTCTCTCCGGTTAAAAATAATACTATCAGAGATGGGAGACAATGATTACTCTGAGTAGAAAAAGATGAATTTAAAGCATTTAAAAGATAACGCCATACCCTCAGGTTCTACTGAATAAGCAGGTGGACAGCTGTACAAGGAGCTTCAGATGCCACAAACAAAAACCTCCAAACAAAACAACACCACCACCCCCCAAAAAAAATAAACACTCAAACACAAACCACCACCAAAACCCCACATGAAATAAAATGAAAGATTTTGTTTACAGGTTCCTTCTTCCCTATCCTGTACCGTGAAAGCTGTACAGTTTAATTTTATTCTCCTCAATATGCGAAATGGCAATTTCCTTTAGAGCACTCACATAAAAAGGATTATCATGATAATGTGCTGCATTGGAATGAATTTTATTGCTGCTTAAGCATTTCTTCAAGAGAGTCAGAAGTCATGAAAACAGTCCGAAGACAGAGAGCATTTATAAGTTCCAAACGTACATTCTGCAGCATAGGAAGTTCTGCACAAACATGTGCAAGAACTTCTTTACAGTGAGGTGACGGAGCACTGGAACAGGCTGCCCAGGGAGGTGGTGGAGTCTCCTTCTCTGCAGATGTTCAAGACCTGCCTGGACACCTACTTGGTGCAGGAACCTGCTCTGGCAGGGGGGGTTGGACTCGATCTCTGGAGGTCCCGTCCAGTCCCTATAATTCTGTGATAACTGTGCATGTAGAAGGAGGTCTGTTCAACACTGTTCATTAACATGGATCTAAACCATAAAAATACTCAAATAATACATTTGGGGGGCTTTGAATAGGTGGGGGACAAGGAGAGAGGAAAATATGGAAAAATTGGAGCTTTTACATCTTTTTACAGAGTTTTTTAGTTTCAAATAAGTATTCTACATAGCAGTAGTATGCCTGCGCTGTAACCTGTACTATAATTTGCAATTCATTATGAGCTATACCATATACAGGTTATGACAACAGGTCTTTCCATGTTCTATTTAAACATACAGCATATGAACAGTATTTGATTAAAAAAAATAGAATCGGTTGGCTAATCATTAGCAGGAACTTTGACTGGCACTGTACCTGTTTTCCCAAAACATCTCTGACTCAGTTTCACATCTCACAGATCTGACCTCTCACATTTATCTGCCAAGCCAATCCTCTCCCTGCCCAATCCTCTGCACTAGGAGAGATCCTGGGGAGCATGAATACAGCATTCCCACTGGAGAATGCCATGCTTACATGTTTTGTGACTCTATTCCAGAATTAGACAAAACGACACAACTGCTAACACAAGTCAAAATTCAGCTAGTGGTATTATGCTGAAAGCCCAGCTCTGAACAACTGCTTGGTTAAATAAACACAACACAGTTACACTTCTGGGGAGGAAAGAAGTACAAATACAAAGGCAGATGTGAGTTATGCTACAAGTACTATGAAGTCCTCAGCTCCTTACATCATCCAAGGTTAAAACAAAATTTGTTCAAAGTAAGAATAGCAAAAGTGAAACAGCATTATCTCAATTAATTCAACATGTAATGGGGTTTCACTTAATTTATATGGAGTTTCATTCTTACTGTAAAAGCCTATGCCGGAGCAGTATGCTATGTCAACTTCCCAGTCAAAAAAATAATATTTCCTTCAATGGGTAAATATTGTAGCACCTGCAGTATCCTTAAATTAGAAGAAATATAGAAAAGAGAAATGAATGTTCTTAACATATTAATGGGAAGTTACATAAACATTAGTATGAATTAAACTACTCATAAGTAGAAATATATCTCATTTTCATTTGTGCTTCACAGAATAAATGCATCAGTTACTGCTCCTCAGAGAGCTTAATGGCCATGTCTGACATACTGTCAATTCCATACTGTTTAGCCCAGACAGATTAAAACAAGTGTCAGGAAGTTAAGCACTCAGCAGTGACTGGACAAAAAGGACAGCCAAGTAAGCCGCACACCCATCATGATCTGCAGCAGCAGCCACTACCAGCTCATTCAAATATGAGTGAATTACTTGTAATGGAGTACCCGTGCATACTCTAACACATGTTTGCATCTACTTTATAAAAATGTGCAAAAAAAAAAAAAAGTAGTTTGAGGTAGATTTCCTTTATGCTTTAAAAGAACCAGTTTTTCCCCTCAGTTTTCAGTCAGAAACAGATTATATTTGTCTCCTTGTTGCCCTTCCCTCTCCTTAATCTGATTTCATAGTAAGAATATAGAAATACTCAGAAGTGTAACTGCAAAGGGAATGGAAACAATATAGAAAGACAAGGAAGAATAGGTATATAAAATCTTAGATGTGAGGATCAGACTCAAAAGTTGCTTTCAGATAAACAACAAAAGGTGGGGGGAACTGGAGAGAACACCACAGTGGCTGGTATGTCATACTGTAATAAATACAAGGAATGCATTTAGCTATCTGCAGCGTAGGAGGAATAAATCACGACACTAAATCTAAGTCAAACTACAAAGAGCTAGTACAAAGGCAATAATTCAAGATGTCTAAAATGTTTACTAGGCTAAGAAAATAGAGGTGTTCACAGATTTAAAGCTTTCAGCCACAGTACAAACCAGGTACTGAATATCACCTGCTACAGTAGCATTACGATGATTAAACTCAGCAACATGTCCATTTCACACCGAACTTTACTCCCCTCTCTAAAGAAAGCCCTCAGAACAGCATCTATATTCAGCAATTAAATTACTTTTGCCCTTTTTTCTCTTTGATATATTCCTCTGTCCCTCCTTTCCGCTAACCTGAGGCTTGTAACTCTATATACAGCTAGTGGAATCAAGGCACCAAGGCAGCTTCAAGCTTACTGCCATATTACAGTGTGCTGGTAAAAGCACGAAGGCAGATCAGGATTGCAGATCATCTTCCATAAATAGCAGATGAGCTAGTGCCACACTGCTCCAAAGTTAAAGAAACAAGCTGAGATATCCCTTAAGGCAAGCTAACAACACTACAGCAACATCACCTGTAGTTCTAGAACCAGCTGAACCAACTTGGTATGTTAATACAAATTGTCCTTTTTGTCTTTAAGCCTGCTTAGAAACTGCATATCTCAAATTCTCATGCCTATTTTTGGGAATAATTTCTTGGGCACCGAAGAAAAGCAGGGCTTAAATATTTGAAAGAAGTCTTCCATTTAGAACAAGAATAACAGATTTCAAAGCAAGCATAAAAGCATTTGCTGCAATGGCAGTGTAAAAATACCTCAAACAATGCAACTGAGACACCCCAAATAACAAGATACAAACTTGAATAGTTTGGAACTGCAAATATCTATAAGAAACCAAGCCTTAGAAAAAACAAACTCTTCCTGGTGCAGTCTTTTAGATCACACAATTTCCAAAGGTTACTTCAGACCTAACCTATCTAAGATTCTGACTTTATCACGTATGCTTTTGGTGCTTAGGAACAAGAACTATTTCTTAATGGTTCCTTCTTCAATAAGCGTATTTAATATCTGTAAGTATATTTTCCCATATAACCATAGCAAGCAATATGCAAGCACCTCCTTTCTAAAGGAGAAGCGTCCACAGCAGGTGTATTTTACAACCGTTGCTATTACTTTCCTTGGTCTATCATTGTTACCTTCTTTACTATATGAAGGCTGCAGGAAAAAACATGGAACAAACAAACGTGATAGGATATGTATGTTTAGTACTTGAATGGCATGACAGCATACACAGTTCATTTCTATACTTTTTGTATTTTAATACACTAATCATCTTGAAAACCGCAACAATTCTGTTCTGCTTCTGGCAAAGTCAAGAAAATTGAACACCTCCTTCCTACAAGGAATGTATTTCATATTACAAAAGCCAGGGAAATGTCACTTGTTTAAAGACATGCTGCCACATTGCCTTTGGGAGGCAGCTGTGGTAGCTACTTCAGCTGAAGAAAACAAAACTATCTGCACACACGTATCTATAAGCTGAAAAAACACAGATCAAGTATGGTGTGCTGGACCACTCTGTTCAACTGCTAACAAACCCAACAGCAGTGCAATACCAGATATTTACAACCCAAGGTTATAAAATAAAATAAACTCTAGCTCATTATTGACTATATTATTTGCAGAATACAAGAATGTTACTCTGGATACTTTCATTAGATCATCAGTGCATAAACGGATACTAAACAGAATAGGCATGGATTTATCTTTAACACTCTGACAGTTGTAGATACTGGACATATACAATGAAAATGGACCACAGAATCAAAAAAGGAAAATCAGTCTGGCCATCAGTAGGAGTTACTGCCAGAGAAAGAGCACAGGGATCATTGGATGGACCACTACACTAGGTCTGCAGGAGGAGTTCTGCTGTTCTTATTTCATGACATAAGAAAGATGAGTCAAGTCTTTGGTCACTGGGATGGTGGGAGATGCTCACAATAGATTCAAGGAGGTCTCCCAAAATTTAATGCCTGCAGTGTAACTGAATGGCTAGAAGTAAGAAAAGCATTCTCATCAGAGAGGAAGCGTATCTCTTAAACACATGCAAAGAGAAGTGTGTTTGCATTAAGTATGTTTTGTTACTTTTCATTTACCCCCAGGGAGTTGTTAACAAGAACAATGCAAGTAAGAAGAAAATTCATAAATGGAAGTGAACAATCTACCAGTAAGTTAAAGAATTGAGGAGGCTACCTGCCATTTTAGATCCATGAGACTGAAAACCAATGTAAGCAAACATATAATACAGAAGACATCTGGCAGAGGCTGTGACACACAGCTACTAGCATTCTATTCACAGCCTCACTTTCCCTAACAAGTGACTTGGTGACAAAAGTCAGCAATACTTCAATTTAATAAGCATTAATGAACTACAAGCGCATTACATAGGAATGACTGTGGTTCCACCCACCTTTATTTGATGGGATCAGCTAGTTTTGGCATTGTATCAAAATACAGCCCAGTTATGAATGAAAAACCTCATGAGGAAGATCAGTAAAACTTATACAATTAGAAAGCATCAGCTTTAGGGATTTCAGATCTACCTTGTATTGATGCCAAGGCCACAACACATACGTCTGCATATAGTGAAATAACTTCAACATCAAGCATGCATAACTTGAGTTAGAACCACGGCTGACAATTTTTTTGTGTAGTACATCTCATAAGACATCATACAACTGCTAACAGTTTTGATCACCCATTTGGGGGCACCAGAACTACAGCATTCTTGCTACAGGGTTTCAGACGACTTAAAATAAGGACGCCCAGTAGAAATCACATGCTGAGCATCCAGCATTCAATTACAGCACATTAGAACTGGCACAACATGGAATTCCACACAAAAGATACATTAAAAATGCAGAACAGGATTTAAACTCCTTGAACATGAAAGCATTTCTACTATTCCTACAATGTCTACCTTTTTTTTTTTTAATTTTGACTGCATGGAACGAAAAGCTTCATTAATCCCTGACAATTTTCACTACACATGGATGCTTTAGATCTCAGTAATAGCAGGTTAGGAGGAGGAAGACAAAATAAAAAAAAAAGCAGCTGATATTTCCAAAACAAGTTTCAAGCTGGCTAAATTTTATGTAGGTTTTTAATTAAAACAACAAAAGCAAAATGACCACACTGTCTCTCAGGAAGGATGTTTCAAGACAAGTACTAGGTCATTCTGGGAAAATCTGCCTTAGTTTACCAAGTACTAAACCAGTTTCAGTTGGTAAAAGAGGCCAAGTAAGCATAACTAAGGTTGGAACAAGTTCAGCACAGAGGTAGACAGACAGCTTAGAAGACTTCAGCCCAACTGGAATAATTCAGATAATCTTACTGAAGCAAACAGTATTACAAAACCTACTTCCAAATATTACTTTTACTTATTAGCACTACTAGGAAATTGCAACAAAGGCAGTCTATACAGAATCTGCTTCAAGTTCACTTTTAATTAAGCTTGTTATTTCTGTTCACTTTTAAGAGTTATAAAAAACAATACTATTTATAGATGGAGTGTTCATTTCACTAATAACTGATTTGACCTTTCTGTTTAATGTCAGAGGGCTTTATTGCAAAATTAAAACCTTCAGCAACTACAGTTATCTTCAGAAACCGCCAAGGCATAAGCAATATTCTTAAATTACAGTTTCATTTCACATTTGCTTCAGAACTCAGGTTAATAAAGAGGAAAAGCTCATATTTTTTTAAACACTATCAAAATGCATCAAGTCCGAGCCTCCTCCTTACAAAATAAGATATCAACCAGATAGAAAAAACATGCATACATGCCAAATGTGCCTCAAAAGATTTATGTTGAAGAACGCGGTTGTCTGTGTGTATTTCTAACATGCACAACATTAAACTGGAAGTTACTTGTGGGTATGTCTGGTTGTGCATATTGGTAAATATAAACAATGTGCTGAACTAAAACTCAAGCACTGACAGGATGGTTAAGTGACAACTGTATTAAAAATCATTAAATGCCCCCAAAGTCTAAGGTCTAAACAAAATACAGCTATTCCCTCTTTCACCAAGTCTTAAAGTAATTGTATGCTGAACAGATATGCATTTGAATACGCAGACCACGAGGGACTATTCCTATGGGTTTTAGTACTTGAATTGCAAGTTCTCAGACATCTCAGACGTGTTTATTCTCATTATGAAGCCAACAATATTGTTTCAAGAAATATAAGATAACCACTTTCAGTGCTAAGAGTATTTTCCAAATCTATTTTTGCATTCAATGCTTCATCAACTAAATGCTGATTGGGCAGAACCAGTTTACTTCTCACCTCTATGAAGTTACTGATTCCCATAGAAAAACATTAATATATCAATACATCAGTATATAATTACAAATTTGAAAAAGAAAATGCATTATGGTAATTTTAATTAAACAGGTAGCAAAGGTGGTGGTAATCTTTTAGAAAGATCGGCCAAAACAAGATAAAATAGCTGTCTCTTCTCTATAGAGATCCTTACTTACTATTATTTATAGCTTACCCCATCAATATAATTAAAGTAGCAATGGCAAAGACAGACCAATTGCAGCAGCATAAAAAGAACACGTAGTTAGTTATTTAACCAACTCTGGTTTTGTCTTAAAAAAGGTAGCAGGAACTGCCCATGTTCCTGCCAGTGCCCAATACCAAGAGAAATAAGAGGTAACAGAAGGCCACATCACGCGGGAAATTCAAAGAGGTAACTAATTTTTAAATAGTAGAAATATTTTTTAAAATAAACATAAAACCCACAAAGCTTCTATAGAATGTCTGTTGAAAAGACTTCAAACAAAGACAGTGTGCACACATTCCTGTATATACACAAAAATATACACACTGCACATTTTTAAAATGTCATTTGAGCTAAGCTTTAAAAGGCTAGATAATTTGTTTACAAACATAATGAGCCTGGTTGTTTTGATAGAAAATAAGCACGCATCTACTGCATAAAATAAGCTTTAATGATACATAATATGCAGAGGGGTTACTACCTTCTATCAAGATGCAACTCACCAAAAAATATCTAACTGAATAAGAATGTGACATCAAGGTTTACAGTACCTTCAGAATCAAGATTTCACTGATTACACAGAAAAATGACTTCAGAACTGGATGAATGTTTTTCCAAGAAGAAAGCTGTCTACATGTATGTGCTTAAAATAAATAGGAATCAAAGTGAAAACACATTGTAAATGTTCTGGGACATGAGGTTTCTAGATTCCTAAAGCAAAATAATATAAGAAAATTAACCTTCAGAAACCAGTAAAGAGACTGGCAATTAGCTTATAGCAAGCTGTTTCTGACTAATGACTGTTTCCACTTTACTCTTCCCAAAATCAAATTTATGATTTTTCCTTCACTATCTCAAAACAGTTCCAGAAATGTGCAATTATGCACACCATGTGCTGGTGCTCAACACAAGACAGGCTGCAAAAGCACTATTTCCAAACTTTTGAATCACAGAACCAAATAAGGCACAAAATATTTAGTACATTAGATATCTTTCATAGCACTCAATGATACATCTGTCACCATGATAGAAGCTGCAGTATGATTAAGAGTCCAAGGTAGTTTTTCCTCTCAGATTTGAACTTTTTTTGTTTTTAAATATTTGCAGAGATATGGCCTATTTCTTAATAGAAGACTTGTAAGCTTAACAGTTACTGTAAATACAGGTTCATCAGGAATACTTTTGTAACAGTACTTAAATACATTGGCTTAGAAAGAAAGAAACCAATAACCCTAACTGAACATCTAATGTTTAGTAAGTTTGAATTAGCAACCATCAAGTTAAAAAAAAAAAAAGAAAAAAGAAAAAACACACAAAGCTAAATAATACTATCCTAAAAATTTTGTCTTCAGAGACAGCACTGGCTTTACCTGTGAGAGCTCACATTAAGACAGTTTAATCAGTATTTATCTAGTATCTATGCTCAATTGCTTAATTTAAGCCTTTGCTTGGTGCAAGTTATTCATCTGAAATTGCTGACTGATTCAAAAAAATGACAAAACCAAAATATCTTTCTGTTATCTAGTTTGAAATAGATGCTTTCTAATCAGTACCCAGCTATACAGCAGTTCTGGATGTCCTTCATCAAGTGCTTTTTACTCTTCTTGGCCTCAGTTTCCAGCTGTAATACTTCTATCTCTGATTTTACATTTTTCAACTGTAAAGTTTTCAGTATGATGACCATTTTGGGAACACTGTTTACTCAGTGAAACAGTACTACCTCCATCTCTTGAGTAACACGTCTGATTCACATTTCTGAGAAATACTGAGTTCCTATCAACTTTGAACTGAGAGGATGAATGCAAAAGGAAGTTACTTTTTATCTTACAGGAAGCTGTAAGAGTTAAATACTTACATTATGTGATGTCTACCTTCCAGCCTGAGGATATGACATTTTTAAGACAGGTCTCTTACTCATGGAGTGTCCTTTGCAAATGCTCATTTACGCAGTCCTGCTCTATAAAACACACCTTAATCTGTCCAGACAAGCCTATTGTTATTAACTTCAAGATTATGTTCTTAAACTAGCTAATAACTGTGATTATGTACTCCTAGACACCCAGTAACCCCATTCTAACAAAGGTCGCCACATTTTTCTCATCTTTCAGTCTATTTCAGGGCATGTGGAAAATATGACATAGATGTAAGATGCAATTTGACCTCAAATGTCTGGGCTGAAAGTTCAGATCCTTCACAAATAAAAAATGGGTTCTGGAATAAAGCTGGGAAAAAGCAAATGAATACAACATTTTAAAATATAGCCAGTGTCTCATACGTCTAGAACTATAAAACCCTGCAATTACATGTACTTATCATTTGCTCCACACTGAAGTCATTAAGACCTTGAAATTTAAATTCCGAGGTGAAAAACACCACCATCACACTTCGAAATAAATATACTTTCATTCTTGAAAAATGATCAAACTTCATATGTGGATGCACAGTTAAATGAGTGTTTTTTACCCAGTTACATTTTATTTTTTCACTAAGTTATGAAACTCTTTAATGAACTGCTGAAGAAAGATTCAGCTACATCACTGAAATGCACATACTGATAAACCGAGCAAAGGGCACAAATTGTCACTATTCTTATCTCAAGTTCAATGTTAATTTCAGCGTTGTTTTTAAACAAGTAGAACATTTTTCAAAGGCCATACATTTCTTTTGTACCACTTCAGTAAGGCACACTGCACTACTGAAGCGCGTGACTTTATTAAGGTTGAGGTATTATGAAGTATAACTATGAGTTGAAAATGAGCACTACATTATATACTATACAACTTCTTGTACTGTTTTAAAAACATTAAGATACAATATTTAAAATTAAATTGCTTTCTGATAACATATGTGCATACGTAGAGACAAGGTCTGGCAAAGCCAGATTCTTCTCTGGTTGGGACCTAGTTAACAGAATGAAAGACAATAGGTACAAACTGAAATACAAGAAATTCCACTTAACTATTTCAAACTACTTCTACTTAAATGTAACTCTTCTTCTGTTGTCAGAGTAGTTAAATGCTAGAAAACATTGCCCAGGGAGGTTGCAGAGCTTCTGTCCTTGGAGACATTCAAAAGACAACTGGACATAACCCCAAACAACCTGCTCTAATCCTGTGTTGGGCAGGTTGAACTAGACAGTCTCCAGATTCCAGATTCTGTGTTGAGGGCTATGGTTTAGTGAAAACTATTGGTGATAGAAGGATGGTTGGACTGGATGATCTTGTAGGTCTTTTCCAACCTTGGTGATTCTGTGATTCTGTGTGATTCAGACACCCTGTCCAAATGCAGCCATTCTGTGAACTAGATACTCTTCCCTGGAGAAGCACACACTTTGTACGCATGAAGAGGATGCTTAAAAAATTTGTATCTTTTTCTTATCCACAAAGCACAAACAAACCCTTCGGGAAAAAAATTATACTGCATATTTCTACATGGATTATTTAATATTCCTAGCCCAAGTTAAATTTACTTACCGAATTAAAAATGATAAAAATAGAACAATGATGGTTTAATTGAAAAACAGCAGCAGCATTACTATCTGAAACAACATAGTTTAAATCTCACCAAGAAAGATTAGCATTATCTTTGTTCTGGTTAGTGGATTTTTGGATTTGTAAAATCCTTACACAGTTAGCCTTTCATGAAGCATTGTTAGGGATTAAAAACATCTTCATGAACATGCTCTCATATAATGAAATCAGAACGATTTGACTTTGTTGCACCCAGAGCAGGAGAAATGTGCCAATTAAAATCTGTTTTGAGTGTTTATATCTTGGCAGGTTGAAAATGGATTAGACAATAAACTAGCAGAAAAGATTCTCAGCTCAGAGAGGATTTTTGATTTTATTATTACTATTATTTTTAACATAAAGCACACTTTAAATCTCCTAAGCTTTTTATAGTAATGAAGTTACCAAAAATAGCCTAGCATAAAAACCACTGAATTGGCTGCATCTGTTGTACAATACAAAGCCCCCAAAACATTTCAGAACATTAGAAAAATGTCTTAAAAAAAAAAAAGTGAACACTGGGCATTCTGAATGGCTTTTATCTTCATAATCATAAACAGTGGCACTGTCACAAGTAAAGACTTGATTTTTTCAGTTAAAAAGCACCACAGCAGTACTGAATGCTGTAATAGTATTAAGTCTTTTGGACTTCAGCATGCAGACTAAACTTCTGCATCCTCATCAATTCCTCCCTTGTAATTAATAGGATTTTAACATGGACCAAAACCTATCCTTAACAAATTTTGTTCCTAACCAAGAATGGCAGTGCATGTTATGATTATTACAAGAATCTCTCATTTTCACTAGCTCTGCCTCGATCAACCAACAAATAACAGATTGCACTGAGAAATAACACAGCAAGAATGTTGCCTGGTGCCATAAGGCTGTGCTGCCCCAGCTACGCTGACAGAGCTAAACAAATAGGAGAAACAAGGAACTGCCCCGTGAAGTCTACCCTCACTGCGCAGGGGCACAGGGTGGTTGTGTGCACACTTCAGCACATTATTTTGGCACTGTTTGGCAGAAGGCATTTGGAATCCCATTATTGCCAGTACCAGGTATGCAGTTACATATGGGTTGGTGGTTGTTTTGTTTGTTTGTTTTTAACTAAACGCAAAACAAAAAGTAAACAAAACCACATCAGAGCTGAACTACTTTCATCATTACTTCCATGAGTCATCTGCCAAACTCTGTACAGCCTAGCACAAATTAAAGATGACACTGTGAGGATACTAAACAAGTATATATATATTTTTTTAAAGAGGAACAATGAGTCCTGAGGTGCAATTCCATGCTTGACTATAGGCAAACTATGTACATCTGCTGCTACTAGAAAGAGGAGTCTATTTTCTCTCCGTGCTTACACTAGCTCTGGTAACCCTGAAGCTCCGTGATAACTTGCATCAGCTTAATAACTCAAGTGAAAATGAATCATGTTCCACACCCTCTCCCTCATACAGTTACTAGAGCAGATGAGAGCGAACTGCCATAAATGTACAGTCAGGACCAGGCGGCTTTTTGTTTTGGCAGCAGGCAGTCCTGCAATAACACGTCAGCCATGAAATATCAAATATCACTGATAAAGTATTATTTTTCTGCAACGTATGCTTTGCTGACTGCTGATCTAGCTTTCATAGGGCTAGCGAAAGCAGCTTCCCATATTACTAACAAACAGTTACTTCAAAGAAAATAATTTAATAGCAATATTTTTTCCATATTTTTTTCTCAGAATGAATTATTTTTCTTAAAGTTTTCCTTAGATTGCTCTAACATAACTGTCAACAGTTTACAGGCTGTTTTGGTCCATAGATTCCAGCCTGAGGATTTGTATTTGTGCTGCTAGAAGGAAAGAAAAATCTGTGTCTTTGAGTGGGGAGATTTCCCAGAAGCTTCTATTCACATATCCAGATATGAAAATAACAGCTCCCAGTACTCCCCATACAGATACTGCCATCTATTTGTATTGAATGGATAAATTTTCCATGTATCATCAGCACTAACTGGAACTTTCTTGACATTTTGTAGGCTAACTTGGCTGTCATAGATAGCTCTGAGTACACTTGCCAAAACTCTAACTGTGACTGATCCATAGGAATAACTTAGGAGTTCCTACCTTTATGTACCTGTGAACTTATATGCCCACATACTCATCTTTAAAAAATTACCTGGAATGAACCTCTTCGCTGCCCAGACAAAATTCCAAAGGGTGTATATAGCTAAGTGCCTTAGCACTGGTTATTGACATGACACTGATTACAGTAAGCAACCATATACCTAATTTTCCAGTTGGAATTTCCACTTGACAGCTTCATGCAGCAGTGTGCCAGAAATGAGTATTACAGTTTGACTAAGCACTGAAGTAATTAACTTAATCCCTAGAAATGAAAAGCATGTTAATTAAGTTTATGAACTCTTTCCTCTCTCACTCCCATAATACTAAAAAGGGGAAAAAAAATCATCTCTCCTACCCAAACTACCATACGTGAATTGATCTATAAAGCACAACTAGCAAAAGAGAAAGCAGTTCAAAACCCATTTAGTGTTTTAAGAAAGTAAATGAAGTTTATCAAGGTGTTTAAATATGCTTTGAGATATGAACCACAGAAGTGATAAATAGATATCTGTTAATTGAAGGCTAAGATGCATTACATATTTGACCTAAACAAACATTAAACAAAACAAAATCACCATCAAACCATCAATCACCACAAAACAAGAATACATTTTTTTATCTACCACAACAAAATTGTCTCCAGTATTTTTTGTGTATACTGAGTTATAAATAGCTTATAGGAATGTTCAGGTTGTAATAGAGTAAGTCTCACATGTGGTTTTCTCAGTGCTAGAATAAACTATAGCAAAGCAGAACGAAATCACATTGACCTCTCTAAGAAAGAAATCATGAGTTAAGTCCAGTGTTGAAAACACGTCTCTGAATGAACTACTTTCAAAATGAAAAAGGAGGAAGTGCGGTAAGCAGTGACAGAGCTGCAAACTCTGAATAGCAGAGAAACATCTCTAAGAGGAAGATGTTCTGATGGCAAACAATTATTGAGAACAAGCATTATTATTCATTAAATTATAAAACAGAAAATTATTCATTCTGGTATTTTTTTTTATTTAAAAAACAACATTATTTGAAGTGTAGGTAGTGATTAAAAATCACAAATAGCAAGGTCATAGTTACTGAACAGAGCATTCTAGAACAACTGTCAATGAAAACGCCCCAAATGTTAGAAAGATACATACAATATATAATATTGTGATAAGTTAATAATTTATAAGTTAATATTTAACCTGTATATTAATAATTCAATAACTTAACAAATTAAAGTGATAAATAATATTAGGAAAGTATTTAGCACTTTTATGACTTACCAGCTGTGAAGTCATTATTTAAGTCTATGAATGCATGAGAGTGTGGCACATACATTCTACTCTGGGTGTCCAGTGCAGCGTGCCGCGATAAGTTCCTACAAGGCAAGAAGGAAAAGCAGCGCATTTCAGCAGTGCTGACAGACTTAACCATGATAAATACACCTTTAAAAAAAACAACAAACACAACAAAACTGAACATCAATTGCATTCTTTTACCATTAAATGAACATTACAACTTAGCTTACAATACACTAAATGAGTAGTAAGTAACTGCTTGAAATGTTTTCTAAAAGATGATTCACAGAGGAAAGGCTTCAGTGAGATTATACTAACTTTCTAAAATAAGTTTATTCGTACAGAAAAGCATCATCATGCACAAAGTGAAACAGCCTGGATTCCACCACTAGAAATCCTGAAAAACTTCATTTCCCTTCCCTTTTCCTCCTGCAGTTTTACTATCAGTACTTAAGAAATGTCCTTTGGACCAACAGATGAAAGAAATGGACACAATCACATGCTGCTGAAATAAGCTCATGCCTGCCACACAGGATAGACTATATGCTAACGATGTCATTTCCCAAGGAGGTGATACAACTTCTTGTCTTTTCCTGAAAGTTTAGAATAAAAAATAAACTAGAAAAATAACAAAGAAAAGCACAATTGAACTAAAACCATCTCCTGCCCCCTTACAGAAATAATGAAGTATTTTCTAGTTCTTCTGAGGTACTTGTTTTTGAAGTTAGTAAGTTAAGAAAGTTAAGCAGCTCTACTATAATTTAAAATGTTTTTAAATTTGATGTGGAAAAATGTTTTTCTGAGCAATGAAATAAAGCTTTTTCCCCCATGTAAGACATGTAGTTACGTACAGCTCAGTTTTATTTTGACCTCAGTCAGCTCATTTGTATCAACTTACTAGTAAAAAGATTTCAAAAAAAAAAAAAAAAGAAACATCTGACCCCTATTTTCCTTTCTTCCAAAACTTGAATTTTTCAATATCTACTGTTATTTTCAGAAGGTGTCATAAAAGTGAAAGTTCTGTTCCACGAGCCATCTACTAAAAAAAACACAATGAAATTCAACTTAGGATTAATGAACAAAACCCACATTGCCAAGAAGGGTATATAGTTTTCAACTACAATTTAAATGCTACTTGCCCTATGTTACTTCCAAATCACTTCTGAGGAAATGAAAATCACCAGTAATCAGCAACAGGTATAGACTTGTTAAATACACTTGGCAAGGTAATACTTGATGATGGTGGAAAATAAACCAAAAACATTTCTTAGGGGCCATGAAAATGCACAATAGAAGCTGATGTATAGTTGCTATAGAGACAGAGCAATCATCTGATTGCTTTCTCCTGTGTTAACAGACCTCTTAAAACAATAGCTCAAGAAAACCACATGGGAACACAAAGAATTCCTAAGGCTTTCTTTTAGAACAAACTAATATTGATTGTACAGGAACTTGAATGAGTGGCTACATCAACACCTGCATTTCTTATGCAACACAGGGAGCTGCAAGTTTCTATGTTAGCATTACTAAACAGCATTCAAGACATTATCCAGTTCCACTTAAAAGCTGCAAAATATCAAGCTAGAATTAAAATCTTTGAAGGTCCAACCCTGTAAGAATAAACAAGCATAGTCCTGGATTTTTCCCCCCCAGTAATTCATTGTCAAATGTTATTGTTTAATTTTAGAGATTAACAGCAAAATTGTTAAATCTTAGAGCATTCTTAAGAGTTAAAAATACTCTTTTTCATATTCCTTACCAGTTGTTGAGATTCCCCATTAAACCTCTTTTTATCCCAGCAGCTGCTAGCTAGTCCCATACTAGAAATCCCAGGGCTAGCAGAAACTTCAATCAAAAACTTAGCTCCTTCCACTGCAATTCCATCACACAAAACTCCTGACAACACTTGAGTGCTGCAAAATGGCCTTAAGTACTCCTTAAAGCAGAAAATGCAATACAGAGGACATCACTGGCATGCAATCTTGTATCGTTACTGCCTTTTGCAAAAATCTTTTTAAGAAACCCATGAAGCATACCAAATGTTTTCTTAATAAACAGCCTAACACAATTAGGTGATGTAATAAAATGTTCGTATATACATGTGGAAAAAGACTCGAGTGCACACAGCTCCAGTCTTGTGTCACTAAATAGAAGAGAACTCACAAGTTACTGAAATTCACGCTAATAAACACTTAGCTTACCCGCCTATCAGTATCTGTGGCTTATCTGAATCACCTGTGACACCAAAGACATCAGGAATCAAATCACCGTTAAAGCTGAAAGTGAAAAACAGTGTCAGTATTACTTTAACTCATTCCAGGAGTGAAAACTGACCATTCTTTACTATCCTGTATTTACTTAGCATTTTCCCAACAGGCAGTTAATAATTTTCAGCTGTGGAAGCTCTTCTCTGAGCTGCCAGCAGTAATGCAAAGGCCACTGAGTACTTTAAACCATGCCATGCATTTGACTTCCTAGTTGTATAAGTCACTTCATGTTACTTAACAAGAAAAAAATATTTCTAGTTATTTTCCTTAAAAACTTCTTCAAATATAAGAAGGCAGAACTGATCAAAAACTTCTCACTCAAGTCTCTTACCCACGCCACTCTTCCCAAAACAAGGATTCTCCAATTTCCAGATACATATATAGTTCTTGTATAACTATACACTCACACGAACAGGAGTTTTGTGAACAAGGTTTGAATTTCATTGCCACTGGAAGATGATCTCAGGTCTCAGCAGCATAACCAACTAAATGCATCTTATTTGACATTGTAAATAAGGCATCAATATAAACCGAAAATACAGTATGCAAATATACATTGCTTACAAGATGTAGAAGTACAGAAAGAGCAGAAACTTGCTTCTCCCCAATAAGTACCTGCTGCCTGACCCTCCTGCTAGATTTTCCACATATTCTTCATTCAAGCTGAGGAACAAATACTTTCACACTGGGATAAGCCAGTAAGGTGGTTGTGGTTTTTTCCTTTGAAATTCACTACAAATAAATGTCTTTTTTTTTTTTTTTTTGCATACAACACTGAGCACTGAAATTAAGAAATGTCAAAGTTTATTTAATTGCTGTGGCCAGGCTGATATGTATTTATATACATACATATATTATATCAACCATTTTTACATATCTGTTTTGTCATCCTTTATTAGGTCACTTGACAAACGACAAGCCATCCTCTTCTTGAGAGGAGCAGCTTTTAAATTTTAGTGTTAAAACATACCTATTAAGTTGCTATTAGTCACTAGTACAAAACATTTTAATTAAAAGGTAGGTGATACTTACTCCATTACTAGAGGCTCATCATGAAAAGTCTTATTTATCATAGTTTTATGGTTAAGATCTGAAAACAGGAAATATTCATTCTATTAAGTTACGGATACGTTATGGCAGTAACATTTAGCAAATATAATCCTTTTTCTATTAGAGTTATTAACTTTTTGATAAGAAAAAAATATATAAGATACAAAAGAAAATGCTCCTGGAGATAAAAGATAAGTTTAAGCTTTTAATTTTGGACAGGTAAGTACTAGCTCAAATGCTGAAGCTGCTTCTCTCCACACTGAAACTTTCAATAAACAAACAGATCTCAGTGAAATTTATTTCATGAAAAACCATTCTCATATGAAATCTGAACTAGCTGGGATGAAGATACTCCAAATTTATCACTGCACACAGGACTTCTGCTTAACATTTTATTACTATAAAATACACTGCTAACAAGATCCACCGCACATCTGAAATTAACATTAGAGCTAGACGGTTTAAATGGGAAATGAGGATTTTAAGTCTCAATCACCTCTAAGACTTGACTTTCACTTCTAATCCCAGCTCTTTGCCACATCATGCCAGTTCCCCTGTCTCCCTGTACTTTTTGTCTTAACTCCAGTCTCCACATTATCCTGCTCTTGATTTGTCATACTTCCATTATTCAGGTAAGCACCAGTACACCTTTCCAGTAGCCTCACTGCATACCAGCCTCTGACTCCTTTCTAAGCTCCACTTGTGCCTCTCCCAGAGTTTGTTTAGTCATAAGACAGCACAAGTTCACCTAAATCCTTCACATTCTTCCTAACACTACAACTTCATTCTTCTCTCAACACTTGATCCAGTGAAGTTTTCTGCGCTGCTCAATGCTTCTCTGGATAAAGCCAGAACCAACAGCCTCTAATGCCACCCATCATTTGCATCATCCATGACTATTTTATAATGTAATTGTTCATAATAGTATTTTCCAATATGTTTTGTACAATTAAGATGATTTTCTGTGGCTTTTTGGTCCTTCTTTCAAGTGTAAACTCTTCCCAAAAAGCTTTTCTAGCAAGCTCAACAGAAAATAAAGACTTCAAGTAGTCACATAGTCTATGACTAAAATACAATCAGACCACTGCTAGATACCTAGAACACAGCTGAAAGATGACTGTCTAAGGTTCTTGAAAACTCCCAGTGACAGAGACTTCACAACTTCTTCCCCAAAACCTATTTCAGAGTCAATCTGTCTTAAACGAATCTGGTTTTAACAGCAATATGAGAGTTATATTAACGTGGGTCAGTTTAGGTATGACATTTTGAAAATGTAAGCTCTCAAGTGTACACTAAGTTCTTAGCACATTCTATAATCAAATATGGTAGTCTTTAGGGATAATCCTTGTGAAACTGACATGTGTAATGGGGAAGCTGCAACAAGTCACCCTTTAGATAGTCAGTTACTATCAATCTGTAATATTGTTTGGTTATACATGTTGCATGATATAAAAGCATTGGTTTCTTATCATAGTTTTGTTTTCTTACATTAATTACTAAATAGTGTTTAATAGCAAAATACTACATGGGTATGAAGCTACACAGCTGCTAATCATTACTTTAAGCATAAATGTAACATGGCACAACTTTCTGAAAATACTTGGAGTTACTAAGAAATCCAAAAATCTTGTTAACAAGTCTCAGGACTCACCTAATGTTTGGTTGTGTCCCCAGAAAATGAACACTGAAAGTTCATCTTTGCCATGATTTTGTGTGCGGGTAGTCAGGAGGACATCCATTTGTGAGTCACCATCATAGTCTCCTGGAACTACACTGGTTATGATAACACCTAGAGACCTAGAATTAAAAACAAATTTTAAAAGGCCTCAAATGCAAATAACAGGACTAATGTGTACATAAAAACCAAATACAAGTACAAAGCAAAATCAAAGCACACAAGTTCTGTAAGGGGTTACAAATTGTGTAAGTAGATGTGACTTGTGTAAAGTCACATCTACTACTTAGTTGCGTGCATGACAAAACTTGTTTCCAGATTTTATGCCACATGAACCACAAAATTAAAAAAGGAAAACAAAAGGGTACCAGAAATTACTGAACAAACCTCTTGCTCAAAGAGCTCACCTAAGCACAAGCCGAACCACAAAGGTTCTAGTCCTGACTGACTGTGAAGATGCACTTCCCATCCCTCCCCTTAAAAAGAAAAAAACAAAAACAAAAACTGAATGGTGAATTGTTTCACCATTCAATACCAACACTTACTTCATCGGTAACTTAACACGGGGCTTAAAGTAAGGTTCCTTTTGGTCTGCCAAAAAGATAATCAATTCATTTCCTGCAAAGCAAATAAGGCAACGTATAAACTTCATAGATAAGGATCATAAATGGCTTATATAAAAAACAATGCTTAAGGAGTTACTCTACAAATGGAATTCCTCACAGAATCAAAAATACAACCACTTCTTCCTCATTAGAAAGGAAGCAAAAGAAATACTTCCTCAGTATAATACTAAAAACTTAATTGTATCATTGACATCATCTACTAGCATCAGAGGAATGCTAATTCAAGACTGTCCTTTAGGGCTTGGCATTAAACCTTTCTCTTTGCTACTGCTATCATATTGTTTTAAACTTCCTATACTGAATTAGCAAATACTACCTGAGGAAAAATATTAGGCATCAGTTATATACAAAAAAATAAACTTGAACGAATTATTGTAACATTGTCTCTGACACAGCAGGATTTTTTGCCTACTCTCCCCACAAAAGCAGGTTAAGAAACTCAGAGAAGTAACCTGACCCCCAGCAGAACTTCCTCATTTGCAATAACACTAGCCACAGACTTTCAGTTGCTTCAACTGCACTTCAATGTCAGATGGCATTCTGTTAGATTGCCCTTCTGCTGCCATCTGTTACACAGCAACAAAACGTTAAGTCCTCCTGCCAATACCCCATTACATCTACTGCCACACCAACCACATCCACCTCCGACATTGTGGGCTGACACATTAAACTTGGAGACATTACTTTGTAAGCAGTCCTTATACTTTTACAAGTATAAAATCACAGCTCAGAATTAAAAGAAAAAAAACACAATGTCCTTACTCATCTTTCATTATATTTATTTCCTTAATTCTCTAATAAGCTCACCTGTAGCATCCCAACATATAAGAACTAGGATACCCACATGAAAATAATCCTATAGCTCTAAACTGGAACTACTAGAGCATATTTCAAGGGCATAATTCAGCAGCAAAGATCAAAGCTGTGAAAGGGCAGAATAAAAATTTCCTAGGTATGAAACGAAAGGATAGCTGCCATAAATGTGTTTGCAAAGGAGAAGATGCCAACAAATGAGTAAATGAAAACAAACCCCTTCCAAATAGATAGAGGCAACCAGCACAGTCCCATCTGGCAAGCTAATACAGCCAGGGTTGCATGATACATTCACAGATGAATGAGGCTGGCACACGAGAGGAAGAAGCCTGCTGGCTAGTGGAGTGTCTGATAATAAAGATGTAGGTCAACTGCTGAAACTCCTAATATTGATTTCATGCTGTAACAATAGGAATAGCAGATACAGCTGCTTTAAACCAGTTATGGATCACTCAAGAAAAGCAGAGGTCACAATCCAGTAATAAAGAAGAAATCACTCACACCTTTCTAAGGGTCAGGGCTCACTACATACTCTAGAAGAGATAATCTCTAAGTGGAGATGCGTCCCTTGTGACAGCCAGCTCTTAAACAAGATTAGCAAGGGGTGGAGACTGAGTCCATCCCTTCCAGTTGCACAGGTGAATTGCTTCCACCTGTGCTCCAGGGCTGGCTACAGCCCTTCACCAGGTGCTCAGTCACTGGTTCAGACCACAACTTAACAGTTCCCATTCACACACCATGGACTCTTCTCATCTAGGTGGTAAAATAACAGCACTGAAGTAGATGCATCTTTACACACATCATGTTCCAAGTTAATTACGCTTTGCTAAATGACTTTTTACAGCCACTAAGAACAGATTTATCTAAAGTTTGGCGCAGTGTTCATTAGCAGTGAAAACAAACAGACTACTAGGAATTATCAGAGGACAACCTATAATTGAGATACCTCTACATCAACCTGCGGCCCACACATCCTTGGTGTTGACTGCTTGTCCTCAAAGAGTACAGAAGAAAGGAGAAAGCGTATACAAGAGGTTAAAGGAAAAACAACAACTAAGCAGCTGTGAAATTCACTATCTGAAAATCTGAGCAAGGATACCAGTGAAGTTTCCAAAACTCTCCACTGAAATGTACCAAGGGAACAACTCTACATTGCCCTGCATTGGCAGAGGCATCAAACATAAGCAAAAGGTGGATTAAACGAATAACAGGTGTGGGCTTTCCCACCTGCCTGAGTGTTTCCAGGCAGCGCTGATCACAGGTGTGCAGTGATTTGGGCCCTCCCTTCAGCTGGGCACGGACCGAGGGAGCCGACAGCCTTATTTCTACATGAGTCTTCACTCGGCCCAGCACCACAACTGCACTCAAAACAAGCTGACGTGTGACCGTCCTATGTTCAAGAGTGAAGCGTTCTGTACCTCTGCATCCCAAAACACCACGACAGCACGAGAAAACAGACCGTAGGAACAAATCTCACACTGCGGCCATCACCTCCGTAGGATGAGGGCTTTACCCCAGTTTTAAGGCCAACTTCTAACCGCAGCCGTGCCGTATCGCAAACACCATTTACCACACCGGAAGCACCTCGGAGGTAACACAACCAACAGCGTTACCCTGGAGAAGCATTCCCTATTCACCGCTCTCCCTCCAGCGCGACCCCAGCGACGACGCGAGCACGGACAGCAGCTGCCAGGCGCAGCCCGGCGCTCACACGGCCCGACCCGCAGCGGGAGCGCGTAGCCCCGCACCAGACACGGCCCCACCCCGGCACCGCCTCGCGCTCACCGCCGCGCAGCACGAACAGGTCCGTCTGCTTGTCCGAGTTGAAGTCTCCGAAGGCCGCCGGCGTGCCGTAGGCCTCGGCGCCGAACAGCTGCGCCGTGACGTTCTGCAGCGCGGCGCCGCGCCCCGCCAGGGCGAGCAGCGCGAGCAGCGCCAGCAGCGCCAGCCCCGGCGCGAGGCGGCACCCCGCCATGCTGCGCCGCGCCGCTCCGGCTCCCGCCGCTCCGCCCGCCACACTTTACGGCAGCTCGGGGCGTGCCCGGCGCCGCTGACCCGGCGGCTTTGCGACGGCGCCGCGACGGGCCGCGCGGGGGCTTACGGCTGGTAGTGGTAACCGGGCGGAGATCGCCGCCGCGGTGCCGAGGGGACGGTGGCGTCCCGGTTTGAGCGGAGCGGCGGGAGCGGAGGCGGCTCGTCGGGATGGCGGCGGTGGCCGCGGCGGCGGCCCATATGGCCGACGTCAGCTGGAAGATGCTGGAGCTGCGGGCTCGCACCAAGCGTTCAGGTCTGACCGCTCGGCTCCGTCCCGGGACGGCTCCGCGCCCCCTCCTCGCCGGCGCCTCTCCCCCTCACTAACCGCCCTCGCCCCGCTCTTTTCTCTCTCGCGCAGCCCGCCCTCCTTCGCCTCGCTGCCGTCTCCTTCCCTCGGCCGTTCTTCTCCCACAGCTTCGCGCGTCACTCAGCGCGGGCCCGGCCGCCCCGAGCCGCTCCGTCCCGCCGCGCACCTGTTGCCGGCGCGTGCCCCAAGCCTCGGGAGCCCCGCTTGGCCGGGCCGGGCTGCCCCGCTCTGCAGCCGCCCCTCACCGGGCGCGGAGCCGCTTTCACCCTCACACGGGGTCGCGAGCCCCGAATTTCGGCTGCTTGAGCCTACGGGCCCTCGGAGGGACGGAGGGGGCCGGGTGCTGGACGGCACGGCGTTGGGGGAAGCTGTTTCTGAGGGTAGTGCTGTGGTGCTGTTTGGCGGTTTGGCAGACGAAGGCTTAAAAAATGAAGTCCCAATTTTTGCCCGGTGTCCCTAGGGTAAAGCTTTGTTGATTTTAACGTGAGGATTCCTCGTGCAGAACTTGGAGCGCAGGCAGCTGGGTTCTGCCTCAGCCCACTGGCTGGCAGGATGAGGTGCGCTGTGGGGCCCTGGGCTTCTGAACCCCTGCTGTTTTTGGTTTAGTTTTTGTTTCTAAATGCAGGACTAGGAGGGCCTCACCCGGCAGTGCTGTTCTGGAAACAGTTTCCCAAAGCATCCCTGGTGCTTCTGTGTTTGTTAAGCACTCTTTCGAAGCTCAAACAGGATTTTTGGGTTTATGCTGTGGTAATGAGGGTCAGACAGCGGGCGAGGAAGGTGGGCCTTCAGGAGTGCTCACAGCAAAGGGACCGATTACAGAATGCTGGCATGGATGGGACTTGACATATTCTACTTATGCATAGTACTGATCATCAAGCTACCGTTATTAAAGGATGCCCATGGGATGAATCGTTATGTGACAGCCAATACAGATTACACAGTGCTGCTGTCTGCAAACTGATTTGTGAACATAGCCATAGAGCACAAGATAAAGCTTGGGTCCTGTGTGCTTGAGTGTGTGAACCCTGAGTCACCCTGAGGGCTGTGTGCTGGCTGGGGGACCCTGTGCACAATGGGCTCTGCTGCTGTAGGCATTTGGCTGATTTTAAATGCTTGACATTTTCTTTGCTGCTACCTTCTGCTTTTTAATTAAATGTGTATGAAAGTCTCTTCTGCTGTAGTGATAGGCTGTTATTGGAGTTCAGTTGCTTCTTTTCCTGTTCAGAGGTTTTGTCACTTAGAATCGGAATAAATTTATTTACTGAATAAATAAACTTGATTTTAGTATAAACATCTTTCTGGTAAATGAGTTGGTTCTGAAGTTAAATTTTCTATGTTCTAGTTCAGGTAACATTCTAACCTAAGAATAAAAGTCATGTTCTTGTTCCTCAAATTTACTCCTACATTTTTTATAACTGTTCAGAAATGTATGTAGCTTAAAAGCTCTCACGCTTAATATCTGGCAGTCAGAAGGACTGTGGCTGTTATTGTCATGGGGAGCGGCTGCAGTGCCCCCAGCCTGCCCTGAGTTGAGTGAAATCTATGCTGAGTCCCAGTTTACTAACAGCACTGCTTCTATTTTTAATGTGGTGCTGGGAGTAAGATAAATAAGTATGGAACCTATCTATGTGTTTGGGCTCATGTGTGTTAAATGCATGAGTGCTTCACGCTTCACAACTGGGAGCAAGGTATCATTCAAGACCCAGTCCTGTAGGAGATAATGCTTATGTATGTTAAAACCTGAATTACATTTTGGCCAGTAGAAACAAGCTTTACTGAGATTTTTTCTTCCCAAAGTGATTAAGTGTTGTATCATTCGTTGCTACTGATAATTAACAGAAGCAGACCATAATGGTGTTCAGCAAACTGTCCAGCCTGCAACCTCTGAAACTGTAGCTAATGTAAAGAGCATAAGCTGCTTTAAGGATTTGGAACAACTTGTCATGTTGGCTTCAAGTGGTGTTTTCTTATTGTACCTTCCAACTGGCAGTTCTACATCAGGTTACAGACATTCAGTACAATAAGCAATTTATGACTGAAAGGAGCATCCCAATGTAAATTCCATGTAGATAAAGGCAACACTATGCATAAGCAGAATTTTAGCTCTGCACTTAGTTTTGCTTCACACTTTTATATGTATTAATTAATTGTTTTTATACAATCCTGAGATATTTAATATAGATCTTATTCATCATCTATGGATTTTAGTAGCAGTTTTTGTATGAAACAAAAAAATTTTCTGTGGAATGTCCAAAAGATGGAGTTTGTGTAGCCTGTGCCATTTTACTTAGTTAAGTTTTATTGGAGGAAAAATAAAAATGATTTGTACAGTGGAAGAGGGAAAGCATAAAATATAACAAAATGGTACTACCCTTTGTGCTCTGTACAGTCTGTCATTTTAATAATTCCACTAACATTGCTTTCACTTAATTTAATGCTGGTTGCCTTTAACATTTACTAAACAGTTTTGAAAATTGCTGTAGCTTAGCCTGAGACGTTTGTGATTAGCTGCACCAATTTGAAATGGCCAGTTTGGATGATGACAGAACCTCATCTGCGCATGCTTTTTTAAAATTTGGTAAGTGTGCAGTTCTGTGTTTTTATTTGTGGCTGTCGAACCCAACAAAAAATAATTGCTTTGTGTTTCATGCAGTGTTTTGTGTTTGCAGCTTTTTTAAACTGTGTAACTTAAAAACTCTGGAAATTGAAATCTACTGCTCAGCTCTTCCTCCTTGGTTTTGGTGTTCTTTTGTGTGTGTGTGTTCTTGTAAGGATAACAGTCTCTGAACTGAATTTTTAAGATGGTGGTTATGTGAAAAGTGTGCAAATAATGGTGTTAAGGTTTAATTTCTTACAAGGAAAGCAACAGGACTTGTTTAGAGGGAAGGAGTAGAATTTCCTATAAGTCAGTACTGGTTCTAAAGATTGACTTTTGGAAGTTAAATGGTAGCAAAATAAAGCCCCATGGCACAGCTTCTCTTTAGGTATAAGCTCATGTACATGAAACAATTGAGACTATTACAATTTTTAGCTTAATATATTTTGAAAAGTGTTTGACAGGAACAAATGTGTCAGTATATGTGAAGAAGCCAATCTGGGAAAACCCTCTGAAGGACTCTTGTTTTGACTGTGCTGAAACACATCAGCAGTACAGTATAAGTGAGAGTTATCAGATAAGAGGATTTCAGCTGGCCTTTGCCACTTGAACTGCCCTGCCCATGGCATTTCCCCTTTCAACACCAACAGACCTGGAATTTTGATATTTTAATTAATAAAAAAAAAAGCTCTTTGCTAATTATCTTGTTGCTCTTTCATATTTCCATTGCTAGTTAAGATACAAAATAAATGATTTCAGTAGTTTTAGGAGGCAATGCTTTGAGTTCTCAGGCTGAGAAATGATGATTACCTTGAATATCCAGAAGAGCTTCTCACCTTGCCTGTAGTGTTTACAAGGTTTGTGTGGCAGGTGGTGGCATTTTGGTGTATTTTAGCTATGTGAAGCTCCTGTGAGCTGGTGTGGCAGGCAGTTTTTATTTGTGGTCTTCAGTGGCTTTTTTGTTTAAAATTCTGAAATAAGGATTTTGTCCATTAATTATAATGGACAAACAAGAGATTACTTCAGATAATTAGGAATAGAGAAAAGACATATTTATTTCTCTTTCCATGAAATTCTAAATTAGTTCAAATTCTTTACAGTTAACTGCACTGTTGAACATAAGATTTTTATTGGTAAATAGTAATTGATGAGTTTTGTCACTTTAAAACATTCAAATTAAACAAAGTTTTACTCATTTGTACCTGTGCTGCTGTTGCTCAGTCTCAATAATGCTTCATCTCTTGTGTTTACTTGTAATTTTTGTTCAGGCACAGGAGTACCTTTACACCTTAATACCTTTTCTCTATTTTCTTTTTAATTTTTTACCTCTAGGGATTTCTTATGGTATTTTCACTGAAGTGCAGAACTGCTCAGTTTGGAAGGGATGTCAGGAGTTCTGCTGTTCTGGTTTCTTGCTCAGAGGAGGGTCAGCTCACAGTTTGCTCCTGTATGAACTGTATGAGCACCAGAAGTACAGTATTTACATGTAAAGTTTGTGGAATTATTCATTTCAGATATGTAAATACGAGAAATGAATTTTCCTTCTAATGGAAGATAAACCTGTTTCTTGCTTCTGAAAGTTATTTTCCCATCTTGCCTTGCCCAACTCCATGAATTGGAGCTTTAAATCAGGTGTATTTCCTGGCGGATAACTATTGAAGTACTACTTCTAGCATTTCTCTTCAGTACCCTCAGCTCAGGAGAGAGGATGGGGATGAGAAGAACATTGGAGGATATGATTTGTTGATAATGCAGAATTATTCTTAAGCTTCACTACGTGAAGAAATAAAATCCTCTTGGTCCCAAATACTGTAATGTGAAGATGTTATTACCAGTACTAATATCAGGCAGTAATATTGCTGTGATCTGAGATCCAGAACTTGCCCACAGCTCAAGTGTTGCATTACATCCAGAACGAGTGTTGCATTAAAGGATTGCAGTCACTTTTGATTCTCATGCCATAAATCAAACCTAGAAGGAAGTCTGGCGTTTTCATGCTTTTTTGTTTGTTGTGTTCTGATATTTGTTATCCAAGTGTACATTGGCTTGTGTTTTTCTGGCAGATGAAATCTTAGAAGTAAAATTCTTGTCATGTTGCTTCCATTCACATGTGGTTAAACTTCAGGGTGTTGCTTGTTGGGTTTAATTATGTACATTGTAAAAGTTGAGCCACCAATCCATTCTTAAAATAGGCAAATTTTAAACTGTAGACCAGGTTCAGAGGTGTGTGGGTGAGAATTTGGGAAGAGGATTTTGAAATGCTGTGTATATCTTTTCAGTCTAAATATATCGGCAGTTCACAGCTCTTCCCTGAAGAGCAGTTAGTGCTAAGCTTGTACATAACTAGAACAAAACCGAAGCAGAAGAGATGAATAAATTGTTGATTTTTCCTGAAATTGTTGTACGTTTGAGTTTCATGTGCTGGTCAATGTTTTTGTGTAGTTCCCATGTCTTGTAGAAATTCTTAATCTTGTAGAATTATTACTGTAGGTCTTCATTAGTAATTGATGTCTCTTCCATCAGTTACTGTGCTGTTCCAGATCTTTTCCTGTTTTCTAATCCTTTGGAAGGAAATAACTCCTCTTTAGTAATTCTTCAGCTTGAAGAATGATGAAACTTTGGAACTTGTAAGTGATAGGAACTACTTCTGAAATAAAGGAGGATTTATTTTCCCATTTTCCAATCAAAGAATGGATGTAGTGTATTTAGTGCACTATGAAGAAAAATAGCTAATTGGAGTTGGGCTAAGGATTTTGAGTGTTCTTTTAACAGCCATTGAATGTCTTTATGCAGGAAGCAGCTCTAATTTCCTATCTGTTAATGTTCTTTGTCATTTTCAAGTAGTTACTGACTTGCAGCAATCTGCTTCTGATTTAGGGAAACAGTAGGCATACTTCATTTCTGTGATTCTTGTGGGAACAAAATGCCATCTACCATATATTCAAATTTTGTACAGGGTTGTTGTGTTAAGTCAACAAGATACTTTTCATATTCCTTCATACCGCTTATTTACCTTGAATGAAATTCCCAATGTATGATTGTAATGAAATGAGATATTTATCAAAAATAGTCGTTGAAATTACTGTCCTTATTCTGAATGCTGACGTGCAAACAGAGAGCTCAATTGCATGTGTCATTCCTTCAGTCTCAGTGCTGAGAACAGGATTGCATATGTCATTCAGTTTCAGTGCTGTAGAGTCTTCAAGTCTTGCTGTCACGTTTTTTTTCCAGTTTTAAAAACCTGTGTTAAATATGTAATTGAAAATAGCTGTATGTAGTATGTTCATGTCTTGCTGAAATGAACTGTCAAATAGATTCTGGAAAAGAGTAAGACAGCCTTTTTTTTTTTCTTTCTCCAACTGTTCTATAAATACTTGCTAGCAGCTTCCAGTGGGCGTTGGTCTCACTATAAATCCACCTTGCTTCTTGTTGGTTCTACCTGTTTGTTGCTTTCGATTTGATTGTGGTACTAACGAGACATAATTTACCACAATGCTCTGGACGTGCAAACAGAACGTGGTCTGTGTTTCTCTGGAGGTTTTCAAGAGGAGAGTGAAGTGGCACTGAGGGACATGGTTAGTAGGCATGGTGCTGGTGGGTCGATCGTTGAACTAGATGAGCTTGGTGGTCTTTTCCAACCTTAATGATTCTGTGTCTTTATGGTAGGTATGTAAGTGAAAGGAAGAGCTCAGTTCTGAGTGGTCATTTAAACAATTTCTCATATGTGTACTCTTTAAATGATAAACACTTTTTCTTATTTTCTTGATCTCTGATCCACTTCACCCTTCATCTTTTTGTATCATCAACAGTCAATTCTGACTGTTTCATTTATTTCTTCTGGTAAAGTTTGATATGTGTGGAAGAATATAGTTTGTGGGTCCTGATGCTTTAACTTTTGCATGCATTTTATTATGTTTGGTCTTTCTGTCCAAAGTTGAAGTCTTCATTCTATGAAATAGAAGCCAAGCATATGCTTTTTGTTCATGATAACTCTTTGTTTTTCTGTTGGCCACAGATGGTCACAGATTGTCTGGTAAGTATGTAAATTACAACAAGAATTTAAACCTTATGTGTTTGTGTATGTGTGCCTGTGAATGCTCACATAGCGCAGTGCTGGCCTTAGCGATCTGCAGGAAGCAGGCGTTCTGAACCTGCTTCATGCGTAGAGTGCACCATAGGTGTGCAGTGCCATAGGTGTGTGTTGCAGAGTTAACAAGTGTAAGAATTTTTTTTTTGCCTTTGAAAATCTAGTAAGTAAATGTTGCTGAAACTTGCTACTTTATATGCAAAGAAGTGGCTGACTAAAGATTTTTCCTATGCAGACTGTCCTATTTTGACTGTGTCACCTTGTAAAAATACTGTTACTGCAGGTTAACATTGTGTGCTTTTGCTCAACAACTGAATTAGAATAGGAATAGGTCATGAATCTACTAAAGCACAGAAATTCCAATTAATATTGCTTTGGAAAAAAAAAAAAGAAGTTCAGAATATGTTTTTTTGTTGTTTTTTTTTTTTTTTTTAAAACAGAAGATACAAGAACTGTGATGTAAGTTGTTTTTGTTTTGTTTTGTTTTTCGTATTACAGGGCAACTTCATGTCTTTTAAATTATTTTAGGCAATTAAACAAGTGAGTCTTATGTGCTTCCCCCTCAGGCCGTTTCCCATGTTCCTTGCAACTTATCTCTCCCAATGAGGAAAGGCAAGGTGGCAGTGGAAGCTCCACTGTGTGGTTAGACATTACCAGAGAACCCAGTGCGACAGACACACAGGACTCTGTTCAAGCTGAGGTGGTGTTTTTTGCTGGGAGAAAAGGAATTTTTTCTAAGTGCTGCTATTCCAAAGCAAAAGTGATTACTAATGAGCAGCAGGGAAACCAGAAACATTTCCCAGTCTCCTCACTACAGGATTTAATTAATAAAGCCTCTGTCACCACTCCACACATTTATTTGGTTCGATTGAGAGTCCTGTATCTGGACATTCTCATTGCCTAACAGTTGGATATGTGCTGGGAGTGCAAAAGAAGTAATGTGAGTAGGAGTATTCTACTGCATCCTGCCAGAGCTGCTTGGCTGCCTGGGCTTCCTAGGCAGTCCGTTCTCTGAGCTTTTCAGAAAGGCAGCGTGCAGTCCGGAAAGGGGAAATTGTCATTCTTCCTGTTACAAATGACTCTGTGGGAGTTCTTGCCATCTAGAACACTGAATAAAGCCACAGTGATTTATGGAAGGTTATGTCACTCTTAACTTTAGAAGCTGGAAATGGTTTACCTCAGCAATTTTTAAGAAATTTATCCTTCCACTACGTTGTCAGGTACAAATAGGGAGTAGTCTATGTATGAGACACTGCAAAGAGAGATCTAAGAAATTAAGGTTCTTAGGAAACTCTTGACATTTAATATGCTGTCTCTAACAATTAAATATATGTTTGTGTAGCATTTGCTCCAGTTAAATATAAGAGGCATTGGGGATCCACTTGGACACAGAGTTTGTGTGGACAGGTACTGAAGAAAGAATGTAGATGGAAATCTTAGGTTCTGTGAAATTATAGAAATGACTTATTTTCTGTTTCAATTGAAATTAGATGAATTGGGCCTTTGCTTAATTAACATGAAAAATCATATTGTAGTTTAGTAATAGAAATTATGTAACTAATTTTTATCTGTTTTTTTTTCTTTTCTTTCTTTAGGTTCAATTTATGAGCCACTTAAAAGTATTAACCTTCCTAAAGCAGAGGGGGAAAGTTTGTGGGATAAATTAGATCATTACTACAGAATTGGTAAGTAAAAAATTGATTAAGAGTTATTCCTACCTTGACAGATTTTCTCTGCAACTTGTGAAAGTTTTTACAATTAAGATTATAACAGTAAGCAGCTTTATGTTGAAGTGGTATATGCAATTTCTAATAAGGATTTCTGCTTTCTGAAAAGCAAAGGGTTCTGTCATTACAATTTCTCGTAAGTTTGCCATGATAGTATAATACATGTATTTTATGCATTACTTGAACAGTATTTACAAGTCATGATTTATCAAAATTATCATCTGCATTTGCCAAACAGTAAAATAAATTCAGAGTATCATCTGATAGGCTGAGATGGGGAGGGGATTTAAGTAATCTGCTCATATCTTTAAGTGCTTCAGCTAACCCCAGGTATGAATTGGAATTGATATTTACATGCCAATTATCACTGCTACTTTGTTCCTGCTGGGGATAGTTTCCTAAATTTCTCTTGGAGTTTGAAAGAAGCAAAACTGGTTGGCCAGAATTGTGCTTTTTGTTGAAAACAAAAAATTCATATTGAAAATCCAGTCCCAGCTTTAAGAGTGAATTAAGATTCTTTTGGATGTAACAGTGATAAAATGGTAGCTTATTATTGTGTGCTAGTCAGGGAGAGAATTTTGTTGGAGAGATTCTGTACAGAGTGGTTTTTGCTATAGAAATAGTCATAGATTATTAGATGATTATTTTTTATTTTTTCTGTAAGAAGTTAGAATCTGACTGTCCAAGCAGCATAAAAAAGGTTTTTGTGTCTCTCCTGAACTTTATATTTTGCTTGCTGTAACTTATCCCATCTTGATCTATTCACATGCAGGAACTGGAAGGAACATCATTGTTAACGCTATTATTTCTTTTTCCTTTTTTCCAGTTAAGGCCACACTATTGCTTCATCAAAGCCCAACCACAGGTCTGTTTCCTACAAAGACATATGGAGATAACCGAAAGGCAAAAGTACATGACAATCTTTACTGTGCTGCGTGCTCCTGGGCATTAGCCCTTGCTTACAGGTGAATAACTTCTAAGTTAACATCTCTGCCATATTACTTTTGGTTGTGCAGTACACTGGGAATATTTTAAAAGATTATCATAGAATGGCTTGGGTTGGAAGGGGCCTTTAAAGCCCATCCAGTTCTAACTCCCCTGCCATGAATAGTCTTCCACCTTCCACATCAGGCTGCACAGGGCCCCATCCAACGTGATCTTGAGCACCTCCAGGATTGGGGACTACAAAACAAGATGTAAATCATAAGAATAACTTGTTACATTTGTTGAGGAAGTGGAGGATATGCGGGAGTGAAGGCACCATAAAATACAAGGGGCTTCACAGTTAACATTGCAGTTACTTATTAAAAGGTTCTGGAAATGAATAACGTGATTTGTCTTAATGGGAGAGTTGTATCACCAGTTCTACCTGAACGTTAAGGAAGTGTTCATTGTCTCTAACCTTGCTTCCTCAACCTCTCAAGCATATATAGGCAGCTCAAATGTAGCGTTTGGAACAAAGATGATAGTGTGCAAATATTGAGTAATTTCCTTTTTTTCTCTTTTAGTTACCATCTAATGGTGAGGTAATAATCATGCTCTTTAACAAAATTCTGGTATATTTTACTGAAGTAGTGCCAGAAATAGTATGAGCTGCTACTGTTGTAGTAAACCTGATCTACTTAGCAGGAAAAAAGGTTTTGAGTTTCTTTTTTTGTCTCTGTTTGTTACTTGAGATTCTATACCTGAGACATTAATGTGAAAAAAACATTTGTTAAAAATTGTGTCCTAGGAAATGTTGTTTCAGAATAAAGCTTTTTGAAACAGAAGACGTAAATCTTTGTAAGTTCGAGTCTGTGTTTACTTTTGAAAAGGCCAAAAATGAGGCAATTAATATTCAGAAAGCATAATTGTTATTCATTTCCATTATATTGAAATCTTTGCATCTTTCTTTCAATTACTCTTTCTTTGGGTGAAATAAAAGCATTTGTAAATGAAAAAAAAAAAACAGGAAAATTTGAGAAGGAAGAATAAAAGGGGCAGAAGTGGCGGTTCTGAATTTTAAGCAGCTGAAAGGGCTTTGTGGAAAGAAACATGGCATAGCATTGCTTGAGTTATTTGGGCTTGAATTCCCAATTTGTAGAATCAGAGAAGATAATAAATAAAATGTGTTGCAGTTTGAAGGAAGGGAAAAGTAGCAGGACAAGTCATTTATTTTACTTCCATTTACGCTTGGAACAAGGCCCTGGGCATCACTGCTGCACTGTGAATTTCCTTTGATGGGCAAAAGTTGATGACTGAAATTAAGTGTATGGCTAAAATCCAAAATGGGCCAAGATACAAGGCTTACGTGGCATTCTGCATGGAGTACCAAACCAAAATCTCTGCTTGACTCATGCTACTGGTAGTGTTCAATAAAAGCTAAACTCCTAAGAACCTGTTATGAAAACAAGTGCTGCTGTTGTGAATAAAAGAAGACAAATGTAAGTTGTTACATGAGGACTTGAGAGCCTTTTGTGCTTTTTACTGCTCTTTGGATTTATAGTAATATAGAGAATAAATCTTACTGCTGAACAAAAAGTTTCCCTGTTTGTTTTGTTATGTTTTAATTTGTTGTTTCCCCTATACCCTCTGATGTGAGCTTCATAATTGAAAGGAAGTACATATTTTATATCTAGGATTATCATTTAAGTAGCATGTTGGATATGCGCGATTTTTTACGTTACCTCTAACTTTCAAATTTTCAGCATAGGTAGCAAAACTTCAGTGTAAGCTGCTGTTGTGTTCCTGATGATGGGAAAAGATATGGTTCCTATGCATAAAATGGGCAGAGAAATATCAGCATGCAAATTATGGTACTTTGCATATTTGAATCAGAGAAATGCTTTCTTAAGTATAGTATGTGAGAAAACCTAATTTTCACTATGAGAAACTCTGTCAGAAATCAAGAGCTGGGGAAGGCTAACCAGTGAACACAATCATCAGGCTTGTTTACCCACAGTGCCTTTCTTGTTAAAATAGTTTCAGGTTGGTGTTGTTTTTAGTGTGTCTTCAGTGATGTAACAATTGCCAGTATTATTTTATTTCATGGTATCAAGTAACTGAGGTGTTTTGGCACATTTCTGGACATTGTGTAGGTAACTTTCAGAACTTGCATGCATAGCTGTAGTTTAACATGATAAGTGCTAAGTTATGAATGGCAGATGCGTTGCAGAATTGAAAGTCCTTTTACGTTTTGGATTTCTCAAAGAACACTGACTTGAAATGTTATAATAACTTCAGGGTGTTTTCTTTCCTTTGTGCCTTTTTGAAATACGAATGTTTGTGGAAGTTGCAACATAACCTAAAAATACAGATTTTAATTTTTCTTTAGTGACAAAAGGATGGGTAGGGCTATAAGTATGTTGATATGAGTGAAGGCACCAGACAGCGTTAATTAAGTACTTAATTTTCCAAAGCACTAATGTGCCTTTTATTTTCCTAATGCATTTCCAATTTGTTTTATGAGTTATCTCTCTTAACCAGGCGTATTGATGATGACAAGGGAAGAACTCATGAACTGGAGCATTCTGCTATAAAGTGTATGAGAGGAATTCTCTACTGCTACATGCGTCAGGCCGATAAGGTAAAATACTGTGGTGTGGACGGAAGCACTCGCTTAATTCTAAGGGATTAATTAAGCTGTAAATGCTAACTCCTAAATATAGATAAAATTCAAAAGGAAAATGTAATATTACTGTGTGGTCCAGTAAAGAACAGCTGCTTCTTTTTTGCCAGGTTTGCATTGTTCTAGGAAACAAAAGAAACAAGAATTTTGCAAAGGGATTGAACAGCAAGGCATATTTGAAACCTCTTGGGGTTCATTTTGTAGTTATTTACCTCATTTAAACATTAGGTTGCTTGTACTGTGGGATTTTTTGTTTAATGCCTTTTGATTTATTGAGTGAAAAGATACAGAATTTCATTTAGCTAAGGTTAGAGAGGTTCTTTGGACTGTTAACTTTGTTATTGCATTTTTTCCATTACATACATGATCATTAGGATTATTTGGGCTGCTTTCTTCAGCAGTCTTATTTGATGTAATACTGTAAATTCAGTAATCCAAAGTGAACGAGGAAATACTAATTTATTTATGTTATAATGCAGTTACAATTTGTGTATGTATGTATTCAGCCTGTAATCCTCTTGTCAGCATACAAGGCTTCTCCTTGTCAAAATTTAGATGTAGTGGTTTAGTTTTGTGTAATTAGCTTAGCAGTAATGCTACAGATAGTTAAATATATGTATTCTGTGTAATTATTTTAAGTTGCATGTCACTGAGTTTAAACTGTTATTAAAAGTCATTTTCACGTTACTGTGAAGTTCCCATTGCTTATAAGTACACAAACTGGAATGTAAAATCTGTAGGCATGTGTCAGTAGTGGTAATAATAGTAAGAAATCAGCCATGTTACCAGCGGCACTTATGCTGACATATTTTTTCCATTTTCCTTGTAGTCTCAGATCGTTAAGTAATCTTGACCTAAATTGATCCTGTTACATTCAAGCTGTTACTTTTCTCTTTTACATGGAGCAGTTTGTTTTGAGGATAAATGCATTTATGATTAATAAGTATTAAATTAACACAGCAGTCAAATTGTTGATGTACTGGTTGTCATTTTTCACTTTCATTACTGTAAAAGGTTTCCTTTTCCTGCTGTGTAGTAATAAGCTATCTCAGTTACCTGACAGACATAATTCAAATTTGATTTTATCTGAGGGGCTTTGTATGTGCTGACCTCATTCTAAGGAATGGTAGTTTTTAATATCATGAGCTATATATACCCAAATGGTGAGGTGTGACTAAGACTCTATACGTTATGCTACTTGTAAGAGAAATTGCAGATGTTGTCTTTTATTGCTAATGAACTTGACTTATAAGCTGAAATGCATTGAATATGCTCCCTGACTAGACATGATAACTCCATACGATATCACTTATTCTACTGGGCCCTACACTGTATGCTGTGTATTTTTTTCTGGTGGAAAGGTATGTTCCATAAAGGTCGGGTCAGCGTGGGAAATGTCATGAAACAGGATCTAGCTGCTGTCCATTCTGGTTAGAGTAATTGAAAGAACTGCTGCATAGCATGCCTTGAGGAAGTACAGAGAAGGATATTCTTTCATTACCTTCATTCTCTGGGAAGATTTCTTTTCTCTGCCTTTCTTATCTTACACTCTGACATTCCAGACAGGAAGCAAAACTAATTGTAAGACCATTGTAGTTCTTATTTCACTCCTTTATTGTTAATCTCTTGTATTAGAAAAGGAATGCAGTAGTTAATTACTACCTGAGTGGCTAATTCTGAGGTCCAGTGATAGTGCCCATGAGTTATAGTTGTTATGATCTGGGGTACTATTTTTCGTCTGTGATCTTTGTCTTCTTTTTGAACTGTCAGCAGTGCTTTTCAGATGCTCCCTAAGAATCTCACCATTCATACACCAAATAAACTTATTTTTAAATTATTTTTAGTTTAAGAGGCATAATATCATAAAATGGTACAACAGGACTTATTCAGTTGTATGGATTATGTTTCATAAAAATGCTAATTGTTATTCCCAATGTAAGTTTTGGACTCTCGACCTCCAGCAAGAGCAGCTTTATACCAAAGTCTTAAGGGAGAGAGAAAGTTCTTTGCAGTCAAGTGAGGAAGTGGTCAGTGATGCTAGGCAGGTAAAGGGCCCAGAGTGCTGTAAAGAGAGGGCATGTAGCAATCAGCTCAAGTGGAATGGCTCCAAGTGTATGTATGTGAATAAGGAGGTACCTTTGGGACAGCGTTATGGAGGGGAAAGCTTTCATGCCCTTAATGAGAAATAAGTGTGCTTGGATGTCTCCCAGAAGTGCCCATTCACTGCACTGTGGGGAAGAAACAGGAACAGTGATAAGAGTGTGTAGGTCTTGGGCTGTGATCTCAGTGGAATCGCAGAAGCATAGTGGGATAGCTCATGTAACTGTGTATCCATCCACGTGATGGATGGATACAGGCATTTTAGGAAAGACAAGTGAGGAAGAGGAGTCGCCCCCACATATGGGAGAGTATGGAATGCATGATACATTGCCTAAGGAGAGCTGATGAATCACCTGGAAGCTTATGAGACAGTATCCTGTAAGCACATTTCAGTTCTGTGACTTCAAAGTAGACATGACATACTTCAGCATGTTTTCTAGTAAAAGTTTCAGCCCTTTTACAGTGAGGTGTTTGACCTGAAAATAAAGATAAATAAGCATCTGGAGTTTCCTATAAGATAATTGTTCTATTAAAACAAAATAAATTAGAAAAATTTTGTTCCACTATATGTCGACTTTATGTATAATGTAGGTTCTGATATATATTGGGATTGTAATTTCTAAGTTCACATAGCTTGATGCACATATAAGTAAATTTCGAAACACCTGAGTTATATGTATAGTGAATTTGCAGTTGTCAAGCAGACAGAAATCATTGACTTTGTTTTTATGTTTATGGTCTTAATTCACTTTTAGGTTCAGCAGTTTAAGCAGGACCCCAAACCCTCTGCATGTCTTCATTCTGTTTTCAATGCACATACTGGAGATGAAGTCTTCTCCCATAATGAATATGGTCATCTTCAGGTAAAGCGTGTGTGCACATGTGTAAATGAAAGTCTAGATGACCTTTAATAATGATACTCTCAATTCCTTCATGATGGAGCATCTCCGAATTTGTTTAGATTTGAGTTAGATGTGTTACCATTGTAACATTGAATTTCTTTCTGCATCTTTTCATGAAAAGGACAGACTGTTTTCAGATATGGGTCAGTGGTATATTTTGGTCACAAGGTAGTGAAATACCTGTGGGAGTTTGGAGGTGAATGGTTGTTTCCTTTTAATGAGACTGCTTTTTGAGACCAAATGACAGCTGTCAGTAAGTAATCCTTTATTAAAATATTAAATATTTAAGTATTTGTAATAGTCAGGAAAATGAAAAATTTAGTGTGATTTTTGCATTGAATTCTTAATTTTTATTTTAACATTCCCAGTTTAATTGTCCATAAGTCTGAGCAATTTTCATTCATAGCAAAGATTTAATGGATACTGTCCACTGCTTTGTCTAGTTACAGATTTGTTGCTTATTATTTTGTGCAGTGGTTTCTACTCAGATTCATTGTCTAACTGCTCTATTCATTGTGCAGTTGTCTTCAATTTTCTGAAGCGTTGATTTACTTTTTTTCTTCTTACCTTCAGACCCCTTTTTGCATTCTTAACTATGTCCTTTTGTGTTCCCATAAACCTATGTATTCTTAAGTCAGAAACCGCTACTGAAATTATTCTCAAGTGACAGTAAGTTGATAATTATTTAATTTCCTGGTGCCAACATCACCAAAATATAGTAGAGGTATTGGGTTCAGAAAACTTAAGTTCCGAGAAGAATGAATTTGGGAGTTACCCTAAGTTGGCATTTTGACATATCTGGCATTTTTGTTGTTTTTTTTTTTTTATCTGTAGCAGGAAACAACAGTTTTGGGACCTGGGAAGTGTTGTGTAATGAATCTATTTTTTTATTATTATTATTATTATTATTATCATTATTATTATTATTATCAATTTTATATGAATGCACATTTCCTTCTGTCATCTGGAGATCTCTAGCAGTCAGAGGGTAACTGTGGGAAAGAAAGGAGAATGCTAAGTAGCTGGCCAGCCAATGTTGCTGTACTTGATGCTTCTCAGATTGTATTAAGAAACTGAAGTTAGTGGTCTTTAAATCTTTTGGAGCTTATAGAATCTGAAAGATATTATTAATCTGATTGATTTATGATGAGAATTCAATTTATATTCTGGATAGTTACTCAAAATTTCATATACTGAAGTTGTGTTTTTATATCTCACTGAAGTAAGGTACACTTCTGTATTGAAGATTTAGAGGTTCTCAATTTTGTTGTAGTTCTGTGTAATAAAAGCAGTCTTACTTTGAGTCATTGATAGACTCTTACTTTGATTCATGGTAAACAAACATAATGCTCGTCCAGTACGGCTATTGAAGGTAATTATTGTTAGGAGTAAGTGTCATGTATTGCAACAAAACAAAAGTTTTACATAAAGGTCATCAGATTGTGAATGTTACAATTATACTTCTGTCATGTGATAATGCTAAAGATCCAGTTATGGATAAAGTGACCTGTTTTTTAGATGTGCTGTTTGTTCTGTTTGATACGTTTCTTGCCTTTGGTGAATTGCCACATATGTAAACTTGAGCAACTTATGACTGATATGACTTGCTATCAGTCAAAGCATTATTCCACAGTAAAAAGTATTTTATTTTTTACAATATAAATAATTCAGTTGTTTCACTTTTTTTATTGTTATCACATCAATTTATATAGGATAATTGATATATTAGGTGTATGGGAACTGCTGAATCACGGCCTGAACCTCTGATTAATCACCTGAGGTGAGCCATGAGTCAGCCAGAGGAGCACAGCTGAAGGCAATTCACCTGTGCTGCCGGAAGGGGTGGAGCCAGGCTCCCCCCCTCCTGGACCTATTTAAGAGCTGGCTACCAGAGGGGAAGGATCTCTCCTGGAGATCCCCTTTTTTGGTATCTTCTGGTGAGCTCAACCCAAGGGTAAGCTCTTCCACTTATTCTCTTTTTGTGATCGTTGTCTGCTTTGCCTTACTCTCTTGATTATATTGCGATTATAACATCTTGATATCTATTGATTATACACAATTATATTGTGATTATAACATCTTGGTTATACAATTAGGATAATATTTTTGAAGAACCAAAACTAATCCTGTGTTGTACCAGTGCCATCTTTATTAGTGAGTTTGCATTTAACTTTTTTGTTTGACTCCAGTAAACATAATTATTGTTTCCGTTCTGTCTTTAATTACTTCAGATAAATGCTGTGTCATTATTTCTTCTCTACTTGGTTGAGATGATCTCTTCGGGGCTGCAGATTATCTACAACACAGATGAGGTACAAAATGATTTCTGATCTTATAGCATGCTTTAACTTGTCATTGCCAACTCTGAAGTAGTTGTTCTGGAAATATACTGTAGATATTTTCTTTTTTTATTGGTCCTCATTAAATTAAATTTCTATAACATAAATGTTCATAAATGACTTCTCTTTAGATGAAACTAAGAGATGCAACTTACCTCCTCTCTCATGACAACCTTAGATCATGTGATAGCTTTGTATTATTTTTTCACAGTTGCTCTTATATCTGTGAGGAAGCAGAATATATAATTACTCATTTATTTAGCTTGACATGTAAATTATATTATCTTCTAGACATTTTCATTTAATTACAAAATCTTCAGAAAATAAGAGCATTGTCTACTGTCTCCTTTCAGTGGATATTCTTCACTTCAATGTCAGGATGTTTGTGTTTTGTTGGGATCTACTCTAGTAATCTGTGTGAAAATGTATCAAAAGAAGCCCAGAAGAAGAAAATCCATGATTTTTAATTCATGAATGCATAGAACTATGGCTATCTAAGTCCTCAGAATGCACTGCTTCCAGCATTTAATTAAACAACAACAACAAAACTCTTTTATGTTGTTACCTGTAGAAGTTACAGTTGTGATATAGTATCAGTTCAGGCTTAGGCTACCTGACTGAATAGTTCTTAGATAGAGATATATATATATATATATATTTTTTTTTTTTAATGTTTGAAAAGGAAATGTCTTCCTTTTATTGCTTCTTTTTCCAAAATTGAAATAAGTTTTCACACCTATTGCAGATACGTTTTCTTTACAACATAAAAAGAAATCACCTAAACTGCACGTTTGCCTCTTTTGGCTTGTGGGTTTTTGGTTTTGTTTGTTTGTTTTGTTTTTAAAACCCAAAAACATAAAAACAAACGAACAAAAAAACCCACCCAGTTAAGTTTTCTTGGGCAATGGTAATGTATAAGAAGAATGGAAATTATATTTATTGCCACTCATGAATAATTTTACATATATCTTCGGCGTGCCTGTCTCTTTGAAAGTCAGAATTCCGTGGTGAGTTGGAAGGCTCAGCTTTATGAAAGTAAGATAAGATTGCTAAGTAACTTTGAAGCAATTGTGAAATTTGCATGGAAGAGCTTAGGATGGTTTCTGATCATTAATCTTCTGTAAACATTCTGTCCTATGTGTTCTTTCAGAGAACATGTGGCTCCAACATGTTTAAGTCCAACAATGGCTAACAGCTAGAAAAGCAAATACACAAGTAAGGTATTTTTCATAGAATCATGTAATGGTTTGGGCTGCAAAGGACCTTAATTTAGTTCCAACCCTGTACTGTGGTCAGGGCTGCCATTCACCAGATCAGGCTGCCCAGGGCCTGGTTAGACCTAGCTTTGAACGCCTCCAGAGATGAGGCACCCACAGCTTTTCTGGGCAGTCCATGCCAATGCCTCACCACCCTCTGAGTGAAAGAAAATCCACATAATATCTAATCTAAATCTCCCTTCTTTTAGTTTAAAACCATTCACTCTTGTCCTATCACTATCAGAAAATGGAAAAAGTCGATCTCCCTCTTGCTTCTAAGCTCTTTTCAAGTACTGGAAGGCTTCTGTGAGATCTCCCTGGAGCCTTCTCTTCACAAGACTGAACAAGCTCAGTTATCTCAGATTTTCTTCATAGGAGAGGTGCTGCAGCCCTCTGAAATGTTTGAATAATTCATTGGAAAAGTGATGTTGTCTTTAAAAGGATGGATTCATGGGATCTCATGTTCCATAATTGAGCTTTTTGAGAATAATTAACGTGGAATAGGAAGTTCACTGTCAGTTCTAGTGCATGAAAATTTTCCTGTGAATAAAACTTATAAATTATCTTCCAGATTTTCAAGTTCTTTATTGAACACAAAAAACCCCCACCTTTTTCTGTTCCATTTTTTTCTGAATGAATATTATTTTGCTGGTGCACTGCATGAATGTAATCAATGACTTCCCGCTTGTCAGTGAAATAGCATCTTTATGTTAACAGGGCATCACCGTTCTCGTAAAATACATGCATAAACAGATGTTGGCAGAGTAGTAGGCAATGATCAGGATAACGATGGGCAGCAGTGATTACTGAAAAAAGTAGAAATAAAGGAAGGGTTGTATGTTTGAAACAATCAAATACTACCTAACAAGTGTTGAAAAGCTAAAAAATTTTGATCATGAAGGAACCGTTATGCTGCATATGATTCCTTGCATTTGGAGAATTTGGACTCACCAGTAGGTGGGACAAAATCAAATTAACAAAAATTACTTTAGTTAAGTAGCAGCGGCTTTTAGATCTACTTTCTGCTGAACAGGAGAATGAAAGATGTTACCTGTCACTCACATTTAATGGTCCAGCAGAGTAAGAGCTATCTCCACCTTTCAGCTCAAATTACAGTAGAGAGATAATAATTTTTAATGGTTCTACAGCTTACTGCTGTTTGCCAACATACTTCATTAGCAAAGTCTTCAGAACTGTTTAAAGAAGAAATGGAATCACAGACTCATGAGGGTTGGAAGGGACCTCTGGAGGTTATCTCATTCAGCCCCCTGCTAAAGTAGTTTCCCTATGGTAGGTTGAGCAGGAAAGTGTCCAGGTGGGTTTTGAATATCTCCAGAGGAGACTCCACAGCCTCCCCTTGCAGCCTGTTCCAGTGCTCTGTCACTCTCAAAGTAAAGAAGTTTATTATCATATTTTTATGGAACTTTCTGTGTTCCAATTTGTTTCCATTGCTTCTTGTTCCTGTCTCTGGGCACCACCAAAAATAACCTGGCCTCATTGTTTTGACACTCACTGATTAGATATTTATAAGCATTAATGAGATCCTCCTTCAGTCTTCACTTCTCCAGGCTGAACAGTCCCTCAGCCTTTCCTCATAAGGGAGTTGCTTCAGGCCCCAGTCATCTTTGTATCCCTCCGCTGGACGCTCTCCAGAAGTTTTATTCTTGAGCTAAGGAGTGAAGAGCTGGGCACAGTACTCCAGGTATGGCCTCATCAGGGCAGAGTAGAGAGGAAGGATGACCTCCTTTGACATCCTGGCCACACTCTTTTTAATGCACCTCAGGATATAATTGGCCTTCTTGGCTGCAGGGACACACTGCTGGCTCACAGTCACCTTGTTACACACCAGGATACCCGGGCCCTTCTCCGCAGAGCTCCTTTCCAGCAGGTCAGCTCCTAACCTGTACTGATGCATGTGGTCATTCCTCCCATGGTGCAGGACTCTGAATTTGCTCTTGTTGAACCTTATCAGATTCCTCTTTGCTCAAAGTTGTTATTTCTAGCTGAGGTTCTTTTCTAGGAATTAGTATCTATGTTTTTGCCTACTTGGTTTATGCTGTTTTTCAACATAATATTTAAAGTAAGTCCTGAGGACACAACAGGATAGAACTGACCAAACCTTAGAGCACACTGCTGTTTTCTTAATTGCTTAATCCTATTATTTTCGAGAATGATGAAGAGAGTAACAACGGAATGGAAGAGTACTGCAATGGGAATTGTATGTGCCTGTCAATTCTTCCTACATAGCAGTTTCAAGGAGTTGCAGTCAGTGCTGTACAGTGGTGTACTTCAGCCATTGCTTTATAGAAATGTTTTTCTTTGAGCACTCGTTCATTGCTTACTTTGGTATTTAAAAGAACAGTTAAGATTTCATGAATTGCCATAATATCTTTTGTAGATTAAATAGTGCATATGCTTTTACTTTGAAATCTGTGTTCAATTTTTTTTTAATTCTGCTGTGAATTGCATGATGTTATTTAGTCTTTCTTTTCCTAGAGTGGGTTTTGAGCCAGTGCTAGCATCGTGGAAGGTGCTGACAGATGGTGGATTTTTGGCAGGCTGTCTGCAAGGATATGTTTATACACAGAACTCTTGGCTTATGAGGAAATCATTGTATACTAGGCTGCTTGTTGTCAGGCGCTGCAGCTATCAATGAGTTATCCTCTAGTTGCATCTGTGTGTAGTTGAAAAATTAATTCAGTCTCATTTTTGCATCCATAGCAAAGAGAGCAGCATATGACTGTGCCAGTGAGTGAACTTGATTGAAACACCTATGTATAAAAAATAACAGTATTTGCATTCTTCGATGCTTCATTCATATTCTTTATTACACCTTGCTCTTCACATACTTGACTTATGGATAAATAAGCTTAATATGCAATCCGTAACTTCTGTAAGTGTTTTAGCACTGACTTGGTTATAAAATGTACATATCCATGATAAGAATAATTGTTCTATGAAGGTTTCATTTGGAAACATTTTCTTCCCCTTTAGTTACCTGCTCCTTCCTTTTCCATAAATCTGCTATTTGGAAGCTCCTAGTTAGTCTCATAACATATCTAACTGATCATTTTTCTCTGAAGTTCTGAGCAGTATCACTGGTGGAAAGTTATCAGCAAGGTTTTATAGTGATGCTTAATGACACTAATAAGAGAAGCCCCACACTGAGTCACTGAGTGTTCTAGCTTAATTCAAACAAAAGTCATTTTAATACAGCCAAATGCTAAATTGTTGGAAAGAACATTACTGGGCATAAGACTGAGATAGTCTGTTTCCTTGAAAGTAGTAGCTATGAAAAGACTTGTGTGTAAATAATTACTTATAAGCATCCCACTGTTTTAGCAGTGATACGATACATAGAGGCAAGGAAGTTTGGAATGTTATATATCACTGGGGGATTGGTGTTAGCATAAAGAGTGCATAAAGTAGTAACATTTTAAGATTTAAAGAAAATAATAGAGAAAAAGACAAAACAGATGTGCAGGTTACTTAAAACTGGGAGCCAGTGCCTTTCAACATTTCAGTGTTTCTACAACTCAGATGTTTGTCTCTTTTAATAGCGTAAATGAGGAAAAAGTGTCTGCTTAACTGAGTCCCCAGCTATAGTTGTGTAACCTGAATATTCAGTTGAAACATGTTGATCCAAGAAGGGATTTTAATTAGAATAAATTGGTTCCGGTTCTATTTTTGTTATTAAAGGAGTGTGTTTGAATTTGCATAAATATATATTATTATCTACAGCTAATTTAGTAGAACTTTCAGCATATCATATGAGTTAAGGAGTAGCATAAAGATTTGTGCCCTCATTTTGAAGGATTTAATTTATCTTGCTCTCTGAAGTTATTTTTAGGAGAAATCTGATTTAAAAGATCAAACTGCCACCTTTTTGGAGCTCTTCAAATATGTGTCTTGAATATGAAATCATTTTTGTCCCTGGCTCTGTAGGGGCTTCCACATAAATCACATTGCCACCAGATTGGAGACAGATTTTAATGTTCAGTGACTGAAAACCATTTTTACAGAGAATATCTGAACTTGGGAGCATCAAAACTTTGAAAGAAATTTTGGATAGAAGCAAATCTGTCTTTCTGAGAAAGTGAACAACAGAAAATACGCTTCAGTTTTCTTGAGCCTTTTTTTTTTTTTTCTTTCCCCTCATAGGTTTCCTTCATTCAAAATCTTGTGTTCTGTGTGGAAAGAGCCTATCGTGTACCTGACTTTGGTGTCTGGGAAAGAGGAAGCAAATACAACAATGGCTGCCCAGAGCTACATTCAAGGTAAATGGGAGGATGTAGTGCTTTCAGATAAAAGGAGTGAATGTGCTATGAATAAAAAAGAATTGATGTAATGAGTTAAGCAATAAAAAACCAAAGAAACAAAAACAAACAATGCAAAATAACTGTTGGCACCTTTTCAGGAAATGGATAGGAAATGAAGGTAAAGGTTCATGAAAAGTGACTAAATTAATGTTCTCTAAAGACCAAGATGTATTTTGGAAAAATGTGAAGTATAATTTCATCATCATGTGCATACTGAATTAATCACATAGATACTTAGCTGTTTGAGTATTCAAATTACAATAATTATGTGCAGCTGCATGTGTATCATTCTGAAAATTATGTACAGGCCACGTGCAGTAGATCAAATTCACAAAAGTGCCTAGGAATTCGCTGATTTAAGTATGTATTGAATCATGGGTTTAGATTTTCTCATCTCTGCCATGTTGGGAGGAAGTCACTGTACACTGTGAAGTATAGGTTAGTGCACAGTTTATTTCCAAAAGAATGTTCTTCAGACTGTAGAAGTAACTGTATCCTTACCCCACCCCATATAATACCAAGCATGTTCTTACTGTTTTAATGTTAAAATTTAAATATTAGAATGATCCACTTGATTCTAGAGGAATTGCCCATATGCTGTATATCTGTTTTTTGTAGCATGAATACTGTTTTCTTGATTTTTTTTTTTTTTTGAGCAATTATAAAAGTGACTGTACCTGTTGTTGATTGTCATAGTTATCATGGGCTTGAAAATAAAGCATCTTTTTTTTCAGCGTTTAAAGGTGTTGCCATATGAATCCATGTTCCTCATTTCTAATTAATTTTTATTAGTTCAGTACAGATGTATGTTTCTAACTGTAAATATAGTGATGCCACTGCAGTAGAACAATTAATTGGGTATGTTTTTTCAGGACCTTTATAAAGCTGTAGTACCGGTATGAGAACTGAATACTCCAAGATATTGGAGTATATATTGTAGTTATATAATTTGTTTTATTCGCTCGTTGTTTTTTACCCCTCTTGTGTCTATTAAATTATCCAGACTACTAAAGTCTTCATGTGGAGAATTATGTATCTCCTTCCCCATCTCATCTCATACAAATTAGCAAAAGGAACTCTGAAACTCCTACATCTTGTACTGTTTGTAGCTTCCTGATTATTCAATATGTGAAGTTCCTTGAGGGGAAAACTGGAGAGACATTTTCTAGCCAGATGGAAATGGGCATGTTGTTTTGTCTTAATCTAGACTGGCATTTGTAGGTCAGTTTTTCTGCGGGAGAAGCTTTATGAGATTGATAGGCCAATCTAACAGATCACTGAGCTGGCACGAAAGGAAGTACAGAGATTTTTTTTTTAAGAAGTAAACTTTGATCGTCCAAAATAGATATAGCCCCTATTTGTCTTTCCTAGTGTACATGTTTGTACTCTGCTTTAATGTAGGGAACCAGCAGACAAATTTTTCTGGTCAATAAAGGTCTCAAAAACATAAAAATAACGGAAGATCAGTAGGTGTAAAAAGATGTAATTAGGTATTGTGGAGGAAACTCCTGGCTATGGTAAAATATTCTTTATGCTTTCTTTGTGCTATTTCTGTGGCGTATCTACTAAGCAATCTCTGAGAACATAATTCAAGAAGTGATTAGAAAGTATTGAGGCTGACCATGCATGGTATTTATGTTTCCTCAGTGGTTGTGGGTTGAGAATGAATCACTTAAATTTCAGTGTTCTGAATGCTTGACTTCTGGACTTAGAAACTCACAGAACCTGTATTTGTGTTCAGAATTAGAAGTTAATTCTCATATTTAATTGAAAGTGACATTCTTTTTAAAGAAGCTATTATATAATACAAAGCCCGTGGATAATGATTGCAAATTGTGGCATTTGTCACAAGATGTGTATGTTTTATGTCTTTAGACGGTCTTAATATTCTATCTAAATACATTTCAAAACACTTCTAATAGTAAATAGCAAATAGTATAAATAAAGATAATAATAAGATAAATAGCAAAGCACTCTGTGAACTCAGGTCTTCACTGATATGTGTAAATTGATGTCTTTTACTGATTCAGAGACAAGATTTTTAACAGCTTTTATTATAGTGTAGTCCCCTTCCCATATGGCTGAACTTCTGAAAAATTAATTTGTCCTATAACCATCTGATCAAGCAGCTCTCCAGGCATCTGCAAAATGTCTTTGCATCCCCCAGTTTGACTGTGGGAATAATGAAGTTGCCAAAGTGCAGTATTCCCACATTCCAAATCCAAAAAACATGTTCTTGCACATCTCTAGTGTACTAGTATAGGTGTTGTTTTGCTGTAGAGTTGCTATAGTGTTGTTATTCCTTGTGTGTGTGTTTTTTTTTTTTAACATTGCTGGTAGTGTTTGATGTTCCAAATCAACTGCAAAGTTTTTGGATGGAAGTGGGAAATTGTGAATGGGAGGAGGATTAAAGATGTGTAAGGTTCTTTGAAGATTTTTCTGTAAGATGCATTTTCGTTAGCAATTGCTAAGACTATGCAAATTTTAGTGTTTTACAGGGGTTGGATGGGTCCTCTAGAGATCATCTTGTCCAACCGCCCTGCTAAAGCAGGTTCCCTAGAGTAGGTTGCTCTAGATCCCTAGAGTTTATCCTCAAGTATTTTACTGAGAGCATAATTTGAGATACAGAGAATTACAAATGATGTTTTGTTTAGGTGAATTTACTAGTGCATTCAGCAAACTGAAAGTATAATTTCTTCAGGTTAATTTCAGGTTCCTCTGCTCCAAATGTGCATCTGGGACAAATGCAAGCTATGATTGCCAAGTTCTTGATAATGCATGAGAAATCGCAATCATCTACAAAGGGCCCTGACACTTGAAAAAAGACTAATGTCACACTCAACCTTAGAGAAGACAGAAATCAGAAAACTAGAAGCCTTACCTTAGTCCCTGAAAAAGATCATGCAGTGATATTTTTCCTTTGAAACCTGTTTAAAAGCCTATATGCACAGAAGTTATCATGAATTGTTATTATGGATTTACTTGTCACGAGTCATGGTTAGTCAATCCTCATGGTACATTTGGAATCAGACGTTCCTCCTTTTGTGAATCCAGATCAACGAGTTATTATATTGAAAAGTTATTTTAAATATTACAAGTTTAATGCCTGACACCTGAATTGAAAATTGTGATTAGGTAAATGTTCTGTTGGTACGTTGTTAACGAGGTCTTGAAATACGTGATGCCAGATGTCCAGTAGCAAAGTGAGAGCAGAAGAGGTTTTCCAGATGGTCTCTGGCATTTGATGATAAAGACGCTGAAAAGTAGTTTTCAAAAAAGCCATGAAATAACTCAAGCCTTACTTCATCATCAATTTATTAAAAGAGAGATGAAGCACACAATTTAAATCAAGAAAAAATGATAGCTCTGAAAACTGTCAAGCATATTAAATTAGCCTGGACTTGAATTACAATATGCATAGTTTGCTCTATTAATTTGTTTGTTTATTTCTCCTCAGCTCTGTGGGATTGGCAAAAGCAGCTTTGGAAGCAATTAATGGTTTCAATCTCTTTGGAAATCAGGTAATAAAATTGAGGGTTTTTAAAATTTTTCCTTTTTCTTGAAAATCTGAAAAAAAAAAAGTCAGTTGCACAAGCTTTTCTTATAGCGGTCAGAAATTACTTTCTTAATAGCACAGTCACAGAAATAAATGCACAAATAAAGAAGCCTGTTTTGACTAGGAATTTTTAGAGCTATTCTAATGCCTGAGATGAAAAGTGTTGTGTTTTAAATCATGTTGTTGATGAAAAGCTGTAGCACCTATTATTGTCAGATTCTTTTGTCTTCTTTTGTGGCGTAAAAGAAGTGATTCTTCTAAATGAGCATTTCTGATGCTTACATGCTTTGTGGCACCTGCTATAATTTTTTTTTTAAGATGTCCATTCATGTGTTTTGGTGTTGGTTTTCTTTTCCTAAAAGCTGATTTTACACATTAAGAACTAGGAGCTAATAAGGATCTTAAGTAGTGATCAGACATGATATATATATATATATACATTGTCAGTATAACAGTAGCAACATTTATCTGCAACTTTTACTTTCCCAGCAATTTCAAGCACCAGTAAATGTGGCTGCTTGTTTTTTTTTTTTTTTTTTTTTCAAATATTTTACTAAATTCTAAAATGGATGGATAAATTGCTGAAGCAAAACCAGTTTAAATGCTCTGTAAATTTATTCCAAAGATATTTTGCATAAGCAGAAACCATTTTGACCTTCAGTCAGCAGCAGTCTGCCTTTGTGCTTAGCTCCAGCTGTGTTTCAATAGCTTTGAGAAATCCTGCTGAGCTCCTCAGGAGGGACTTGTTTGCATCTGCATCTACAGTAGTACAACCTGCATAAATCATCACTGGGAACTACAGGCTGTTCAGCTTTTCCATGCAGATTTTTCCACTCATGCTGTGGAACCTAATAAATATAAATGCATGTTACTGTATCCGTCTTTCATATGTGCATGTATGTTGTACATTTGTGTATCTCAGGACAGGGAAGTTTCCCTGTGCATTTGTGGTTGTATTCAGAGAAGACTCGATGCTCACTTACTGGTAGATAATCACATTGAATTATTCTGTTGTTTTTTTTTCTCTCCCAAAATACCAAAATTATAGAAGCAGTAAATAAAAACAAAGTATTTCTGTAACAGATCGAAATTATTTTTTAATGTAGAAATGCACTGTTTAATTTATACTCAAATAATTCTAATTCATCTCTTGGTGTAATTTTTAGGTGCTAGGTACAATAAAGAACAAAGAATTGGCTTTTAATGTGCTCAGAATTTTACATACTTTAATGTAAAGAGGAGCTCATGTTTTTATAATGGTATTCATTTTTGTCTTCATTATCCTAGAATTTATGCTGTTTCATAGAAAGTGAGAATTTTAAGAATACAGTCAAGGTATAAGCCTAACTGCTTCATCAGCAAAAGATGTTTTACACATTTATTTTTAATGTAACAGATAAATTGTCTCTTTGTTTAGTTTCTCATTAGTTCACTTCAATATCCTATGCTAAATTTCTTAAATTTATTCCCAGTCTATTGTGCATATCTGAAACAATATTTATAAATTTAGATTAAGTAGTTTATATACTATATGTATTATTCTAGCGTAGGAGTTCTTTAATTACTCTCAATTGTGCAATGACTGTAGCCACATCCCAAAATTATTGTATTGTCACAACTGGTTGGTATGGAAGAACTGTTAAAGTGGGCATGATTCTTTATATTTAGGAGGCAGTGTGATCTGACTGTCTTTCAGCTTACATAACCTCAGAAAATTAACATTCTGACTTGCTTCTTCGCTTAGTTTAGTTATTTTTTGATAGAAATCCATGAAAGTTTTGTTACAAGTCCAGATTTTGGTCACTGCTATGGCAAAAACGCTCTTACTCCCTCCCTCCCTCTCCTGGTAGCACTGACAAAACTGGGTGCTGCTTAGAGGAATGGCTTGAGAATGTCTTAGAGATGGTGCATGCATCCTTTCACTGTATCTGCAATGAAAATGAGTATGTAAAGAACTAATCCTCTTACACATATGTTCTTTTGTGTAAAATAGGCTTATGCATCAAGCTGTGTGTTAGCTTAGTTACACATAATTGTGTAGTAAGGTGGCTGAAATGGACTCCTTAAATGCATGATTAAAATTTGAGGTAATTTTCTTACTGAAATTTGATTAGAAACCAAATCTTGGAGACAGATTGCTTCTTTTAAAATCCCAATAAAAACATCTAGAAAATAATCTTTTCTATAATCTAAATGCATGTTTTATTTAGGTTGTGCCATCCAATATAAAGACATGAACACTTTTGTTCTTCACGTGCTTTTTTTTTTTTTGCCACATTTTTTTATTTTTCTGCAAAGTGAGCTTGTGCTTAAAAGTAATGAAGTGCAACAGAACAACCAAAAGGCAAATCATGTTTATTTGCTACCAAAGTTCTTTTCCAAAGTGATACCTCAAGTGAATATCCAATTATTTGTATTCTAGCACATTCAATGAAATATTCAACGTCTCCACTTGGAACATTTCCACAATCACAGGGAGGGAAAACTACTTTTTTGTTTTACCTCAGTACAGCCATTGCTGATCAAGAAGTAATGGAAGACATTATGGCTTGAGTGTCATAATGATACATGACGCATTTCATAATCAGTAGTGGACAAAGACAGCTAATTTTGTTTAGAATTTCAAGTTCTTTTCTCAAAATATTTTAAATATATATTGTTCATTTCCTGATTAAAATTGCCAGCTACCAGAGTACTACCATTGGTAGAACAAAGAGCTAGTTAGTTTCACCATGATATGCCAACCTTTCTTCGCTTCTCTTTAAACAAATTTGCATTTACAGGGCTGTTCCTGGTCTGTTATATTTGTGGATTTTGATGCCCATAACCGTAACAGACAGACTCTGTATTCATTGCTGCCCCGAGAGTCAAGGTCTCATGTAAGTAAATAGAGAAAATGAACAATAAAATCTCAACAGTATGGAGAGAAAATAAATGGATATGAATGTAACTTTTCATTTTACAATGACTGTTTTCTTCTGCTTAATAAGGATGGGAATTTGTTAAGTTGTTAAATATGTGCTTGTTAAACAGGACTGTTATGCAGTACCTCGCTGAAGTGGAATTGTGATGGCAGTCTTTAAGTATGTTGAGGTTAGAATGTTAGCCAGTTGGTAGCTTCCTAAATAATTTCAAAATGAAACAATGATGGTCTGCAGCATGTTATTTAGGGTTGTAGTCTTGCTTATTGTTTTGTTTTTATCCTGGTATCTGAGTTTCCATTATAAATTTGCTGCCTGCATTTTTGAAGCAGCTAAAAGAAACTTTTAGCTTTTATTTGTTCTTTTGTTGAGGAAAAAAGGCCTTTAAGATTTAATTCTCATAAATTGCAGAATATGGAGGATTTTTTTGTTATTATAAACTACAGCTACAAGTAAATGTTTCATCAGTTAGTAAGTCTAAGTAACATAAGTATAGATTAATTAAAAAAACCTAAAAATGAAGAGCAGTGGTGTTCTACTTTTTCATTCTGTGATTTAATAGCATTTTTGTTCACGAAACAGACTATTAATCTTCATCATTAATGGTTTACTCAGTATGTAGAAGAATTATGGCAGAGTTACAATACTGTATAATCAAAAGGTACAGTCAGATAATTTTTTATGCTTTTCTAGATCTCCTTTGCTGTTTATTATTTGTTAGAGACTTGATATATGCCAACAGAACCAATTTCATAAGTTATTTGTACTATATAATCTTCATATCCTCCTCACCACCACCCCATTATGGCTTCCCGTCAGTGAAACTGTTGAAAATGCAGTATTTTAAATGGTCTTAGATGTATCAGCAGGAAGGAACAAGAGAATCTTGGTTTGGTTAACCTAGTGAAAGAGGTCCCTGCCCATGGTGTTAGGGAGGAGCTAGATGATCTTTAAGGTCCCTTCCAACCCAAACCATTCTGTGATTCTGTAAGAATTAGAACTTAAAACTAACTTTTTGTACTTCTGTAAGCTTACTTGTAGTGGTGATATCCTAGGTAGTAATTTTGGTGTGTTTTTAATTCACAGTAGTTGCACGTGTTCCTTGAGCAATGTCATTTAAATGTTTTTCATGAAATGAAATCAGAAAAGCCTATTGTTACATCACTTGGAGGAAATTTATGGAAAACCTTTTCAGCAATGATTCAATAATCACAGTTAACTTCTTGTGATTCTCTTTGAGCATAGTATGCAACAGTGTTGTTGTTTCCTCCAAGAATAACTTGGAGGATGTTTATTTGTTTCTAGAAACTTGGAGTTTTACAATGTATTCACTTACACCTGCAGATTATGAACTGTAAAGTAGGTCACATTTTGAGTCAAGAGTTGTCTTTTAAATCATATATGTGAATACTGGGTTTCTAGTTTATTCTTAAACATTTTTAGAGGTCTTATTTTGCATGTTATCCCAATATTGGTATTATGATTTTGGTAAAGATTATGTTTCAAATGTATGCTTTACTGAGTAATTTAAACAGACTTTGTGCATCCAATAAATGTTGGAGATTTAGTTGAATTTATAATATGTTTTTTTCTCCTCTCTTGCAGAATACCGATGCAGCTCTTCTGCCCTGTATCAGTTATCCTGCATTTGCTTTGGATGATGAGGTTTTGTTCAGTCAAACACTAGATAAAATTATTAGAAAATTAAAAGGAAAATATGGATTTAAAAGATTTCTGAGAGATGGTTACAGAACTGCACTAGAGGACAAAACACGCCGCTATTATAAACCAGCAGAAATTAAGGTAAAGAAGTAACTGATACCAAACCTAGGTTTTCTAAAATATTTAGGCCATGCTTAAAAAAATAAAGCCAAACAGACGTCCCTTTTAGTATTTGCAATCTGAGATTCCAAATTGCTTCAAATGAAAGAGATGCATTTTGTAATTTGGCATGTGTGGTGTTGAGAGACTGCCAAGTCAGCAAGTTAGCTGTTGATTTGTTTTGTAATGAATGTGCTTCCATTTACATTTAGCATACAGATGATTTCACATAACAAATAAGGAAGTTATTTATCATTTTATTTAATTTCACAGCTGACTACAGTCTGAGTGTATAGAAAACAATTTTGCTTTTGACCACAGCGTTTATCAGTAAAAGGTATCCAAATTAAAATTTAATATTTTACTCACCAATAGTTTCTTAGTGGAAAATGAAACATAAATGATATAAATATTCGGCTTGAGGCACTTAAAGTGCCTGTATAATTTAGAGACTGTAAGCTAAATGAAGAGCTGGTATCCTAAAATGCTTTGACATTCACTTTTGTCTCTTGTTGCTTTGCAATGGTTGTATGAAACATGGAAGTACATTTTGTTAAACAAAATTGCTGAAATATCTGATTGATTTTTCTTCTTTTTAGCTTTTTGATGGCATTGAATGTGAATTCCCTCTGTTTTTTATTTTCATGATAATTGATGGTAAGTATGGCTTTATTTTCCTATTCTATAGAGGCATTACAGAGATAAGCCCTTGGACAGAAGATATAAAATCATATTTTTGCCCTGCATAAGTGAATTGTAAGAAGTGACACTAAATATCTCACTGAGATTTTTAACCCTTATAGGTTAAAAAACATAAACAACAAAAAGAATACTCTAAAAAAAAAAAAAATACCCCTCAAGCCAAAACATCAGAAACCTAAAAACCAAACCACCCATATTTTGTTATTTGTCATGTGAACTCTGGTTTTGGAATACAGCTAGAATTTTTTTTTTTCTTTTTTTTTCTTTTTTTTTTTTGAAATGCCTGTGCTTCCTGACCATTTTACATATAGCCAGTTAGGTTGAAAAAAAAAAAAATATATATTAAAAAAAATACAACTGTCAACAGACCTTGTCTTGTAGTTAAAAGATATAGCAGAAACATCCGCAGGATGATTTCAGGATGGAAGCTAGAACTCACATGGAAGGAATGTCCAAATAAGCAACTGAGTACAGATTACAGCCATCATAAAGCCATCATTTGTTTTCAGCCTTGTGAATGGATGAAAATCTGGCTGGGTTTTCTAGCTTCTGTTTATTCCCTCTGGTGTGTGAAATAGTTTTCATGTGAAGATGGTGAGAGGCTACCTGCTGGGTGTATGTGTGCTTACCCATAGCTTCAGATGTTTTATTTGAACATGTAGTAAGGTTGCACAACTGATTTTTTTCTGAAGGAATATGTCACATTTTTCAAAAGCTGTGAAGCTTAAAACCGAAGAGAAAGGCATTGTCACTTCATGCTGCTCTCTTGCATTTTTAAGTAGAACAAAAAATATTGTTATCTGTACCTAAAGGTAGCAAAGGGGTTTTATTTTGTTTCGTAAGGAAAAATTACAAAGTGAATACCTTGCAAATACTGTTATTTAATTTTTTTTATTTAGTTTTTATCCCTGTATCACAATTTCATCAAATACAACAAATGTTAGTGGAGTTTGTGCGTGTGTATCCAAATCCAGAAGCTTCTTTCATGTAAAATTTGAAGCACAGGCAGAGCGACTTAAATTGTTGAAATAACAGAACTCTTATAATAAGGTGTTCTGGCATGTTTGTTTTCAGTGACTGAGTTAATTGCTGGTGGTTTTCCTTTATCTTATCTTTGCCTTTCCAAATTCACACTTCTGTGAATACAAAAAGACTGCTGTACTACTGATTTCCCTTTGGTATTTTTCTTAAAAGGAGATTATTTAGGATTCTGTAGATAGTAGATACGCATCCACAGCTGTGGGGAAAGATTGAACTAAATAAACCAGTCTGATTGTTTTTTGGCTAATATGTATTTGAATAGCAGTTCTGAAAGCTTTTTTACATGTCTATTTGAATCTGGAGGATTATGGTATAGGATGAGTTAAGGAGGGAAACAATATGGCTGCTTTCAATAGTATGGAAGAATGTGGTAAATGAAAAGGAAAACAGTGGGAAGAAATGACATGCACAGGAGTGAAAGATTGACTGTGAAAATATTACACTTGACTTATTTCCCTTTATGTGTTTCAAGGTGTTTCAGTTTATAAAAAAAACCTGTATGATTTGTCAAGTTTATCCACTTTTTCTCTGAACAGAAATGTATATGCTATTTTTGATACAACTTTTCATGTAAGGACTGGGGATGAACTGAACACTTGTAATAATATTCATCAGACTAATTTTGAGATAATTAAGTTGGACTAGAAAAATATTTAAGATGCTAATATTCCCTAAGTTATCATTTCCTCCCCAGAGGCATCATCATAAAGAGTTGACCATTATATTTAACATCTCAAGGCATGTCAGCTGTTCTGAACCTCTGTCATGTTAAGATATGATGTCTGTGTAACTTATCAAGGTGAAGATTCCTTCCAGCAATCTTCTGAGGGGAGTTTTTCAATTTACTTCTTCAAATTTCATTTGTTCTTATTTCTTGAGAGTTTTAGGCAACTCATTTTTAGATAAGCTTGAAACTCTGTTCTGATTATTTAGAACCAGCCTGGCACTCAAGCTCTGCTTCATCTTTCTTCATTAATTAAGGAAGTTAATTAGAGCGAGGTGGGCAGGGTGTTTGTGTTCCACTCCCCTTTATGTCCTATGTAAGTTCAGAGCTCTGCTATGTGCTGCAACTTGACAATGATTTCAGTTTAAGTTAATAAAACAATGGCTGATTCATGATCTCTGCAGTAATTAGCTGGAACAGTAAATATGCAGTTAGAGTTTATCTTCTACTTTTTCATGAACTATTTGGTGTGTTGGCAATGCGCCGCTGAAAAATAAACACTGTATTTTTCTTCTGCAAACGTTAAGTTCATAGAAGTTATTTCTTCCATTAATGAATTACTGTTTTCCTTTTTTTTATTTGTGTTTGTTTTATAGGAGTTTTTAGAGGAAATCTTGCACAAGTTAAAGAATATCAGGATCTTCTGGATCCTGTGCTTCAGCATACATCTGAAGGTATTATTTGACAATTGTTCTTTCAAATCACTGTTTTGTTTTATTTTTCCTTTTATCATAAAATTACTGACATTACTGAGTATTGCAGTCAGAATTATGTTTCTTGTAAAACACAAGTATTAAAATACTCTATTCCAGGTAGACAAATTGCATCATAAAAGTGTGAAAATAAAAAAATATTGATACTGTAAAAATGATACAGAAATAGAGATAGGATTTACACTGTATGAAGTCATTCCTTCGTCATTTCCCTGTTTGATGTTTTTATGAAGTTCACCTTGAAGCTCCATGAACATTCTGACTACTCACAGTCACGTATTTTCAGTGTTCCATCTGGGTACAGTTGGGAATTACTTGAATAATTTGTTGACACAACTTTCTAAAACGTAACAAATAATTTAGTGTATGCACAGGAAACACTTCCTAGCTTAGAGCAGTGAAACTGGTGACATTTTAAAATTAATAAAAATTCTCTTGAAGTGTACGCTTCAGAATTTTCATGGAAGTGGCAACCAGTTTTTTGACGGCCTACAGGCAAATCCATCCAAAATTCATTTTCAAAAATGGAAAAGACCACAAGTTTGACTGGGGGCAAAAATAGTCAGAAAGCAAAATAAGCTTCAGTATTCTGACAGTCTGGTTTTAAAACTCAGTGTCTTCACTCACCTGTTCTTGACATCTGTTGTACTGTTACACAAGCACAGTATTTTGATCTTACAGGTCTTCTCCAACCTTAACAATTCTGTGATTCTATATTCAATATATAGAAAACTTCTTGATTTTACTGATATTTGCTTTTTTCTGATTAATTAGTGTATGAAGTTGCATGGATTCTAAATTAGTTTAGTGGTTCTTATCATAGAATGTCATCGTCAATGCTTCGTCTTAAAATTTCTGTGTGTCCTTTGTTGCGTCACTTATTTGAATATTCTACCTCTAATAAATTACTTTCACTTCTCGGTTTTTCTCAGCTTCTTGCCAGCAATTATTGGTTTTAGTGTATGCAAATAGTCAGAAACTGCAGCTTAATTTTATCACCTGTTCTTTATCTAAATACATTCCAAATTAAAGCAATACTAAGTTGAAACTTATTTTTGCAGTAATCACATTACTGTGATTGCTTTTATATTAGTCAGTCACTTGTAATTGTTTCTAAATTCCTTATTCTGTTCACCCAAAAATGTTTGAAAGCAAAGTAGATAATCATACGAGTAGATCATAATACCTGTGATGTAAATATAGTTACAAGATATGCTAGTTTCAAATGAAGAAGTTACTTTCTTTTATTTCATTCCAAAATCAAGCTGCTGTTTTAAACTTTGTATTGTGCACTTGCAGAAAATTATGTTTTTTATTTAATATTTGACTACTTCTAGTCGTTTTAATTTCGAATAGTTGTCTTGTACTAAGATGGCTGTTAAATGTAAGCAGAAAATCTCAGGTGTTTCATTTTAATGTGGATTTCATTTCTGTTGGTTCTGGATTCTTATCTGTCGTGCGTTTTGGTTTCTGTGAAAAAAATTTTGTGCAACAGAGATGGAATGTGTGTTCTGGGAAGTAGTTGTGTGGCAGTGTTTGGTGAAAAATAATTTACCTCTGAGGTGTGAGAGAAAATGAGTGACAACAATCTTTCTGCTCAGTCAAATAGCTATCAGGTTAACACTTGAGCTGTATTAGGGAAATACAATCAAATAATAATGAAAATGGAATTCATTTACTAAATGTTTTTATTCTAAAACTCCATAGGTTGTCCTGTTGTACCCAAATATTACTATGTGCCAGCTGATTTTGTTGAACTGGAAAAGAAGAACTCTGGCAGTCAGAAACGATTTCCTAGTAACAATGGACGCGATGGAAGGTTTTTCTTGTGGGGACAAGCAGTTTATATCATTGCAAAACTCCTAGGTAAGATGCTGAAGAAATTCTATCAGGTTTTGATTTGTTGTAAGTGAAGGATATTTATTTGTTAATGGGTTTTTTTTTTTTTCAATCTGTTTGAACATGCTGGCTTGAGTTTTCAATAGACTCTGGGCAGTGTGGATAGCATGTATGTCATCTGCTTTGGCATGCATTTGGTAGGCAAAAATTGCTTCTTATTCTTCATGTTGAATTTTTATGCTGCATGTAGCATGCTGTGACATTTGCTGGATTATATTATAGAACATCAAAAATCTTTTTAACAAGATAGGTTTCTCAATTATTTCTTTTTCTTACTTTTTTTCTTATTTCCTTGCTTCTGTGTGGACATACACAACTGTAGAATTATAAAATATTCCAAGTTGGAAGGGACCCACAAAGACCATCGAGTTCAGCTCCTGGCTTCACGCAGGACCACCCAAAACTCAAACCCTGTATCTGAGAGCATTATCCAAACTCTCTCTAAACTCTGGCAGCTTTGGGCTGTGTTCACTGCCCTGAGCAGCCTGTTCTGCTGCTGACCACCCCCTTATGAAAAACCTTTTACTAGCAGCAACCTCTCCTGACTCAGCTCCATCCATTTCCCTTGGGTCCTACAAATACGTTAGTTTATGTATCTTATCGTGGCATAACTGTTTCTATACAAGTTGTACCAAATAATGATGTTTATATGTGCGCTGAAGCATTTAGTTCAAATTATTTATTGCTTTAAACAGAACATGTTTAAATTTTGAATGGTTACAGTCTCAGATAAAAGTACCAGTGTTTTCTTCACTGTATATTATTTTTATCCTTCACTTAAAGTAAACTAGAAGATCACTTGACACTGCATTTTGAAAACCACTGAAGGTCACTGTGGTGAATTTTTGTACAAATGAACTCTTGGTCTCACTTGAGAAGGCTCAAGGACTAATGCAAAAACAGTTCTTAGCCCAGAACGCACTTTTAATACGTCTTTTTGGAGAAAGATGTATTACTTCAGTTGAACATGCCTAGCATTTTGCTGACAATCACTGGACCGAGTTCTGTAAACTTTTTTTTTTTTCTTCGAAGTGCGTAGGAGGATCGAAGGGGAGTTGAAAAATTCAAGATGGGGGACAGAGCACTGCTTGTATCCTTAGAACTTCCAGATTAATTGCAGCCAGCACTATAAACAAAATGCAAGCAACTTCATCTTTAACAAAATAAGTTTTCCTCTTACCTCTCTATATTAGCCAAATAACCCTTAAAAGTCTGTAGTAATTCTGCTAATATTAATCTTATACTAATATCTGTATTAGTATGCACCTAAAAATGCTGGTGAAATACCTTGTTTATTGTTTGCAAAATGCTCTTTGACTGTGCTGTTGACTGTTGTAACCTTTTGCTTCATATCAATTTTTCCCTCTGCTGAGCTTTCTTGCATTGCTTTTTTTGTAGTTGTCCTAACAGCTGTTTCCTTTGTTGCTTTTTGAATTTCATCTCCACCATATTCAATACTTCTTGCTCTCTTTCTCTCCTTTCCAAATATTATTTTCTTTATTTCCTCAAACTCATTGAAAATATATGTTGGATTTTTTTTTTTTCCACAAAGCTAGGTGTCTTTGCCTGTGATTGCTATCAGATATCAGTGACTCCATTTAGTCAGTTTACAATTGGTGCACTCTTTTCTGTGTGGAAACTCTGTCCTTGATGAAAGTCTGTGTGCGAGTTACTTTGCTTGTTAGTTGATACTTAATAATTGGAAACCTGACTCCAAACACTTCAGTTTTACTTGTTCCCCATTTCACCATCCATTTCAGAAATCGGGTTGCCTCGGGGCACCAATTAATTTGTATTTGCTCAGCCTCCTTGCTTCTCTTCTGTAGGTGAGCATGTGTGTAGCTTTCAAATAGGGCCTTCATTTTAGAGTAAGGGAAAATAATACCTGGACGTGAGGTGTTCAGCTGTTTTAAGCAATTGAAAATGCACGCAGCTGAGTGGCTATGTATTACCTTTCCTTCACTTCTTATTACAATTTTTACTTTCTTTTTATGGATTCAGTGCTTCCTAGAGGTAAGGTATGTGTTTTTAGGGGCATTTTTTTTAGAGTACAGACCAAATTGCATTCCAGTAAACTTGTATTTCTGACAATGATGAATATGCACTTAGCATCTTCTTTAAAATAACAGCATCAATACTGAAAATTAGGTTAAACCTCATAATATTTTATTGTTATCCTGTCTTCAATAAGAAATGATTTTGACCATATATTTAAATTTCTGAGCAGTGCAAATCAAAGTAAAAAACAGTGGAGATGGAGCAAAAATTCTAGGAACAGCCCTTGCCTTTCAGGACTGTGAGGCAGAGGCCGTCACTTCGCCATCATTTGGTTAATTGATTTTATTGCATCACTAGCACTGCAAATAATTTAACCTTCATACCTTTAACCAGCACAAGAAGTCCGATTGCATGCGTAGTTTTGGATGATTGTTTCCTTTCAAGTGTGCTTTGGTAACTCGTGTGCTAGCATGCTAATAAACTCTACATGTTTCTTCGTAATTTTTCTATAATCCAGTTTTTGCTTTTTTAAAATGCAACCACCTGGACACAGACTGACTCTGCAGGAGCAGTACAGAGCAGAGGAGCCAGGTCTGTTCCTGGCAAGAGCCAACCTGCAGTCTCCCAGCGGAAGGCTGAGGCTCCCAGCATCTAGCTCGCCCAGCTCAGGGCTGAGGGTTGCTGCTGGCACAGCTCCCAGCAGTGCCAGGCCCTTCCTGGTGTGTTCACAGAGCTGTCCTGCTGGAATGCCTGCCCTGCGTCGTCTTTGCACTGCAATGGCTCTTCAGCTCATAGGCCTGAGCCAGGGCATATTTTGAGTTTATAAATTGCTGTCTTAATTAACTATGTGGTGCAGTATTCAGAAAAAATATGCTTACCTTCATTGGAGTACTTAATCTCCTTTCTACAGAAAGCTTAAAATAATGAAAGTTTAGGGTTGGTGTTGTCTATTTTTTGTTTGTTTTTCTACTTGGGATATGGTACTGAGAGATATCCAATACTAGTGTCCTTTTCAGGACTCAAGTCTTCTGATTACCTTTAGATAGGTCGGCTGTCTTTTTACTAACAAAACTAAACACATTTTTTTGTACCTAACTGTAGAACTTGGAGTTCTAGAATAATTCCACAGTTGTGGCTTGAGAGCTTTTTCGTGACTTTTGCTTGTTGTGGAATCTGATGTCTGTATAATGTTCTTAATCATTTTTGTGGAAGTGTTGTTTTTAAATACTACAATATCATAATTAGCTGTAGCAAGAATGATTCTTGAGTCATTAGTTTCAAAATTGATATAATTTTGCAAATTGTCCTTTTGATGTGTATATCACTGATCTAAAACAAAGAGTGTAGCAGCAGAAATGACTACATAAAATGTTTGTGTGCCTTCTTGATTATGTGCCTCCTTATTATCATTGACTTTCAGCTGACAAATTGGTGAGTCCTAAGGATATTGACCCTATTGGACGTTATGTCCCTCCACAAGAGCAGCGGAACGTTAGTATGAGATTTTCCAATCAGGTAAGCATAAGCTTAGCATTACAGTATTTTTCTGAAAAATAATCATCATTAAGTGATACAACTGAAATGGTGAGTTAAATATCTGTTTAAGTAGCTACTGTTAGGTATGTTTCCTTTGAGTTGTAAGATGTGCCAGGAAGAATGTGAGATGGAACCTGCTTTTTCTGTTCATTCCAATTAATTTGGATTTCTTAGTGTCACCCCTTCAAATTTCTCTGTTCACCATCCATCTTAACTCTAGTCAGAAAAGAAATCTTAGGTGCCACATTCTGGTATCCTGTGTTTCAGCGTGGCCTTTTGAATACTGGCAGCACTGATATGCCAGCAGCATTTTAACCACTGCTAAGATTTTGCAGTTTTTACAATAACTGCTCAGGCTTATTATACAGGAATATGTGGTCATTAATGTGACGGTGCTGTTGCTATTAGCTCTAAACAAGAAAATGAAAGAAAGTAAGTAATAATACTGAGGGTATGCAGTGATTATTCTGAAATTGAAATTCAGTTTGAATTTACTCTGAAATGTATTTTATTTCTATTTGTTTAGTACAAACATGCAATAAAAAAATCCAATAAATGAAACCAGTTTTTTTTTTTTTACCAGCTGTTAATATGTTAGAAACATTTTATCCTTAAACGAATTAGTGTTTTCATTTCTAGGGCTTTTATGCTTAGTGTATAACTTTGTATACTTCAATGATACTTATCTTTATTGAATGCATAGCAGAAAAGTTCATCGTCAGCATGCTAAAGAAATGCTTCTGTCCATTTCAGCTGGGTAGTAATTTGGGCCAAACACAAGCTGCTTCTTAATTTGCTTTTCTGAACTTGCTTCAGAAGACACTAAGCTAACAATGCTGTATTTAACAGGCTAGTGTGCTGTCTTTATGGAATCAGTAATACACAGTGAGGAAATCTGGATGCTGATCAGATAGCACAACCTATCTGTGAAGCACAATAAACACAAACTACTGACATGGGGATCTGTAAGCAAAATTCTGTTAAATCCTTGTGTCAACAAGGGTTTTACTGTGCTAAAGAGGCAATACTGGAAGATTTGCTGCATATAAACTTTTAGCACCGTATAGAAAAACAGGCATACAGAAATAGGGTTTATTGGAAGGACCACAGAGGTAGTTTGGAAAGGAGAATTAATACCTCAACCATCAGTGTAATTACAGCTGTGAACACATTGCTCTGCTTTCAATTTCTGATGAAAAGAGAACAGTCTCATGTGTTATCACTAGTACCGAAATGCGTAGTCTGCTATTAGAAGGAAATGTTTTATCTCCTACTGTAATACCCACAAGAATTAGTTATCTGATTTTAATGAGAGGTCTTGGTATGTTCCATCTGAAGGAGATAACAGTGTGGTGCAGCAAGAAGATTCTTCTTGTTACTTCTAGATTTCATTCCAGAACACTCTAAATGTTGTGGCAATCAGGTTTTCATTTGCACGTGTAATTTGCTTTGTAATGTTTAGTTTCATGTTAAATATCTCTCACATTTAAAAAACAAACAACAACAAAAAAAAGTGGAATTATCCATGCTTCGTTTACTTTCTTGAAAGAAGATAATGAAGGGTACTCTCTTTCACTGGGATTTCTCTTAAAAACTGCATTCAGTTATTAGAAAAACATTTTTAGGATCTCCATATCCATATCCAGAGGCATTTATAACAGTTTCAGTTGCGTTCTCTTGTGGAGAATTTAGTGTATATGAGAGTCTGAAAAGTAACAATAACATACAAGAAATGTCATGAGTTGGGGTAGGGACTTTCTGGTTTTGTTATGTTTTCCTGGAGCATATGAAAGCTGATTTATTGCTGTCTTTTTTGTATTCAATGAAAGGTTATAATGATACTAAATTGTCCAAGTAAAACTAATTTATCTTGTAGGTTAACTTGAAATACATGTGTAGATTTGCAATTAATTAATGAAATTATTGTCCTCTGTGCAGTGACTATAATCTTGTAATGTTTTGCATGGTAGTCTTAATGATTTGTGAAGGCTTCACTTATGCTACTGGAAATGATAGACTGCTTATTTCTTCTGTTTTCAGAGAACTAGATAACATGTAAAAAGGAAATAAAAAGATGAAGTATGTGTAGACTGGGCCATTTTAGGATTTTCCAGCTATGTAAATTATCCAGTTTAGGATTGCAGCTTGTCTACTTTTGATGGCTTAAAGAGATGTATCATGTTGGATGATCCATTTTGTAATGCTGTTTATGAGCACATTCTCGCCTTCCAGTGTACTGGTACAGCTGCCTACCATAGTTAAAACAGCTCTAAAATGGTTAAATGTTGCTTTGGAATTTAAGACACACATATGTCCATATTGTATCTCATTAAGAAAGGTCTGGGGTGTTAGTAGCATTGACCGTAAACTGTTAGGCAGCATTTAGAGGCTTTCTGAAGCAGATGTGTTTTGTTTCAGTTGTAGTTTATTAGCAGCAAGGTGGATTATTTGGCTTAATTACAAATTTGTTACATTCTATTTCTAGATTCCTCTTCTTGCTCCATATGCTTAGAAAGCCCAGTACGTACCATTTCAAGCAGTGTTCTTGAATTTGAGTTTCCTTTGAATACTATGCCACTTTCATGTGTGTTCAAAACTGATTGATTTTGTTCAGATTTGTGAGATTTCCTGGGAATATGTGCAAAAGGCATATAGTGATAGCATCTGTCCAGTGAGAGTGCAGCAGAAGACCAATACTGAGCTGCTTTCTCTTCTAGTGCCAGGAACAGCACTTCAACCTGCCTTGTTTTTAACCTTGTTACAACTATGACTTTTTTGGAGAGGAGGAAAACTAATCTGTCATTTTTTTTTTTTGTCTTCTGAAAACACCGGGGTCTATTTATCATTTGCACAGCGTGCAGAACGCAGCTGAAACAGATCCTGCTCTGCACTACCCAACAAGGAAATGCAAGGCAGAAGGGTGAACCCAGGGTGGAGGGGGTCTGTGGCAGTGTCTTGGAGAGAGGGTGATTGATGTTGTGTGAACTGCGGCGTAGCTGGGGTTAGGAGACAAAAGTCAAACAGAACACATAAAAATGGAACTTTCAACAGCAATGAGATTTATCTAGTGGAATACTTAGGAGTCTGCTTTTCCACTCTTTTTTTTTTAAATATTTAATGAATGCTATGTATAGTTATTGTTAATGAAAAGGGTGATGCTTTCATGAGTAGTTTGACTGTTAGTTTATCTGTGCTTATCCAGGCCACAAATTGCTTGTGATCCTTCAGGCCTGTACGTGTTAAATGACAACGAAAGTAACTTTTCATTTAACATTACAGCACTTTTGTAGTTTCACAATAATTTCAGTTAGATTTTTCAGTCTACCAATTCCATGTAGCCATGTCTTCCCAAATAAAAATGATGGAAGCTGCATGTCTTCTAGAAAAGACAACTTCAATAGGTGCTAATAAATGATTTTGAGCTCATCAGTCCATGAAACCCAACACAAAATAGATTTGAATGAGATTTAAAGAATCAGGCATTGTAAATCTGAACATAGCTCTGAGGCTTTCTATCTAGGCTTATACTTCAAGATACGTTCCTGTAAATCTCAGGTTTTGGCATGATGGAATTAGAACAAGGAGGAAACAATACAAACGTGTGTAAGTCTAATTCTGAGAAGAAATTCACTTCTGTCTTGAGTGTTTACTCTGTTACAAACCACCTTTGCTTAGTCAGTAAAAAATGTTTGTTTTTATTTAAGAATAGCAGCTTATAACCAGATTTGGTGATGTGCCAGGTGTGCAGCAGATGCATTTGCTTAGTTATGGCCCATGGCAGAACCACCACTTACTGGCTGCTATAAATGAACCATGTCATGGAATACATCTGTGTCTGAGAGGCATTAGCACTGGTATCAAAGCAGGGTGTGCCTCAAAGGAGATTTGGAATATGTAGATTTGTGTTTGGCTGATTAATAGTGTGACTGAGTTTGGCTTTGCGATGCAGTAATACCTAAGCTGAACCTTAACATGAAGACAGCTCCCAAGTTAGATCTCAGGCTGTCTTGGAGGAGATGTCTCATTTTGTCACTGAGTTGTTGCCATTAGTTTGAGAAAAGGTATGAAACTGATTATGGTGGGGAACTGGTTTGTGTTTTCTTGCTATGTGTCTAAAAGATGGATTGCATGATTTTGAGGAGGAACAAGGAACTTGAACTACTGATTTCTGAATCTGGTCTCTTTGTGCACATCTTCCATCACACTGTGGCAGAAACACCGGTGTTTTTAGAAATCTATCCATCAACCTGCCTAGAAAATGCTGTATTTTTATTTAATCAATGAATGGAGGATGTATTTATTTATTTCATTCATGTTCTGCTAGTTTCTAGACAAAAGCAGGCAGAAAAACCCCAACATGTATGGTATCAAAGTGTGTGCTCTTTTAGATTTTTGCAGCCATCCGACTCCACAGAAGACATGAACAGGGAATATCTCAGAGATGTCGTTTTTTTTTTTTTTTTTTTTTTTTTTTTTAGCTATTTATGTGTGTTGCCATTGAAAAGTCAGTTGCCGTTTCAAGATCCCAGAACATTGAGTTGATGGTTTGCATGACTTACTGATGTAAAATAACAGTACTGTTTTCAAAAATGAAGTATCTTTGTTATTAACAGCATAAGGAAATACTATTATCTCATGTTAAATATCTTTTATGTTTTATATTGTATACATAAAATAAATTATTAGATGAATATAACTCTTAGTAGCTTTGTGATCAAAGTATTTCGAAGTACAGTGTTGAAGTCAAATCATTACTCTGAATTGGATATTATCAGTTACCCAAACCCAAACTTCACTCTTAACAAAACTGTCTATCAAAATATCATGTCATATCACTTGAAAATATATTGATTGTATAATGTCTAAATTTTTTGTATAATGCAAAATATTTTTCCTACCTCAGTTTTTTATTTTATTTTTTTAATTAAACAGTAGAAATGGATACCTGAAGCTTGTTTATAATGAATTCTTCAAAATGCGTGTTGAGATTTATAAGACTTTTTCTTTCATTTTATTTACACTGTAGGGAAAAGCAACCCAGACAATGAATGTCTGTCATGTGCATGAACTGTTTAAATAGATGTTTTTCTTGTTAGCAACAATGCTAATAAGCAGTGTTTCATTATATCCTAGGGACCTCTGGAAAATGATCTGGTAGTTCATGTGGCCCTGATAGCAGAAAGTCAACGGTAGGTACTTGTATTAAGAATGTGGATAGTAAAGAAGTTCAGAAGGCTAAATTTGCTAAAGGTATTCAGGGAAGTATGCTGAACTTCGTACTGCTGCTCATGTCTCCAAGATAACTGCTAAAGCAAAAACTAATTCTTGATTAAATTTGTTGTTTTGTTTGTAGCCTACAAGTTTTTCTGAACACATATGGAATCCAAACACAGACCCCCCAGCAGGTGGAACCAATTCAGATATGGGCTCAGAAGGAACTTGTCAAGGTAAGGAGTCTGCACTGAAAATTATCGATCTACCTATCTATCTTTTTAAACAAAACAAATTTATATCAAGCTGCTAGAATTTTATTTTCTTAGGCTTGTTATCTGCCTTTTTAAGTTCATCTAGTTCATTTGCAATATATTCCAACACTGGTCAGTTAGAGCTTGCAGAGAAGCCCAGATGTTCACCTGAGCCATTTAGGAAAAAAAAAGAATAAAATATTAATAGTGCAGAGGACTAAGAGAAAACACAATGGACAAACAGAAACAAACGTGCAGTGGTGAAAGAAAAGGATTTAAGGCAGCAGGCATAAACCATCATATAATTTGACAGTGCCTCTAAAAATGGTGTTTCTCCTGCAAGTCCCTTTCATTGAATATACCCATTTAATTCAGCACGTTCAAAGATCTGTGGACGAAAATTAACGGGGTGAAGGAGATGTTCAGAAGCTCCAGCTTTTTCTTTTTCTATACAGGCACGTAGTCCTATATTTGAGTATCATATCCTTTCACTTCCACGGGCTTGGACCATTCAGTTCTTATCCATTCTGAGCTGACGATGCCAGGTCGGATGCATTTACTCCAGCAGATGTCATTGCCATGTGAAGCCAGTAGTAAAAAATGAGCAGCATCCACAGGTCTATTCCAGCCTTCTCTTAGCATTACTGTGGCCTCTCTTTGTTCAGTCCTTTGTAGTATTTTAGATACGGTGCTGAGTGAGAGCCTCAAGCCATCCGCTGCTATTTGTCCTAGAAGCATGTTCAAAGCAAGAAGACAAATGCTGCTGTGAATGATAAGTGCTTTGATTAGCAATTATAGATAAGCACATCAAAAGTCCCTTATGGAAATCCATATGATTACTGGGTATGTTTAATACTTGATCTCTGTTACAACTGGTCCTTTTGGGAGAAAAACAAAACAAAACAAAACAACCTTGAAAAGGGTCCCATCTGTACATAAATAGCCCTTAACAAGCTGCAGGAAGCTGTCAGACAAGTAAGGTGATCAAGAATCACAGAGAATCACAGATGTGCTCTTGATGTATTTATACTTCACCACATGAAGTTTGGTTGTGGACCAGGTACATGAAGTTCTTGCTGAACTTTGCATGACAAAAATAGTCTCAAACAAGCCTGATAAATTCCAAATGTTTGGGGAAAGCGTAATCCCTGTGTGGAGTATCCCAGTCCTGAAGATGTTAGTGGTTAGTTTCACAATTGTAGCTACACAAGTTTCTCCCTCTGAAGTCAGGATTGTGTGACTGATGCCATTATCGGTATTGGAAGCTTGTAGGACTCAGGGAAGAGCAAAACCAAAAACAGAGAAAATACTTCTCCAGGCTTGCCTGAAATATGTTGCTGATTGATGTACCAAAACTTTACTAGCTTATTCAGAGAAATGATTATCCCAAACAATGGCTGCCGCTACCATCTGAAAGTATTCACAGAGGAAAGAAATATCCTTGTTTATATTCAGCCTTGTTCATTTCTCAATCTATTTTTGCTTGCTTGTTTTCTTGACAGTATTTCTCAGAATTGATTTTTTCTGACTGATTTGTCCTGAAATTCTTGTTCAACAGATGTCCCATAAATGTACTACATATAAGTACATATAAACTCACTACATAAAAGTACACACACACATACATTTATATATACATACATGTGTGTATGTTCGCTCTGTGTCATCCTTCATTTCTTTGGTCTCCCTTAGAAAAAGATGATACTTAAATTATGTTTTAGTCTTCTTACTATCAATTACATTCCTATTTATGACAACTGCTGTGTTTTCATTTTCAAAAGCTGATGAGAATTCTGTCAATGTGCCGTTTTCTTCATTCTCATGGTGGGAAGGTAAATCTACCTTGCCAGAATTTACTTTCGGAAAGCGTGTCATGAAAATATTAGATAACCTGATGCAATTCCTTGTTCTCGTGAGCTTCCAGAAAAGGCTGTGTCTTTATGGCATTGTGTCTTACCATTCTTCTAGTCTCCATTCTGTACCACAAGAAAAGGTTTAACGTTCTTTTGATTTTGTTATCCACAGATGGGTTATTTAAAGCTTTTTATGCTTGATGTTTCCATTCCTTTCCCATTTGAGTAGTGACATTCAATTGGGATAACAGGAATAACTATATTCATACCCAGTCTGAATGAATGTGTAATGTAGGAAGTTTTGCTTATTGTTTTTTTTTAATACCACTTCATGTTTATGTACTAACATAGGCAGTATCAGGAAGGCCCCAAGCTGACAGCAATGAAAAGCTACTGAGTGTAACGTTTATTCAAATCTTCACTTACATATTTTTTTTTAAATTATCTTCTTATAAAGAAGATTGAGCTTAGAAAAATGTTTGGAATTTTGGTTTATGAAATCATAAGGAGAAATAAGTTTTGGTAATAATGGGTTTTACGTATAAAGGCATCTAAGAAAAAAAATACAGCTTTCAGTTTGGTTTAACTGACACATTAATATTGCTTTGTCTACAGGTAATTGCATTTTTATGGTTTATTTTGCTGTATTGTAAGAAAATAAGATTATTCTTTTAATATGCAAGTCTTAGAAAATTATATTATTTGAGTTAATATTAGGCGTATATAATTTCATAAGACTCAGAATCAAGCAATGAAAATGGGGTAACTTGCTCTTGTGTTTGTTGTTGATGCATTAACTTTGCACGCCTTTACTAAAATTAGAATTAAAATCTTTGTATAGCTCCTTTATTACTGTTTTATATCCACGTAAGAAAAGCATTACAGAAAAATTTGAAGAACTAAAAAATACTACAGATTTTATAGATGGGAAAAACAACATGATTAAGTTGTTGCTGAATTTTGAAAAAGTATAGATAGGGAGGACTGTGGTGCTTTCAAGAGGAGTCCCTCCCGCATGTTTGAGTTGTTTAAAAAAAGAAAAAAGAGACCATATTTTATGGATCTTGCTCTCAGTAGAGTGCCCACAACTTCCTGTATGAACATAAGTCTTGTAATGAGGTTTCCTTAAGTTTTCATGTTTATTTCTCACAGGCCTACTTCCAGTTAGGAATCAATGATAAACTAGGATTATCTGGAAGACCAGACAGGCCTGTAGGATGCCTTGGAACATCAAAGGTTGTGAAAGAAATACTTATATTTTTATAATATCGTTATTAATGTGTATTTCAGATAAACATTGCATTAATCTCTAAAATGTTATAAATATAATTTAAGTGTTATTTTCTTTTATGCTCATATTTACTTTCTAAAATATTTGTAACATATTTTGCTGTTAGGAAGATGCATGCTGTCTTGCTATTAAACTGTCAGGTTTCCTAAACATGCATTTCAAGTAGTAGTTGGCCAAAACAGAGCTATTGTTGACATGAGCCAGTTGACAAAAATCTATGTGCTTGGAATTAGATTTATAGGTTTTATTTTAAATTTATAGGTTTTTTTAAGTTCAGCTGTTCTATATTAACTATTTCCTTGATAGTTTTAACCTAGTTTTTTTTTTTTCTTTTCAGCTATTTTAATGTTTGAACAGTTTTAAAGAAAAGATTAACTGAAACTTTATCTCCCAATAGATTTATCGAATACTGGGAAAGACTGTAGTTTGCTACTCGATTATTTTTGATCTAAGTGATTTCTACATGTCTCAGGATGTTATGATGTTGATTGATGACATTAAGGTAAGTCAGATCTATCTGTAATTCTTCCTTTGAGAAACTGACAAAAATAAGAGTCTAGGAGAATAAAAAGTGAAGTTTGATTAAAATGCAAGTCTGAAAGGTGAATGCTCTATAATGTGTATTTTTCTAATGTAAAAATAGTACAGTTTTTTAGATTATTAAGGTGAATATTCTGTCAGTTGAATACAAATTCTAGTGAGTATCTGTATCTAACAAAAAAACCAACAAACTGAAAGTGATTGGGATAGGCTTAGTACAGCAAGCCAACTACCTTCAGTTTCTTTGGGGAAACAGATATTCTTGGCTGCAGGAAGGAATGAGACTGTTCTGCTTAAGGGAAATATGAAAGCCTCATCTGGGAGAAATATTACCAGACTTAGTGCAACTATTAAAAATTGACTTCCTTCCATAATGTTAAGGATGGCAGCATTGTGCGGCTTACCTGTGTAAGTACCCAGTGCATAGAAAGTGATGATGGTGATAAGGAGTGTGACTCCAGAGGTGGATTCCTCTGCATGCTTCCTAGGTCATTACAAGTAGTTCAGTACATACCAGTTGGCCCATCAATTCAGTCTGTATGTGCTAGCAGTATTTTCAGAGAATCTGAATACTTGAAATAACATATTGTCATTGGAGAAATCTGAAACTATTAGTGGTTTCATTATTAGCTGAAGTTTTTACAATCTCTTGGGGTTTTCAATGCTGTTACTTTAAGATAGCTCTTGTAGTATTTAGCTTACTTTTAGTATTCTTGTACATTGTGCTGCTGTATTGTTTGGTGACTAACATGTATTTCTTACCTAGAATGCACTGCAGTTCATCAGGCAGTATTGGAAAATGCATGGTCGTCCACTGTTCGTTGTACTTATCCGTGAAGACAATATAAGGTAGAGAAAGATAAAAGCATCATTTGCAGTGTAGTTCTTTCCTAGCTACAAGATTAATGATGTTCTGTTTAAATTTCAGAGGGAGCAGATTCAATCCAATATTAGATATGCTAGCAGCCTTTAAAAAGGGAATTGTTGGAGGAGTGAAAGTTCATGTTGACAGAGTACAGGTATGCTGCTTTTCCTGAATGGTGTGCTCTTCTCTCCTAGTACTGGTACATGCATTATTACTTCTGTTTTCCGTGTGACTTACAAATATTTTACTTGGTATCATAAAATTACATACTTGGTGTCATAAAATCACATACTAGATGACCTTTAAAGATCCCTTCCAACTCAAAGGATTCTATGATGAAAATTAAGAAGTCAAGAGCGAGGACATCTGGTACAGTTTTTCTTTTATCTCAGAAGAAACATGGGCTTACTTTAGCTTGTTCTGATGAGACTTCAAAAAGCAATAATCTTTGCAGCGGATTCTCAGAAGGGAGGAGAAGTTTTTATGTTCAGAAATCTTCTGAAAATACCTGGAAAAGCCATCATGTCAAAAATACAGGTTTTTGATTAGATAGTCAACAGGAAGAAGGTGTTTCACATATTTTAAAATTTTTAGAAGAATAAAGGTCTATTTTTTAAACATCTTTTCTGTTTGCATTAATCTTAAAGAGGAACATTACTTCATTAAAATGTGAACATTACTGAGTCAGGTTCTATTTTAGGTATTTATATATGCTTGTAGCCAGTAAATAATACCTCTTTTCATAAGACGGATGACAAGACCAAAGACAGAGATAAGATTTCTTGTACCTTGGAAAGCCATGAATCTGAGGAACAGCTGAGTCATTTGTAAATTAAATATTCGGAGCTCTAATGGCATAAAGTACCTTTGCTATCTTTCAAATATTTATGTTTCTAACTGGTTACTTGTAGGTCATGTAGTTTCCTGTTAGCATTTACTTATCCAATAGCAAATGCCATGATTGTCCATGTGCATTTTTCTAGTTTTTGTATTCTTAACTGTAACTGCAGTGACCGTCCTGCTTTGCATTTGATTAAACTGACATATTACCAGGCAAGAAATTTCTCAACCTCCATAATGTGTCTTTATATTGAGCACTTCACTGCTACAGTCATCATTTCCCCTTGCATACTTAATCAATTTAGATAACTAGTAGTTTTAAAATATTTAAGATGATGATGGCAGTTATTGGCTTCTGCTTTTTTTTTTTTATCCATGAAGAATAATAATGGAAAAACTAGGATGAAATTTTGTGCTTTAATGTAACTGAAAAAAAAACCAAGACTGTGTAAGATCTGATGTTAACTTTGTACTGTGACTTCCCTTAAATTTTTTACCTAAAGATTTACCATGAAAAATAACTAGGGTGCAGTTAAGAGCTCTAATGCCTTGCTGCAGGTGCTTAGAGGTAGCCATATGTAGTCTGTGTGTCAGGCAGGTGCCAGAGCTAGCAGAAGGAATTGCATAGGAGAGAGGAGAAAGGATTGCTGTTAGCCTAACTTTAGCTGTTGTCCTGTAGTTATTTGGATTATTCTTTTGACAACAGGCCCACCACAGGCATTTTCTACCCTCATGATTTTCATTTGTCATTGTCACTGCTTCAGTTCTCATGCATTTGTGTATAACTGTACTGTAACCCAAAATTACAGAACAGTCACATTTGAGGGCAAAGTGAAGCCAGATTTGGTTAATGGCAGCTAATATTCCAGAAGTGAAGGGCTTGTAACTTTTGTAGATGGACACAGTGAGTAGAATTATGCAGAAATCACTTCCAAGGGATTTGCTACCGAGAGAATCATTAATGTAACAGTGCTATAATTTAACTTTCTTACAGTCATATATTTGGTATAAGAGTTCTGAATGAAACGTTTTTAAAAATAAAAAGCCCTACAGTACTCTGTCAGTACAAATGTACAGCTGTCACGTTTTGGAAACACTCCTTGTTCATTATGAAGTAGGAGTTGGGATTTGTCTAACTCATAGTGTTTTGTTTTTTTTAAACTATTCCAACAAATGATATAAAAAGTCTTTGTGGATTGTACTTACCTGCTTCATTTAGATAATGTCTCAGTGCATTTACATAGAATGTGTCTTAAATTGGATGAATGGTCTTTTTTCTTGTAAAATACACAAAATGTGATTTCAGTGAAAAATGTGTACCCTTATCAGTTTTCTGACTTTTGTCACTTTTCACCTTTACTGTCTGTTTCCATCATCACGATGTGTTCAAGCAGGGAAAGAATGATAATGTTAACAATGGAAGACAAGTTTTTATTTTATTTTCAATTGTCTTGCAGCTTTGCAGATTGGTATCTTACTGCAGACTGGTGTACAATTAAAAAGGAAATTTAAACGTTCGCAGCACGCTCAATTTTGTTTAAAGAGAATAATCAAAATAAAAGATGCTGTAGTATAATGCTTCCTGTGGAACAATACAGATGTGAAATTTATGTGAATTTGGAGTGAATTATAACTGTAAGGGCTATATCAGATAAATTAAACACTCTTTCAGGTTTGCAATAGCTGAACTTTGAGTGTGAGACCTTGATGTCAGATATTTCATCAGGTAGTATTTGGGGATGGTGGAGTGGGCACTGGTTAAATTCTACATTGCAGGCAAAGGAACAGAAGAACCCCAGCAAAAAAGAGAGCAGCCCTAAGACTTCTGCAGTTGTGTGATTTCAAGAAAAAAGAGAAATGTTGTGGAAGTGTAAGGATATTTGGAACTGTAGATATACTATTTTCCAATAGCAACATATTTTCCAGCAGCAACATATTGAGAATGCGGCAAACCACTAATATATTCATGTACATTTCTGCATCTTTTTAAATTTTAACTATCATTTTTTAATTTCAGACATTAGTATCTGGAGCAGTTGTGGAGCAACTTGACTTCCTAAGAATTACTGAAGCAGAAGAGTAAGGCTATTTGCAAATACTAATGAAGAAGTATTTTGATAATTAAAATGTTTTCTGAAATGTGAAGAAATGAAATTCTTGTTTTGTAGGACTCCTGTATTTAAGAGTTTGGAGGAGCTGGATCTTCCAAAACATTCAAAAGTCAAGAGACAGTCCAGTACTCCAAAAGCTTCTGAACTTGAGCAGCAACCAGACATAAATATTAATGACTGGAAAAACAAGTCAACGTATGAGATTCTGCAGAAACTTGATGTAAGAAGTCTTGGTAAAAACACAGTGCAACTTCACAGTCATGAAATGAGATATTTTCTACTGGTGCTATTTTTAAGTGACCCATATAGATCAACACGATTAGTGCTATGGTTTAGTGCTAATAATACGGCTAGTAACATAAAATGTGTGATGTGCCTCTTCATACTCATCAGAACTTTCTGGGTTGTTGTGCTCTAACTGTTGGCTTTCATTTTTCCTAGCTATCCAAATCTTCAATTAGTCAAGCATCTTATGAATAAATATTTTATTTCCAGACTAATGCTCAAAAGACTTCAGTTGATACTCACTGTGATAAACTGGTCATTTCCTAATGTTATCAAGGGAAAGTTCCTGTCTAGTATTTTTCCCATATCTAGAAGGAAACTGGTGTTGATCATTTCTAGATCCAGCGTTCAACAGGAATACACAAAATATTCCTCACGGTTTCCTAAGACATTATAAGTATTTCAGCTGTAAATGGCAGGATCCATGAGTAGAAAATTGGGTAACACTTCTGAAGCCAACTTATTTCATCAAAATTTGAACCAAGGAGAAGTCTCTGCAAGCAGCAGTGAAAATGATATTAAACATTTGTGGTCAGGTTCTTTTACAAATAAAATTTTAGTAATGTATATACACATCTTCAATAACAACAAGGCCTTTTCGATTAATTTTTTTTAATTGTTCTGATTTTGCTTTGCTGAAAACGTGAAGGCTACTTGTGCTTATGTGGTTGCTGTTTTTTAAGGACTGCAATTGTCTAGCAAGTCAAGCGCTGCTTTTGAGCATATTGCTTAAAAGAGAAGGACCGGATTTCATCACCAAGGAAGGTAAGAGCTTTTTCATGTGAGTATTCTGAATATTTCTGGAAGCAGCTGTATGTTTAGTTGTAATGAACATGAATAAGGGCCATGAATACATGCAGTTGTGTAGCCATCTTCCTTACAACTAAAGCAATTTCAGCATTAAATGTGACATGCAAAATCGTAGTGTGGTGAGGAATGAGCTGCTAACTATATGAACTCTTGTAGATTGCAGTGGCTCTGTTTCTAAATCTGAACAAATATGTATATATAGAAATGGAGGATTTGACCTTGGATATAAAACTGAAACTAAAGACAAATTTGCATATTTGTTTTCATTTTAGTTTTAGGTCCCGAGGTGCTAATTCAGTATATCTGAAAGATTCATTCTACTTAAATTTTATCTTATGGCTTTGTATTAGCTCACAAGCTTTATGTTTGTGTAAATTAATTCAGAATAAGATACTTGGACCTGTGGCTTTTGGCTGCACAGTTTTTATTTGTTTGTTTGTTTTCCCGCTCCCCTTCTTCCCCCAGACTTTTTATTAGCTACTTTGGTATATATGAGCACTTCTCAGAAAAAGAGGAACACTATGAATAAATAATATTCTTTTGGGTACTCCAGAATCAGTATAACTTACCACTCCATGTTGTAGATCCCCTCTTCATAATTCATATCAGCTCTACTCGATTAAGAATGTCATGGAAAACAATGTAAGATGGAATAAAATCCGTTGGACACTTCACAGTGCATTACTGAAATACAGTGTCAGTTTAAAGTCATGGTCAGAACTGGAGCACATGCAGCCTCTAAAGAAGGCTTTCGTCACCACTGCGTGTATTTTTGGACTTGGAGAATCTCCGTATTCTTCAGCCCTTAGTAGGTTTTGTCCTTTCTTCCTTGCTCTGAGAACAACTTGAGGTAAACTTCCTACACTCTGTAAGCAACCAGCATAACCACATTTGATCACTGGCCTAGGACTGTTTAGGACCAATTTGGTTAGACATTTTGTACCATCCAGTATGAAGCTGTAGATGGTGATAAACTTTTTAATATGTACCTTGCATTAAACAGGCTGAGTCACTGGCTAAAAGTTCCTGTCCTTGTACAGCAGGAGAATAGAAGAAACTATTACTGACATTAAATAATCACAGTTGATAATGAATAAATCTGAAAATAAAAGCTGAAGGATCTTAGATATTCCTGCTGATAGACATGAGCTATGATTTTGAGAATCAAATTCCAGTAGTATTGCATGCATGAGAATCACTGGCATTCCATCTGAAAACTTAGAATCTAGAAGCTAAATGAAGCATAAATAATGGTATGTTTAACACTTGATTCCTACACAGCTGAGGAGATGTCAGTATACCAAGTCAATGCGCTGTGATCAACTGTGGGCTGGCAAAAGAATGGTATCTGTTGTTCTTATGAATGTAACATCCACCTATACTTCACGTCTTCTCCATATTCTGGGCTGTCTGCTTTGATTTTATGTCTTACTTTATATTTTTTTAGGTCACGTTTCTACAACATTAATGCATAGTGCTTATTTAAATGATTTGTGGCATACAGAAAATCAACTTGGAGAGGGAGAGTAGTATGCAGTAATTTAATGTTGTGTCTGTGTGTCAAATATCCTCTGTACTTCGCAAATGTGATATAGTTTGCTTCACTAGCTGAGCACTGTGATGCACTTAGATAACCAATGCTAGCTCACAGTGTAGCTTTGGTATCGCTTTTGTAGGGCTTTTGTACCTTTCAGTAGTTATTCAGGATGGAACCATAAAACAGTGCAGAAAAATCTTTCATATCTGGCTTCATATCAATTGAAAACCTCACGTCCAAGATGATGAATCAGGTGATGTCTTGTTTATGTACAAAGTTGAAAAGAACTCCTGTCTTGCATATCAGCAATGGCAACCTGTATCCAAACATAACATCGCTTGAATGAACCATGCTGTCAAGCACAAGACTTGCCTGTTGCTTTTATCTCAACTGAGTAGCAAGAGAGCATCAAGAGTGTCTATTCTATCCCACATCCAAAGTAAAATCTGCAGTTTGATGAGGAGGTACTTTATCATCACCTTGATCTCTTAAGGTATCTGAACAGTAGGTGCTGCTAAGTCTCTCTAGAGCAGGGGCAGGAAATCAAACTGAAGTTGGCTTTTGCCTCTTGTAGAATAACTGAATAACAGAGGATTAAACTCTTTAAGTTTTAGATGTTAATCACAATAGGTAAGTGCTTTACTAGAGCTAATTCAGAATTAGTGGATCTCAGCAATATTACCTTATATTAAATGAGAAAATGCATCTTTTACATGTCTCTTTTTTTTTTGCTGTTATTTTGTTGTTTTGTAACTTGAATAAATGTGTTTATAACACAGGTACTGTTGCTGAACATATTGAAAGAATCTATAGACGAGCTGGCAGCAAGAAGCTCTGGTTTGTATATAGATAAACATATTCCTTCTGGTTTACGCTTTTTTTTTCCTACTATGCTTACTATGACTAAAAGTGGTTCTTTATGCACTTAGCGGAGAGTAAAAAAGGACATCTTTTCTGACAAAATTGTACTGCTTCACTGCAACTGAAGATCTTGTCTGTAACACTTTAAAAAAAGAGTACTTTCTTACCATTATCTTTTAAAGTAAACAATACTAAGCTACTTTTTTTATGAGAACCAATGTAGACATACATTTGTAGTTAAATTCAAATAATGAGAAAAAATAAGAATATTAATATTCTTATTTCTTACAGAGTGTGGCAAAATAATACCAATAGCTTTCTGTCGCAAGGCTAGTGATCAAATATAATTCAGTTTATATTTGTACATGTGCAGTTTGCACGTGCAGTTTGAAACAATTTACTTTGAGCTTGACTTTGTCATGATAACTTCAGAAGGTCTCAGCAACTGGACTGGTGGTTCACATGTTGTTTATTAATTACTTTGCCTGGAAGCTTGAGAAATTGAAGACATGAGCTGAGCCTGTCCTGAATTACGTTCTCCCTCTCTGTGACTACTCCTAACGGGATGAGTCTTTAAATTTAAAAGGTGCTTTTCGTTTTAGTTTGTTCCTGCAGTTAAATGGGCCTTCGCCAATAATAAGATAGAATCAAAATACCTCGGTCATATTTTTTTTAAGAATAAAAACCAGAAGTATTTCTAGAAACAAAATACGTAAACTGTTTTTTGTTTCTCTCCCATGGTTGCCATTTGACATACATATAGGTTGGTGTTGCGCTACAGTGCTGCATTTGCACAGAAATTTTCTTCTTCTATAACCCCACATATTACTACTTTACTGGTACATGGGAAACAGGTAAAGTGCCCAGAAGTCTGAAACAGAACTCCGTGAGATTTTTTTGGCTTATGTGCATTTTGATATTGTCAGCTAATGCATTTCAGAAATGCTTTGCTCGTGGTCTCTTGATAAGTGCATAGCAGTTCTTGCAGGAATCAACATCAACTGTTTGAATTTAATACTAACGCTGTGGAATGTTAAGACTTATTCATCAACACATTGTAAATAATGTATGTATTCAGTTGATTTTGAGATCTCTGAATGCTGTGCCAGACTTCAAAACTATACATGAATTCATTAAACTAGCTTTTGATATGTAGTGGGATTGCTCTGTTTTCTGCCCTCAGGTCTGTTGTGCGCTTCGCAGCAAGTCTTTTAGGTAAACTAGTGGACAGCCTTGCACCATCTATTACTAATGTTTTAGTTCAGGGTAAACAGGTAAGCCTATACTTTTCAGAAATGTATTAAGGGGTGATAACAGAAAATAGAGAAATGGCTGCTTTCATTTTG